>NW_021703766.1:32607722-33009970 GCF_005190385.1 Monodon monoceros
TGATGGTGATGATGGTGATGATGGTGGTGATGGTGGTGGTGATGATGGTGATGATGATGGTGATGATGGTGATGATGGTGGTGATGATGGTGGTGATGGTGGTGATGATGGTGGTGATGATGATGATGGTGATGATGGTGGTGATGATGGTGGTGATGATACCTGGCACTTTATGCCAGTCTTTGGGCAGGGGCCTGAGAACTGAGGAGGAGGTCTGGACAGGGCTTTAACTTAGGGAGAGCTCACTCAGTAGACTGGGAACTTCTTGAAGGCTTGTACCAGCTCTGATTCAATCAATGCTTGGACCCCAGAGTCTTACCAAATAGGAACCAGAAGTCAGCCAATATTTGTTCAATGATCTTTATTTTCACTTATTTACTTTTTAACCTTCAAATTAAATTCCCTAGGACTGTAGTTCTCAAATTTCATGGGTGCATCAGAAATCCCCCGAGAGCTTGTTAAAACACAGATTGCTGAACCTTCACCCAGAGTTTCAGATTCAGCAGGTTGGTGTGGGTCTGATAATTTGAATTTTTAACAAGTTTCCTGGTGATGCTGACTCTGCTGGTCCAGGGACCCCATTTTAAGAACCGCTGCCCCAGTGG
The DNA here is from genome assembly GCF_005190385.1 of Monodon monoceros. Taxonomy (NCBI): domain Eukaryota; kingdom Metazoa; phylum Chordata; class Mammalia; order Artiodactyla; family Monodontidae; genus Monodon; species Monodon monoceros. The sequence goes on from NW_021703766.1 coordinate 32,608,328, forward strand.
AAGGAGAGTAAGAAGTCACTGTGATTCTGAATTGGGAAGCCCAGGAAGGACCAGACGTCCCTACCCCATTTCTCCCATCCTGTGCCCCACATGGCAAGGCCTTCCTGGGCCACGAGGGCAAAGGTCAGAGGTCTCATCCAAGATCCAGCAGAGAACCTGGGGCTAAAGTAGAGGCAGACTCTACGTGGGGAAAAGGCAGATCCCTAAGGGTGAGGGACCTCCCGTTTAGCCAACAAACAGAAGGGGCTAAATATGCAACTGGACCTGCTTTTTTTGAGTAAACACAGGGCCGCCTGTGTAAACACGCATTGTCTACTGGAGGATTAAGAAGAACAGGGTTGGGTTTTTTTTTTTTTTCCTCCTTTTTTCCTTTTTTTTTTTCCTTAAAGCACTGAGAAAAGCCATTAAGGGATTAACACCCCAATTTATGAAAATGGAGGATGATAAAGGAACAATGGGGTGACAGCATTGTGTAAACGACATTGATTCATTTCGGAGACAGGACTGCTAACTGGGAGAAATGGAGAAATAAATGGGACAATGAGGGGATGCTTTTACCAGCTTGTCATTAATTAGCCGAGAGTACAATTCTTTTATTGTCCTTTTTGAAAAATACAAAATTGGTAGGAAAATACAAGCACTGAGCGAAGCGATTATTCTATGTCACCGGCTGACATCTGCTTTTCCTTTTCTCCCGAAGCTTGCCTCCGGAAGTGGTTTTTTTAAGGGAGGAAAGGAAACGTTCCCACACCCCCACTCCCCACAAAAGGTTCTTGTGGGGTTGGGGAATGAAATGACCCCCCAACCCACAAGTACACCTCAAATTTCTCAGCAGTGGAGGGTGGCCTCGAAGCTAGAAACACCCCCTTGATCCTTTACCTGGAGGGAGTGAGGGCTGGGAAGTGAGAAGTGAGCAGGGTGCCCAGAGGCCTCTGGCAGTGGGTTGGGAAGGGACGCGGAGCTTGGGAGAAGGAAGATGAGCTTCTGGGAGCAGCAAGGTCAGCAAAGTAGCCCCCACTGGGCTCCACCGCTGGGCCCGTGCGGCTCTGCAGACCGCCTCTCACCCATTTCGTCTACAATGAGGAACTGAAGCATTTGAAATAAGCCCGTGTTGGGATGCAAGTCATGAAAAACCTTCTCCAGATCAGGAAAGTGGGCTCAAGTCCTGACAGCAATGGCTTTTCCCCAGAACAGTGCAAGTGTCAGATCCGTCTGGGGGAAGGATGCATGTCTGGATTGATGGGAGTTTAGATACAACTTCTCTGGGCCCAGGAGGGCTTCTATCAGCCTGGGCAGGGGAGTGGGGAATGGATGGCATGGGCTTAGGGCCCTGGAGACTCACAGGGTAGACTCACAGCACGTCTATGTGGACTCTTGATGGAATAAGCAGGGTCCGCGATGCCCAGATGGTCCTTAACCCCGTCGGCCCGGGCAGAGGTACAGCTGCAGAGAGAAACAGGGCTGTTTGGGTCTGAGTCCCAGCCGCCTCTCCATTTCTAAGGGCCATTTGTAAATCTGAGTATCCCACGTTTAGATTCGAACTTGTCAGACATAGAAAAGTTAGCCAACTGTGGCTATTTCTAGAAAAAGTCAAACAATCACACAAGGGTTAATAGCACTTATTTAAAAAAAAAAAAAAAAGGAGCTTCCAGAAACAGTGTGCCTGGCAAAGAACTGTAAACAGCTCTCCATTGTTCTTGCCTCTGTGACTACTGGTCATTGTTTGGCCTTTAATCTGGAAACGCTATAGATATAAATATAGCTATCTTTATAGCATTGTATCTTTACAGGCAAAGATAAAACAATGGATCTTTGCATCTCTAAGCTTTATATGTATATAAAGATATCTTTATTCGGGAAGATTATGTATGTGTGCCTCACATATAAATGTTGAACCATCGTAGACTTTTCTCCACACACACACACACCATATTCAGTGTCTCCTGTGTGCCAGGCGCTGCTCTGGTGGTGGGCTTACAGTAGTAAACAGACAAGAAATCTCCCCCACTCTCATTCCCTACAGAATTTCCATGGCTGTCTGTGAAAACAGAAAATGAATATGTCATAGAAATAGGTCACATAATAATTAGCGCTATGGAGAAAAATGAAGCATATCTGGGGGTAGGGGGACGGCTTCACTGATAAGGTGCCAGTTGAGCAAACTCCTGAGCTGGCAGCCATGTGGGATGAAGGGTGTTCCAGGCAGAGGGCAAAGCGCATGCAAAGGCCCAGAGGCAGGAGTGCACTTGGTGGGTTTGAGGCACAGAAAGAACTAAGCTGGAGGAGTGAGAAAACGGGGACTAAGTCCAAGACAAGGTCCGTGTAAGGGCATGGTTGTTTACCTGGAGGGTGATGGGGGCCATTGAAGGGCTGTGAACAGAGTAATGTGATTTAATGGTTGAGTCAATAGGACCACAATGACTTCAATGGGTAGAATAGACCAAAGGCTGTGTATATATTTAAGATGCTCACCTAGACTGCTTATTTCAGGCACCTACAGGGGCCAAGCAGGTCATAAAGGGAATGAATTATAGGGAATGGTGGGAAGACTGGCAAACAGGAGGCTGCCTGCTGGTGTAAAGGGGCAACTACTACTCAGCTCCTGCTGCTGGCTGAACTTGAAAGATATGAACATAGAGTAGCCATATCTTGTCATCTTAAAGCAAGGCTGCATTTTCAAATGAACATTCCTGATGTTAAAGTTGAAGCCCGACAGACCACCAGTTTAGACTCTTTCCGGAATCTCTTATCAGGCAAGGAGAACTTGCACAATAGATCTTCTTACCCTTCCTTTATTATCCGGCTGCCAGGAGGCTCAAGGATACGTTTAACTTTAAAGCATTATAACTACACTGCATAAAATTCTTGGCAAAGTCCTCTCCTTCCTTCTCCCAGTTTTCATAGTTTAATATGATTTCTAAACGTCCAGTTAAAGACCATGTGCTTTTTATTATAAGCAACCTCAAATTATGATACGTGAGGAATAAATTCTAAGTAAACTAGACTATGAGAGAATAGCTACTGTGATCATACTCTTTTATAACCATGGATTATAGGTGTTCAGGAAAAAAAAGTATTGTGATAGCATACGTTCTTAAATGCTTGCCTTATGTAGGGAAGCTTATGTTATCATGTCTGCAGGTTTTCCCAGGGACAGAGCTGGCTGTCAGTTCTCTACCTCCTCCCCACTTATAGGTCTGTTGCTGGCAATCATCGCCTCCCCAATTCCTCCTGTTCTGCCCAGTGATTTGACTTGAAATGTCTCCAACATTCACACCCCTACTGCCAGCTCAGCCTGCCTTGATTCCCTAGAAAGGCGCCTCTGGCTCATATCAATTGGAACCCATGCAAACCCTTTAGACCAGGGATCCCCCATGCCAATTCTGGTCAGTTGGAAGTGGCTGCTAAAAACACTTGTGTTAAGAAGGAATCTGAGGCCACGCTTAGGTGAAGTAGGAAAATGCAGATTGGTGGATTAGGGACGTCTGTAGTCATTAACAAGTAGGTCTTTTTCCATGGCGTGAGTAGGGGCAGGGCAGAAGTTCTCCCTTCTGATAGAATCATATATAGGGACTCAGGTGAAATCAGAGTCCGCCAACTGGAGGCTGCACGCCTGCTTTGTTTGACCAACAGTCATCAGCCTTTAAGGGTAAGGGTTCAAACTCTGTCTTCTACAGATCACACATTTGTCAAATTCCTTAACCTCTCTGAGCTTCAGTTTCCTCATCTGTAAAATGGGGAGAATAGTTGTGTCCTATTTCACAGGACAAAGGGGATGATTCAGTGTAAAGACTTTAACTCAGTTGTCATAAGTATAAGTAGCCCATGAATATTATCTATTCTTGCCTTTATTACCATTACTTTTCAGAGGGTCACTCTTGGGTCCCCGCATAGCTCTTCAAGTCCCCTCGCTCCACATGAGCAGAGAAGCTCATGGAGCTGTATGCTTGCTGTACTAGAGTCAAATCCAAGGAGGCATAAGGGCACAGAAAAACCTGGCAAGTATAGCCCTGTCCAGAGAAAGCCCACCAGAGAAGAAACCAAAGCCAGTTTCAAGAGGTTTTGAGATACCGTTGGTAAATAAAACTCAAGCAGCCTGATATCTTTGGCTAAAAGCTCCGTCTTGCAGTAACCAGTGGAGTCATGGTCCCAGCCTGGGAGCCACACATGCCATGGTTACTCGTCATCATCCTTCCCTTTGAGATGGCAACACAACTGCGGGGTACTAACCCTGGTGAAGCTTGGGAGAACTGGGTTCATTTGTTAGCCATGAGGCCAATGGTGGCCATCCCCTGCAGAGCCTGTTAAAATGCAGATTGCAGGGCCCCACCTCAGAGTAGCTGATTCAAAAGGTCTGGGAAGAGGCCTGAGAATTTGCATTCTAGCAAATTCCCAGAGGACACTCCCACTTTGAGAACCACTGGCTTAGGATAAGTCACTTCATCTGTAAAATGGGAGCAGTGACGCACCACCAAGGTGGTTCTGAGGGTCAATTACCTTCGTGGACGTGAAAGTGCCGTGTATTGAATGGCACCATCTAAACCTGAGCTGTTCATCATACTGCTTCCAAGCGTCCCCAGAGTGAAGCTGGCGCACAGGTGTGCAATCCTAAGTAGCACCATTAGCGAACCGCTGTGATGTGCTCAGCACTGCTGAGCGCCCAGGGACTGCGGAAATGGTCCCTAACTGCCCCCGCCCCGGCAGCAGCTGCCCGTCCCGTTACCCTTCTCCTTTTACCCTCAAGAAAGCCCTTTGGTATATGTGAATCCCAAACTCCTAATCTGTCCCTATCCCCCTTTCCCCTTTGGTAACCGTAAGTTTGTTTCCTATGTCTGTGAGTTTATTTCTGTTTTGTATGTAAGTTCATTTCTATCATTTTTTTTTTTTTTACATTCCATATATAAGCGGTATCATACGATATTTGTCTTTCTCCATCTGGCTTGCTTCACTTAGTATGACAATCTTTAAATCAACTATAATTCAAGAATAAAAATATTTTTTTAAAAAACCCCCTTTGCTTTAGTAACTCCATTTTACAGGAGAAAATGGTAGCTCTCAGATTTGATGAGACTTCCCGGAGGCCACCTAGAGTGGATACTTTCTGGTATGTCTGAGCGTCTGCCAACGGCCACCCACACACACACGACCCCCCACCCCTTCCTCTCAGAACCACCTTCGCACCTTCAGAAGCTGACTGTACGTCATCTTCATGCCTTGTGACCCTGACATTCTGACCAGAGTTGTTGGATCAAAGGTCGAGCTCTGACCTAAGGTGGTCCAATTAACATCTCCCTCCTGGGAATGGAGAACTGCTAGTAAGAGACAGCGGCTAAATGTGTTGACCGGAGGGTACCAGTGGGGTGCACGAGTGAGGAGGGAGAGTGATGAAGCCTTCACACAGGAAGCATCAGAGACAAGGACAAAAGTTCCTGTTTCCAGTCACTTCCTGGGCCCCTACTCCATTCCTGAGCTTGGATTCCATGAAAGGGCACTATAGAGAGTAAAAGGTTTTGTTTCTTGCTGTAAATAAAAGAAAACTTATATCAAGTGACCTTATATGACAAAGGTATTACTGAATGGCACTCATGTAGCTAAAAAGTCCAGAGGTGGTTCTGGACCGGTTTGGTTGCTGAAATAATATGACCAAGGGCCCAGTTTTTCTCTCTCTCTCTCTTCTGCCTTTTGTGATGTAGAATTCATTCTCGGGAACCCTAGGGTCCTTTGCAGCTCTAGGCTTTTCTTCGTTGGTAGCAAAATGGCTGCAGTAGTTCTGGACCTCACACCATAAACCATGCTATCCAAAGGAAGAGAGAATCCCTTGCAGTTGGCCCTGTACAAATCCTAAGATTCACGCTCATTGGCCCAGACGAGGCCACATGCCTATCTCTGAACCAATGGACAAGGAGATAAGATATGCTCTTTGGATTGAACCAATCAGGACTGTCCCTTGGGGCAAAAGATGGGGTCTATCCCTCCCACACCATGTGATTGATATGGGAGAAAGAATTCCCTAAAGGACAAGTGGGTATGTTTGGTGGAGATGGGAGACAAAGGATAGATGCTAGGAAAACAACCAACACATACCAAGGACATCCTAAATGTTTAATAAATGAGTCTTTTTTGTTTACTCTTTCTTGAGTTAATTTTTAACTTTCAACAAAAAATTCCTATCTAAATAGGTACATGTAATCTTCACCTTTTACTTTCATTTATCCCAGTCATTTCTGGGAAGCCCCTGGGATACACTTGCCCAGTTTAAGTAGGCAAAAGGAAAAGAAGCCAAATCTCACTCATCAGGGAGATAGAAGTTGCATCGAACTTGGTCAAGCTCTACAAAAATTTAACAGAAATAGACTTATTGTGACGAATAATAAGAGATGAACAAGATCTGAAAGAATAATACTAAGTAAAATAATGAGAATTAATTCACAATATTAAAAATGTGAATCCTACATAATTCATAATATTTCATTAACTTATAATAATCCATTTCAATCAAGATTTTGTTGCCTGACTTGTAGTGAAGGAGTCTTAGCTTCAATCACTGTGATTTTCTTTTTAAAGACTAATTTGTTTTACCAGATTTCTCGTATTTGCATAGTACGCATATAAATATTTGCAGAGAGGAAAACTTTCAAAATCTTACTCAATGAGAAGAGCGAATAAAATTTCAGAACCATCACAAATACTTAATCCATCGATAATGCTGCAGAATTCGCAGGATGGGTGTAGCTGCTTTGGAAAAAAATGCCAGAGACAATAGCCACCCACCCTTCTAGAAAATGCTGAATCACCAATGTGCCCCGACGGTAGAGAACAATGTTGTATGAAGAAAACAGATGCTGAACTCTCGAAGTCAAAGAGCAATAAAAACGTTGGACTTTTCCGGTTGAAGGCATTTTAGGAGTGTCTTATCCATGGCACTCCATGGGTAAGTGACTTATCCATCCTTTATGTTTACCCAAAGGAATATGTGATTAAAATCATGTCTAAATACATATACAAAAGTTCTTTCAACCTATTTAATTTCAGAATCCTAATGATAAGAAAACATTGCCTGATATTTATTTGATGGCATTGTTTCCCTTCTTAGTGGTTTGTGAAATGATCACTGTACCTTGACAGCATCCTGGATTCGACAGAAATATGACAGTCTCATAACCTAAAAGCTCCCATGATGCAACCCCACTGCATTATCATTGTGGGTATAGTTCGTTTTTGCTGCCAGTGGCCACTCTTCTATACTCCATACACTATTTTCTTTTCTTCCTCTCATATGCATGCATCACAGCCAAAGTATAGTAAGGCTTCACGTTTAGCTCATTCCTTGGTAAGGATACTATTTGTGGTTCTATCTGAAAGAGTCAGTGCTTTTTGCAATTTTACAGTAGCACAAATGCTATTATATTCAAACTTTTCCTGTGGTTGAACACCTGACTTCCTCCATGAATGTAAGATCTGTAAAGCATAGTAACCATATTCAAACACATTACCATTTACTGACAGGCACTGATGATTCCAATGCAAATGGAGGGCAATTCAAACAAACAAATACTTAGTGTTATCCAATGAAGTGCAAACAAGATCCGAATAAATGAGTGGGCACATTTACTTCCTGCTCAGGCATCCGTTCCTTATTGGTCGGTCTTTATGGCTTCAGTGCGTCCATCCGAATGGGATTCATCAGCCAAGTTGCCTTACATCTCCCGCTATTTCTAGAAAATTAATGCTAGAATTACTGCTAGAACCATGTGAAAACATGATCGTGCCCCTTGCAAATCTTTCCTCTCGTTCATGGCTGATCATTCCATTACGTCATAATTATCATACAGCTATAGCGTAAATACATAGTTATTCCCATCTCTGTCCAGATGGTCTGTTACACGATAATGAAAGTATGTTTGTACTTACTGGGTTTAATTACCAGATAATCAGGAAGAACATGCAAATTGCTAGGTTGTTGTAACACAGTCCATTGAATCAAGGAAAACCTGTGTATTGCATATAAGTAAACAAGCTCTTACATGGGATTATGCCCTGTAACCTGTGACGACAAGAAGGTTTGAGATTTGTTATAGGTCCATTGTGTGGGTTCGCATTACACTTGTTGAGCTTGGATTAACGTCCAGATTATAAGGAAATGTAATGGGAGAGATGATCATGCTGCCACGCCTGCCATGGGGACAATGGGGAACTGGCCATAGGAGTGACTGAATAAGGCGCCAGCTCTTGGCTCCCAGGTCCTACTCTGTTCCAACCTAGGGCGTTCCAGAGTCACGTGCAAGCATCTATTCTCAGCCCAAACATGTACCTGCCCAAGTAATGGCAGAGAGAGAGTGCAAACTATCAACCAAATAAACCTCTCCCAGGAACAAAACGTCACTCTAGATAGAAGCCAACTTATAGTTCTCTGGTGTGTCCAGTTTGCCACCAGTGCTATAACTAAGTGTTTTTCTCCCTTTATCACTCCAAGTGAAGCAGTCTAGATCAACATCTTCTGATCCCCGTGACCGGACTACTGTTGCACATTCATTTTCCTACTTTCCCCTTCATGACCTCCTCTTGGAAATCCATGTTGTTCTAAAGAAGCCAACTTCATCCCTGCTTCCAGGAGTGAAACCTACAACCTTTTCAGTCAGCATCTTCCCTCAGGGATTGGTTTAGGGTTGGACATATGCCTCAAGCCATTTAAGCCAATCTTAGAACAGAACATTTTCTGGAGACGCCAGAAGCATCCCTCTTAAACCTGAATGCTGAAGTCTGAAGCCTCATGAGCCACTAAAAGCCATCTTGCAACCATAAGGAAGAAACTGGGTCATTAGTGACATCATTGAGCCACAGGATCAAGCTTTACCTGAAACCTATATTGATATTTTCCAATTACATGAGGGGATCAACTCCCTTTATTGTTTATGTCACCTAGCATTGGGGTTTCTGTCAGTATGATGAGAAGCATAATAACTTATAAAATTGCCACGACTTATCTCCCTGGTTTATCACAGAAAATTCCTTATAGATTTTTTGTGCCCTGCCATCCGGACATGAACAGCCTTCATGTTCTGATACATCATTTCTTCCCCACCCCCTCAACAGTTTTATAGAGGTATAAATGACATAACATTGTATTAATTTTCGGTATACAACATGATGATCTGAAATATGTATATATTGCAAAATGTTACCACAATCAGTTTAGTTAACATTCATCACCTTACATAGTTACAAATTTCTGTGTGCATGATGAGAACTTTTAAGATCTTAGCAACTTTCAAATATACAAGACTACATTGTTAACTTTAGTTACCAGGCTGTACGTTACATTCCCAGAACTTATTTAGCTTATAATTGGAAGTTTGTACCTTTTGATAACCTTCACCCATTTCACCCACCTCACCTCTGGCAACCACCAATCTGCTCTCTGTTTCTATGAGTTCAGTTTTTTTACACATATGTGAAATCACACAGTATTTGTCTTTCTCGATCTGACTTATTTTACTTAGCATAATACCTTCAAGGTCAACCCATGTAGTCACAAATGGGAGAAATTCCTTCTTTTTAATTGCTGAATAATATGCCATGGTATGTGTGTGTGTATATATACATATATATACGTATCATCTTCTTTATCCATTCATGTGTCAGCGGACACTTAGGTTGTTTCCATATCTTGACTATTGTAAATAATGCTGCAATCAACTTGGAGGTGCAGATATCTTTTTGAGATAGTGATTTCATTTGCTTTTGATATATGCCCAAAAGTGGAATTGCTGGATCATACGGTAGCTCTCTTTCTAATTTTTTGAGAAACCTCCATACTATTTTCCACAGTGGCTGCACCAATTTATGTTCCCAGCAACAGTGCATGCGGGTTCCCTTTTCTCCACATCCTCTCCAGCACTTGTTATTTCTTGTCTTTTTGATGACAGTCATTCTAACAGGGGTAGGGTGATATCTCATTGTGGTTTTGATTTGTGATGTTGATGATTACTTGATGATTGATGGTGTTGAGCACCTTTTAATGTATCTGTTGGCCATTTGAATGTCTCCTTAGGAAAAATATCTATTCAGTTTCTGCCCATTTTTTAATCAGATTATTTGGTTTTGTCTGTGTGTGTTATTGAGTTGTATGAGCTCTTTATATACTTTGGATGTTAACTCCTTAACAGATGTATGACTTACAAATATTTTCTCCCATTCCATAGGTGACCTAATACATCATTTCTAAAGCTTACACATTTATTGCTTTTCTTACTGGCAGAGATGGCATTCCAACATCTACTGATGGGAAAGGCAGCCCTAGCCCTTGGAAATGAGAAGCAGAGAAAGCATTCTTCACCATGAGTGGGGGCTCAGGGGAGACACGGTCTCCAAAGTTCTGCTCTGCTCCCTGTAGAGAAGTCTGGTAGGAGGACCCTGAGGCAAGCCAGGTGGACTGTTCCTTGAGGTTACTCAAGGTTTACAGGCCGGGATGGAGAAGATCCAAGGACGCTGCTAAGAAGACAACTGACTTAAACCTAGATGGCAAAGGAAAGGCATATGGCAGAAGGAGTGGGGAAGGGTCTTGGAACAAAGAGACAGAACCAGTGTGTGGAGAGGTCCCATACCCCCAGATGAAGAACATGCACTGGGTCAGCCTGAACAAGGGGCCTCTTATCTGTCTCAGAGTCAAGGCTTGGAGCAGCCATATCAGGCTGGACATCAACTCATCCCACAAATGCTCACTGCATGTCAAGGTGTAGAGGGCCAGCAACCATCACAGACATCGAGTGACACACATGTGCACCCCACATGGCCCTTGCCCTCATCCTTCTTGTGACTGTCAAGTGAAGCAGACAGTTAAACAAGCAATTGCAATGAAACATGGAAGTTGCCAGTCTAGAAAAGGTATGAGGTGTGGTGGGAGGATACAAGGGAAGAAACCAACCAAACTCAAGTTCAGGGACAACTTCCTACAGGAAACGAAGCCTGAGGGATGAGAAGCTTCAGTCCATGGTCGAGCAGGAGGGGAAATGCTTTGAGCAGAGGTCAAGAACATTTGTCAGGAGGCAGGAGGGGGTACACATGTTTCTAGGAACAGAAAGTGGCCTGGCGAAGTTGGAGAGGAGCAGCAGGGCGAGCATGATGGGCAGTATAGATGCAGAGGCTAGCAGGGGCCACATCTCAGGACCACATCTCACGGCCACATCAGCCAGGCAGGAAGTCTACATTTTAGCTCAAGGGCAGTTTTTCACAGACAGAATGACATGATCAGATTTGCCTTTTAATGGGCCATTGCTCACATTTTATTCCAAATACATCTCTAAACTACTTTTCAAAGGTCTTTCTAGAGAGGGCATAAAGGGCAGGGGGACAATGTCAATAAAACCCAGAACAGATTTTCTTCTAAAACCCCTGTGCAGAAGTGAAGAGCAAACTGTGGGCTTCAGAGGCACTTGCGTCAGGAACCCCCTTTTCCACAGCTTTTTTATGTTCAAGATGCCCTTGGAATACTTTCAATAAATCTTTTAAACTCTGTTTTTCTTTGAAGTAGGAAGCCTTGTCTTTAGCATGTGATCGGGTGGCACAACCAGCATTTTCCAGACTCATGATGAGCTCCCAATCCCACCAAATGCCCTGCTCCACCTTGACTGAGAGGCACCCATAAACTCTTTTTCTGATACTCTAAAGCTTAAGAGGGACATTAACCCAGGATGCTCAGATTCAACAAAGAAAAATGTGTCTTGAGACTGATGACAAAATTATGCCCTCAGCTGGGCTCTTATGGACCAAGACGGATGACAAAGAAAGGTGAGAAATGAGTTTTTATTGCCATGAGTTGCCCTCCCTGACATTTCTCCTATTTTCTTTTTTTATGTGACTAATCGTCATCATCAGAGGAAATTATTAATAAGACTCATGATCAGTATTGACAGTCGTGACTGCCGCTCACTGTGTTTACAATGCACCAGGTCCAGAGCTAAGTACCTGAAATAAGCTATCTCATTTAATCCCCACAATAAGCTTGCGAGACGGGTATTATTATTCTTATTTTACAGATGAGAAAACTGAGGCCCAGAGAAGTGAACAGCAGCTAGTACTGGCCATTTGACTCTAACGTCCACAGCACGCTTGACTCAGGAGAAATCAATTTCTTACGAACGATTAGGAATTTGGTCCCACATCCACCCGGTCCATTAGGTTCTGTGCTGCCCAACGCAGGGTAGAGATCTGTCTGCTTCCCCAAGCATTTCTGCCTGATGAACTCCTTGGTCAGAGCCATGGTACTGAGCCAAGAGAGGCCCAATCACCTGGGCCAAGTTTTCATTAAAATGTGTGCATTGGGGGTTGCAGGCGGGAGCTTAATGATTATTTTCAGTCCAGGTTCCTGCTTATTTGGTTTGGGTTTTGCACGATTAATTAGGAGCCTAAATTAATGAGAAGGGAAACACGTGTCCAGCTGGTCCTCCCAGATGTTCCTGGAAACAGACTCTCCAATTTGCACAGCATGACAGTGTAAACATGACGTGGGGAAGTTGCTCCGAGCTGGTTCCATACCCAACACTCCTGGCTGTGAGGAACGGGGCCCTGCCTTGGAGTCTGTGCTTTCCCAGGTCTGAAATAACGTCTCCAATGTGCTTGCTGATCTGATTCTCTTTGGTTCCACAATAGGGCAACCATGGTTATAATTCCTCACCTGAATCTCTGGAAAGAAGCAAATTGAAATGCAGAGCAAGAGCTGGAAATAGAAGGAGATGAAGAGAGAAAAGAGCTATCTCTAATAAAGATGATGAAGAGGAAAAGTTCTCCAAATCTCAGTGGCGAGGTGCATTCATGGACACATACCAATAGTCCAGTGGTCCAGACTTCTTTCTCATCTTATCCCAGTGTTTCTTTTGTCTTTATGATGAGAGCAGGCTGATTCATCTGTCTCAGTTACAGCCTGTTTGGAGCCGTAAGTGAATAAAAATAAATCAGGATCCACCAGGATGGCTCTCTATATGAAAGTCATATGACATCAGGGACCCTCCATCATGGGGACCCTCCCCTTCTGTGGCCTCCACAACAGGAAACATGGAAAAACGTACCAATATTGAAGTGGACAATGTCTAGGAAGTCCAAAGAAGGTCAGGGAGTTTTACAATGTCTCTCTCTTAATGTGTTGGCCATCTCCTCTCTTCCAGTGCTGGGAACTGGAGTCGTGCAGAGGACAAGGTAAGCGTGATCTCCATCCTCCAGGAGTTTATGGGCATCTCGTCGTTCTCACTTTACTAATCACAGACATGACCAAGGATATTGACACAGTCAAGAAGCCTCCTTGGATATATACATGCGATGAATATTATTCAGATTTAAAAAGTCATTTGAGGGCTTCCCTGGTGGCGCAGTGGTTGAGAGTCCGCCTGCCGATGCAGGGGACGTGGGTTCGTGCCCCGGTCCGGGAAGATCCCACATGCCGCGGAGCGGCTGGGCCCGTGAGCCATGGCCGCTGAGCCTGTGCGTCTGGAGCCTGTGCTCCAGAAGCCCGAGTACCGCAAAAAAAAAAAAAAAAAAAAAAAAGTCGTTTGAGAAATGCAAATTAAAATCACAAGGACATGCCACTACATACCTAGTAGAATGATTTGCCTAAAAAGTAAATTCCTTTACTTAAAAGGAAGGAAACTGACACATGCTACAACACAGATGGACCTTGAAGACTTTATGCTAAGTGAAATAAGCCAGATACAAAAGGACAAATGTTGCATGATTCCACTTGTATGAGGTACCCAGAGTAGTCACATTCAGAGAACAGAATAGTGGCTCTCAGGGGGACAGGGAGTTAGCATCTAACAGGCACAGAGTTTTGACATGCGATGATGAACAGTTCTGGAGATGAAAAGAGGTGATAGTTGCACAACGTTGTGGATGTACTTAATGCCACTGAACTGTACACTTAAAAATGGCTAAATTTTGTGTGTATTTTGCCACAGTTAAAAAAAAAAAAGATCTCTTGGGTCTCTGTGGACACAAGTTTCCTGGATGAGTGGGCAAGTTGACATCACTCGATAAACAATCTCCCTATCCTACACTCCCGCTGCAAGCCCCTTATGAGAATTGGACCATCATTGGTCTTCACAGCATTTATTTGTGACGTGTTCCCAACACCTCTCTAGGCACTGGGGAAACGGAGGTAACAAAGACAGAGAAGGTTCCTGCCCTCAGAGGCTTATATTCTAGTGGAGTTCGGGCAATAAGCAAGCAAATTGCAAACACCATCTCCAGCAGGCTCGGTCCTGGCCCAGTTTTATTTTAATCCTTAGCACTTATGACAGCCTAACATAATATATATGTTACTTATTTATGCTGTGTGCCTGTATCTCTCCACTAGAACATAAGTGCTATTTTTATTGATTTCATTGATATAAACCTGAGCCTAGATAGAATAGGATGTGGCACCTAGTAATCATTAATAAATGTATAAAATGAATAAAAGTCAACAAAAAATTAAAAGGATAATTGTTGATTGTGAAAAATACTTTAAAGGAAAGAAACTGGGTTTTGTTATGAAGTGTAACTTATGGAGAAAAAAAAGATTAAATAACTTGGGGTGTAAGATTTTAGATTAGGTGATCAAGGAAGCATTTTTTTTGTTTTGTTTTGTTTTTTAAATAATACGGCATTTGAACTGGCATCTGTAGGGCAAGAGGGAGCTCTCCATGGAGCCTTCTGGAGGACGAGTATTCCAGGCAGGAGAATGCAAAGGCCCAGTGGCGGGAAAACTCTTCATGTGTTCCTATGGCATTAAGTATTAAGTACATTCACATTGTTGTGAAACTATCACCACTATCCATCTCCAGAACGTTTTCATCATCTCACACTGAAACTCTGTACCCATTAAACAATAACTCCCCATTCCCATCACTTCCCGCAGCCCCTGGTAACCACCATCCTAATTTCTGCCTCTATGAATTTGGCTATGCTATGTACTTGTGACAAATGTCATCATATGGTATTTGTCCTTTCATGGCTTATTTCACTTAGCATAATATCTTCAAGATTCATGATGTTGTAGCATGTATCAGAATTTCATCCCTTTGAATGTATATACCACATTTTGTTTATCCATTCATTGCCAGTGGATACTTGTGTTGCTTACCCTTTGGACTACTGTGAATCATGTTGCTGTAAACATGGGTGTACAAATATCTCTTTGAGACTCTGCTTTCAATTCTTCTAGGTACATACCCAGAAGTGAAATTGCTAGATCATCTAGTAATTCTATGTTTAATTTTTTGAGGAACTGTCTTAATTTTTTCCACAGTGACTGGGCCATTTTACACTCCCACTGGCAATGCACAAGGGTTTTAACTCCTCTACATATACACTCACACTTGGTACGTTCTGTTTTTTCAAAATAGCCGTTCTACTGGGTCTGGAGTGGGATCCATTGTGGTTTTGATTCACATTTCCCTGATGATTAATGACGATGAGCATCTTTTCATGTGCTTATTGATCATTAGTATAACTTCTTTGGAGAAATACCTATTCAAGTCCTTTGCCTATTTGTTAACTGGGCTTTCATTTTTTGTTGTTGACTAGTAGGAGTTCTTTATGTATTCTGGATATTAATCCCTTATCAGATATATGGTTTGAAAATATTTTCTCTGGTTCTCTGAAAATACTGCCTTTTCATTCTGTTGATAGTGTCCTTTGATGCACAAAAGTTTTAAATATTGATGAAGACCAATTTATCTAACTTTCCTTTTATTGCCTATGCTTTTGGTTTCATATCCAAGAAATCATTGCCAAATCCAACGTCCTTAAGCTTTTCCCCTACTTTTTGTTCTGAGAGTTTTATACTTTTAGTCCTTACATTGAGGTCTTCCATCCACTTTTAATTAATTTTTGTATATGGTATAAGGAAGAAGTACAACTTCATTCTTTTGCATGTGGATATCCAGTTTTCCCATCGCCATTTGTTGAAAGATTATCTTTGTCCCATTAAATGGTTTTGGCACCCTTGTGAAAAATCATCTGACCATACATCTCTCTTCTATTCCATTGGTCTATATGTTTGTTCTTCTGCCAGTACCACAGTTTTGATTTCTGTAGCTTTGTAGTAAGTTTTGAAATCAGAAAGTGTGATACCTCCAGCTTCGTTCTTCTTTTTCAAGCTGGTTTGGATGCTCAGAATCCCTTGAGATTCCATATGGATTTTAGGATGGTGCTTTTTATTTCTGCACAAAGATAGCTGGGATTTTGATAGCAATTGCATTAAATCTATAGATTGTTTTGGATAGTATTGACATCTTAGCAATATTAAGCCTCCCAATCCATGAACACATAGATTTTAATTTATTTACGCCCTCTTTAATTTCTTTCAGCCATGTTTTATAGTTTTTAGTGTACAAGGCTTCTATCTCCTTGGTTAAGTTTATTTAAGTATCTTATTCTTTTTAATGATATTGTAAATCAATTTTTTTCTTAATTTTCTTTTCAGATTTTTCACTGTTAGTGTACAGAAATGCTAATGATTTTGTCTGTTGATATTGTATCCTATAACTTCGTTCAATTCATTTATTTGGTCTAACAGGTTTTGGTTTGGGGAATCTTTCTGGTTTTCCAAGATCAGAGTATCTGTGAACAGAGATAATTTTACTTCTTCCTTTCCAATCTGAAAGTCTTTTCTTTCTTTTTCTTGCTAGAACTTCCAATACTATGTTGAATAAAAGAGATGATAGTGAGCATTCTTGTCTTATGCCTCATGTTAGGTGAAAAGCATTCAGCTTTTCACCATTGAGTATAATGTTAACTGTGAGTTTGTCATATCAGGCTTTTATTATGTTTACCATTTTGTGGAGGTTTTTTACACATGGATATTGAATTCTGTCAAAAGTTTTTCTGAATCTATTGAGATTATTATATAATTTTTATCCTTCATTTTGTTAAAGTGGTGTATCACATTGATCAATTTATGGATGTTAAACCATCCTTACATACCCAGAATAAATCCCCCTTGATCATGTGTCTGAGCGTTTTAATACATTGATGAATTTGGTTTGCTAATATTTTCTCAAGGATTTCTGCATCTATTTTCGTCAGGGATATTGGCCTGTAATTTTCCTTTCTGTGTGGTGTCTTTGTCTAGCTTTAGTATCAGGGTTATGCTAGCCTTGTAAAATGAGTTTCAAAGTATTTATTTTTCCTCAGTTTTTTGGAATAATTTGAGAAGGATGCATTAATTCTTCTTTAAATGTTTGATAGAATTCACTTGTGGAGACATCTGGCCCTGGGCATTTGTTTTTTGGAAATTTTTAAATTACTGATTCAATTTCATTACTAGTAATCAGTCTATTGAAATTTTTCTATTTCTTCATGATTCAGTCTTGGAAGACTGTATGTTTCTGGAAATTTATCCTTTCCTTCTACATTGTCCAATTTGTTTGTTGGTTGGTATATAGTTGTTCATAGTAGTCTCTTAGGATCTTTGTATTGTTGTGGTATCAGTTGTAACTTCCCCTTTTCCATTTCTGATTTTATTTATTTGGGTCTTCTCTCTTTTTTTCCTGATGAGTCTGTCTAAAGGTTTATCAATTTTTCTTGTCTTTTCAAAGAATCACCTGTTAGTTTCACTGATCTTTTCTATTTCATTTATTTCCACTTTGGTCTTTAATATTTTCCTCCTTCTACTAACTTTGGACTTTGTTCTTTTTCTAGTTCCTTTAGGTGTGAAGTTAGATGTCTTATTTGAAATTTTTCTTGTTTCTTGAGGTAGGCCTATACAGTTATGAACTTCCCTCTTAGAACTGCTTTTGCTGCATCCCATAGATTTTGGAAAGTTGTGTTTCTGTTTTCATTTGCCTCAAGATATTTTTTTATTTCCTCTTTGATTTCTTCATTGACCCATTGATTGTTTAGTAGCATGTTGTTTAGTCTTGATATGTTTTCCAGTATTTTTTTCTTATAATCAATTTCTAATTTCATTCCATTGTGGTTGGAAAGGTGCTAGTATGATTGCAATCTTCTTAATTTTATTGAAATTAGTTTTGTGGCCTAACATGTGAGCTATCCTGGAGAATATTCCATGTGGACTTGAAAAAAATGTGCATTCTGCTGCTTTGAGATGGAATGTTCTATATGTATATTAAGTCTATGTGATTTAATGCACTATTTAAGGCCAATGTTTCCTTATTGATTTTCTGTCTGGACGATCTACCCATTGATGTGAGTATTAAAGTCCCCCACTATTACTGTATTGCTGCCAGTTTATCCCATTATGTCTGTTAATATTTGCTTTATATATTTAGGTGTTCCTATGTTGTATACATAAATGTTTACAAATGCTATATCTTCTTGTTGGATTGAGCCCTTTGTCTTTGTCCCTTCTTTGTCTTTTGTTACAGTCTTTGTTTTAAAGACTATTTCATCTGCTAAAAGTATTTCTACCTGAGTTTTCTTCTTGTTTCCACTTACATGAATCATCTTTTTCCATTCTTTCAGTGAATAGATTATTTTGCATTTTCTAGAATGTCATATAAATGGAATCATAAAGTATATATTTTTTCTGTCTTCTTTCATTCAGCATAATTATTGTGAGATTCATCCATGTTGTAGCATGTATCAATAATCATTCCTTTTTTGCTGAATAATATTCCATGATATGGAGTTGCCACAAATTTTTATCTATTCCTCTGTTTATAGACATTTGAGTTATATCTGGTTTTGAACTATTATGTATGAATAAAGTTGCAGTGAGCATTTGGTTACAAGTTTTTGTATGAACATAAGATTTCACTTCTCTTGGGTAAATAGGATTGAACTGGCTAGGCCACATAGTGAGTACATGTTTAACTCCTTAAGAAAATGCCCAACTGTTTTCCAAAATACTCATACCATTTTATATTCTCACCATGGCGAATGAGAGCTCTAATTCTTCTATGTCCTTACCGACATTTCATATGTCTACCTTTTTTAAATTTTAGTCATTCTAATAAGATGTAGTAGCATCTTAATGTGCTTTTAATTTGCATTTCTCAAGTGATTAATGATGTTCAGCATTTGAGCATTTTTTCATGTGTTAATTTGCCTTCCACATAATCTTTTTTGTCTAAGTGTCCATTCAAATCTTTGGCTCAATTTTTATTGGATTACTTGTTTTATTTTCTTATTATTGAGTTTTAAGGGTGTGTGTGTGTGTGTGTGTGTGTGTGTGTGTGTGTGTGCGTTTATTCTGTATACAAGTTCTTTACCAAATATATAATTTCCAATTTTTTTCTTCCACAGTGTGACTTATCTTTTCATTCTCTTAGCAATGATTTCAAAGAGCAACAGTTGTAAATTTTGATGAAATCCAATTTGTTATTTTATGGATCATGTTTTTGGCATCGTATCTAAGAAATATTTGACTAACCTAAGATCAAAAGATTTTTCTCCCATTTTTTCCTAGACAATGTATTTCTCTGCATTTTACATGTAGCTCTAGAGTTCATTTTGAGTTAAATTTTTGTTTGTTGTTTAGTATGGGTCAGAGTTCTTTTTTTTTGCATATGACTGTCCAACTGCTGTACCACCACTTATTAAAAAGACTATGCTTTCTCAACTGAATTGCCTTCATACCTTTGTGAAAAATCAATTGTCCAGGGCTTCCCTGGTGGTGCAGTGGTTGAGAGTGCACCTGCCGATGCAGGGGACACAGGTTCGTGTCCCGGTCTGGGAAGATCCCACATGCCATGGAGCGGCTGCGCCCGTGAGCCATGGCCGCTGAGCCTGCACGTCCGGATCCTGTGCTCCGCAACGGGAGAGGCCACAACAGTGAGAGGCCCGCGTACCGCAAAAAAAAAAAAAAAAAAAAAAATTGCACTCTCTTGATTACTGTATCTTTTTAAGGAGTCTTGAAATCAAGTGGTGTCAGTCCTCCGCTTTGTTCTTTTGCAGAGCTGTTTTGGCTATTCTAAGTCCTTTGCATGAATTTTAAAATCAACTTGTCAATTTCTACAAAACAAAAACCCACTGAAGTTTTGATTGGGGTTGCTTTAAATCTAGATCTACAGATCAATGAATAATATTGAGATTTCTGACCCATGAACATGGCACATCTCTCCATTTATGTAGATCTTCTGTATTTCTTTCAGTAATGCTTTGTAGTTTTCAGTGTACAGGTCTTTCATCAAATTTATCACTGAAGTACTTTAAGCAGGGGATTGACATGGTTCACTTTGATGTCTAATGTAAGAATAAAAAACTGGAAGAAGATAAGAGTGGGAACAGGAAGACAGCTGGAGACTATGGCATTGTCCAGGCAAGTGATGATGGTGACTTGAACCAGGATGGTGGCAGGGGTGATAGAAACGAAAAGAGCCGACAAAATTTAATGATGTATATTTGCATGCAATTGCCATATGTTTTGTAGGTCAAAGAAGCTCTACTATTGGCAATGTCATATGATTTAACCCAATATTTTAGAGACAAGTCAGGACTCAGAAGCTGCTGATTGATTAGATGCAGGGGACTAATGAAAGGAAAGGATCCAGGGCGGCTCTTAGGTGTTTAGTTCAAGCAAATGAATGGATGATGATGCCATTTCTCAAACTCCAAAGACTGGGGGAGGAAGGAACCATTCATCCCCATTCTCCCTGACTTTCTCTTTATTCCCAAATCCTTTTTCTTTCTCTCCATCAAATTTAGCCTTTCAGGGAACACAGTTGTCACAGGGCTACATGCTTACTTTTAAACATGCATTTTTCCCACCCAGCTCCCTGTCTGACATTTTAATGACTTTTGCTGGCTTAGCCTTTCATGGGTAAGGCGTACAGAAAGAACGTATTTTCTGTGCACGATTTGAGATTCGTGAATACTCCTTTGATTTTAATGCCATAGCAACATGCCCTTAACTTTTTATTTCTCTGAGCCCGGCCCTCATCTGGACAGGTTCTGGGCCACATTTTCAAGCAATTTGGTACAGATCATCGTGAGGCTCCTGAGTTTATAGAGGGAAGGCTAGGAACGCATGCTTGAGTTTATACTCAAATTACTATCCTAAATGACTCCATGGGGGGTTTCTTTTAGGGGTCACTGAGAGCCAGAGTGGAATGTTTTTCCTTCTTCACTCTATCCCCAGCATTGGGGCATGAGGACCATAAATGTAGGTAATGTGTTTTATAGCCAGATTCTCTAGGTTCATTTTTCCACCTCTCTCCCCACCCCTAATGATAGCCATGAAACTCCACAGAGCTGGCTGGAAACTAACTTTGTACAGCCCTGTTTCTACCAAGGCTAAGAGATGGGTGGCTGAGCAACATACCCAGATACACTTGAAGAGAGTGACACTTCCAGTCTGTGGCTCGGCCAGAAATGTGTGATTGCCCTCCAGCCCAATGGAGAGGTCCAAACTGAAGAAAGCCATTCATAGGGAGGGAGCGTCTCATCACTGGAGGCATTCAAGCAGTGGCCACACAACTGCTTGACCCCAAAACTGTTATAATTGGAGATTTATGCATCTGACAAGGAATTGAACTATAAACTTTTAAAGGTCCTTATAACACAGACTTTTTCTGAGACTAACATATTCTTTCATTATTTCAACAGATATTTATTGAACATCTACTGCAGGGCTGGGAATTGCAACCTGAAGATACAGCAGTGAACAAGATGGCCACAGGCCCTGCCCTTGAGAAGCCTTCAGTCCAGTGAGAGTGACAAATAATAAATAAGGAATTTACAATGAGGTGATGAAAACAACTGTGTCTGTTGGGTAATGGGACAGAGTCCTTGCTGGCTTTTTACATGAGTTATCTCAAAGATGCTTCCTGATCTTAGGAGGTCAAGCTCCACTTTACAAACTGTGAAATGCAGGCTCAAAAAGGTTGCATAAATTGTCCAAGCTTATACAGCTGTTACCTGCTGATGCTGGAACAGCAGCCCTAACCTTGCAGTCTCCAGAGTCTATACACTTAACTAAACCTCTGGTTAAGGTTCTTATAAGGGCTTCCCTGGTGGCGCAGTGGTTGAGAGTCCGCCTGCCGATGCAGGGGACACGGGTTCGTGCCCTGGTCCGGGAAAATCCCACATGCCGCGAAGCGGCTGGGCCCGTGAGCCATGGCCGCTGAGCCTGCGCGTCTGGAACCTGTGCTCTGCAACAGGAGAGGCCACAACAGTGAGAGGCCCCCGTGCCGCAAAAAAAAAAAAAAAAAAAAAAGGTTCTTATAAGACCAAGTTAGAGCCCAGGTCCTGAAGACCCAGATCTCCACACGTCGTACCCACACTCTCACCTCAAGAAAGGTAAACAGTACAGGTCCCCTCAGTCCCTCTCCCCTCACTAAACATACTAGTCCTCAGAGATTTTCAAATAAAAACCATATTTCTGCCTTGTGCAATTAAGTTTGCCAGCTCAAAAAAAAAAGTTAGAATAACATTTTACTTAAAACTTGAGGCTTGATGCTTGCCGGAACTCTCACTTTTTTTTTTTTTTTTTTTTGCGGTACTCGGGCCTCTCACTGTTTCGGCCTCTCCCGTTGCGGAGCACAGGATCCGGATGCGCAGGCTCAGCGGCCATGGCTCACGGGCCCAGCCGCTCCGCTGCACGTGGGATCTTCCCGGACCGGGGCACGAACCCACGTCTCCTGCATCGGCAGGCAGACTCTCAACCACTGCACCACCAGGGAAGCCCTCCCACTGTCACTTTGAAAGTGGAGAGTATGAAAGGAAAGGTGAGAGTGGTTAAGAAGACCCTACTATGTGCTTAGGGCTTGTAAAGCTCCTACCATGTGCTCAGCCCTGGAAAGGGATGAGGATTGGGTGGCTGGAGTGTGATGCACAGATGAAATAAAAGGTATGCTACTTTCCCTTGATAAACTTAAAGTCTCGCTGCAGAGTCAAAAAAGAGATGAGCAGGAGGTGAGCAACAGAGGACCAAGGAAAGGACTAAGACATGGCATCGTGATATGCACTTTTCAAATCCTGGGTCTTGCTGTGTGTCTTGGACAAGTCCCTTTGCCTCTCTGAGTCTTGATTTCTTCATCAACAACAGTGTTGTCCAAAAGAGCTTTCTGCGAGGATGGAGATGTTCTCTATGTGCAGTGTTCAGTACAGGGGGCTTTTGATATACATGTGGCTTTTGAACTCTTGAAATGCAGTCACTGTGACTGAGCACTGAATTTTTTATTTTATGTGATTTTAACGATCTTACATTTAAATAGCCACAGGGGGCTAGTGGCTACCATATCGGGCTGCACAGATCTAGATAGTTGGGAGTTAGGAGGTTTCATCTATCCCAAATAATATATAGAAAGAGAACCTCAGAAGGGTGTATTCTTCTTCTGCAACTGTTGGTTTGCTTTTTATTTTTTAAAGCAGTGGTGAAACACTTGGGCTCTGGAGACAGGGGCTGCATCCCAACTTGAACTTATCTAGCTGTGAAGCCCTAAACAAGTCTATTAGCCTCTCAGTGTCTCAGTTTCCTCATCTGTAACATGGGAATAATAGTGGAACCTAGTTTACAGGGTGGTTGTAAAGAACTCAAAGAGGTAATAAACGAGGCTGTCTCAGAACAAGGTCTAAGTCTTGGTAAATCCTCAAGAAATACATATGCTTTTTAAAAATTATTATTTTTATCATTATTATTGTTGTTTTTGTTATTATTATTATTAATGGGACTCAGCCTCCGGGAATCAAACCTTGTCTCCCTAAGCAACTCAGTGTTTATCAGGGAGGCATCAGGAACTCCCCACAGCCATCCTCGTGATCTCAGTTGCCAAAGTGACAGGAAGAAAGATGAGAGTCCAAAGTCTAAGGGTACCTTCTGTGTGCAAAGAATCACATTTTCTCAAGTATAGAGAATCTCCTCCTTTCCAGCACCTGAGAAGACACTGGGAGAGTTTCATATCTTTATGGCATTGGCACCCTGGAGAACTTTGCCGAAGGGATTAAGATTGTTCTTGGGTTTCTAGACTACATGCTAAGTGCAAATCAGTAAGATAATGATTAAGATGAGACATTCAGATATTTTTATCTGGAAGATTTTTTTTTTTAAGATTGTTAACAAAATTCAGACAGATCTGACAAAGAACACAGAACTTTTTTCTTTTTCTTTCTTGACTTATTTTTAATGCTTTTAAGAAAGAAAACAGTTCTTCCAGTACAGAAACCTGTTCTTAAATTGCTTTGGATTTCATTCAATGTAACGGTTACTATGGGATTTCTGTGTATGGGCAACTAGTGGAGTGCCACTAATGTCACCAACTCATTGTGAGCAAAGCAGGTCTCAGAAATGAGTGAACTGGGCTGAACAGGGACAAGGATGAACCAAAGAGCCCTGGAAGGTGTTGTTCTATATCTCCAGCTGATGTTTCCATGTGGGAATGTGGGCATTTCTTGACAGATCTTAACTTTCCTAAGAAACACTAAAAATCTGGGTTTTTACGTAAAACATCCCAATATCCTAATTTTAAATGTTGGCTTTAAAAAACACACAAAGAAGATGTACAGGATGAACTGCCCCTCCAACACCAGGTGTAGATGGCTGAACCAAAAGAACCTGAATCTGGGACAGACCGTGGAAGGTGATTTTTAAAAGAAATCCAGACCTCAGACCAATTCTTTTAATCTGAGTCTTCCTGCTAAAAAATCCACACAATGCCCTTTGGCCAAAAACAGTAAAGTCCAACCTGGACTAAAAACCAATAGCAAACAAGATTCCTGCTGATTTCAGGGAGTTGGCATTGCTGGGTCAAGAGTTGACTTTTAGAGGCCTGTATTGCACTCCACTGATTTCCAGGTAACTGAACCCAAAAAGTTCTGGATTATCTTGAATTCCTGGGCAGCAAAGCAATCATTGCTGAGTCATAGAATCACTTTCCCAGAATTGTAAGGGGACAAATATCCAAGGGGATATCCAATTCCCATCTAAACCATCCGGGAAAAGATGGATGTCCGGCCCTGTTTCATTCCCTACCACAGCAGCCTATGTCCTTCCTAACATGTATCACGGTCTCTGATTTTTAAAATATTTTGGTTTCCTTGTTTATGGTCTGCGTCCTCCACCCCACTAAAAGGCAAGCTCCATGAGAGCAGGTACCCTGCCACTCTTGTTCACATCTGCTGCCCCAGCTCCTATAACAGAACCTGGAACAGTAGGGTTCCAAATATATATTGCTAACTAATAAATTAATAAATGATCATCAAGGTCACATTTTAGTGTCTCCAGAAACAAGAGGCTTGTTACTTCCCAAAGCAGGGCATTATTTCTTTGGACCCTCTCACCGAATGGAAAGCTCTTATAGAACCGTTCTGTACCCACATGATCTATTAGCCCTAGTTTTATCTCTTGTGGTCACACAAGTTAAGCCTATATTCTCTTCCAACTCACAGGCTCCTAAGTGTTGAAAGATATGTATCACATCTCTTTGAGTCTCGTTTCTTTTTTTTTTTTTTTTAATCCAGGCAAATCGCATTCATTTCTTCATCTGATCTCTTTAAAAGGGAGAACAATGGTTGGGGGTAGGAGGGAGATGGGAAGAGAAGAAGAGGGGTCAGTAAACAGGAAGTCTCGAACACAGTGCATAGTTGACAGTCTCACTGTTACTCTTACTTTCAGTGTGTATTTTAAAGCCAGATGATCTGGTTTTTCAAAATGTGCATTTCTCAGGCACATCTGGATACACACACTGAGAAATAAGCCAATGTCTTTGGGCCCAGTTACATTTCCAGGTGAATGAAACAGAAGGACCTTTTGGTTATGTTGTTCTTTTTTAAATTTATTTTATTGAAGTGAAGCTGACTTATCATGTTGTGTTAGTTTCTGGTGTACAGATATATATATATATATATATATATATATATATATATATATATACACACATATATTCTTGTTCATATTCTTTTCCACTATGGTTTATTACAGGATATTGAACATAGTTCCCTGTGCTATACGGTAGGACTTAGTTGTTGATCCATTCTTTATATAATAGTTTACATCTGCTAATCCCAAAATCTCAGTCCATCCCTCTCCCACCCCCACCCGCCTTGGTTATGTTATGAGAGAATGTCTTGGGCCCTTTCAGCCTTGAGATTCCAAGGCTCCATGAAGATCACCAAGCACTGTTGTATGTGTAGAGTGTGTGTGTGTGTGGATATGTGTGTGAGTTTGATGGTACAGACAGGCTTTCCTCCTAAATACATGACTCTGAGAATGCCCTTCTTTGGGGGGTCCAAAGTCAATGGCCCAGAGCAAGGGAGGAATGGGCCCAGGAATGGTGACGATGGCCTTGAATGACCCACATACCTTTGGTGTCCTGAAGAAAATTAATTTTTGTGGAAAACAGACCTACGCTTCTCTCGCTTCCCAAACTTCCTGCTTAACTGACCAAGCCTATTAGTTATCTGGCAGAGTCTGGATAGGAAACATATCAGGAGGCTGAGTCAAGACCCTCCTGAGGCCTGGACACACCAAGTTGCATGCCTAGCTGGAACCCAAATGCTACTCTCCAAGACTATGCACCGGTAAGGTCCAGTGCCCTATGAGGGACAACTTTCACAGCACCAGAAAGCCAGGGGTGAAGAAGTGGATAGTACATAATGTGTGATCAGCTGAGCCACTTTATGAAGTAGAATCAAAATGACAGCATATACAGCTGGAGACTTTATATGCCTGAATATTAGGCAAGCTTATTTTCCCCCAAAATTATTTCTTGAATAAGATGGAGTTGGATTATATTTTAAATCTGCTTGAAGGCTCTCGTGTTGTAAAAGCCTCTCTCAAATACTTTATTTTGAAAAAACGGTACTATGTCAGAAAAACAAGTAAGCCTGAAATAACCTCAGCCATCTGGTTTGGGATGCTAAGAGAGGTCACCTGACAGAATCACTAAAGAAAGAGGGCAAAAATATTTAAAACAGATTTAGTCATTCTTCCTGGGAGAAGACATTCTTCCTTTAGTCATACCCTGGAGGTATGACTTTACAAGAGCAAGTTTTGAATATTGTTGTACACAAGTCTTTAAATTATTGGTTCAGAAAGCAATGTGGTAAGTTATTAGCACTGATGATCATGAACAGTACTTGTGCATTGGGATAAAACTTCCAGTGAAAACATCATTCAAAGGTTCAAAAAGCCCAGTATCTGGACACAAAGAAGGACATTTTGTAATTGTATAAACATCAATTGAACAAGAAGATGTATCAACTATAAATATATATACATCTAACAACAAAGGCCCCAAATTTATTAAGCAAAAACTGACAGAACTGAAGGAAAAAGAGACACTCAATCATAATAGCTGAGGACTTAAATACTTTATATAATAGACAGAACAGAATTAAACAGAAGATAAACAAGAAAATAGAAAACTTGAACAGCACTGTAAACTACCAAACCTTGTAGGCATCTTTAGAATACTCTACCATGGACAACAGAATATACATTCTTCTCAAATGCACATGGAACATTCTCCAGCATAGGCCATATATTAGACCACAAAACAAATCTCAATAAATTTAAAAGAAGTAAATTCATACAAAGTATATTCTCTAACCATGATGAAATAAAATTAGAAATCAGTAAGAAAAAGAAATTTGAAAAATTTATAAATATGTGAAAATTACACAATACTCTCCTAACTAAACAATGGGTCAGCAAACAAATCCAAAGGAAATTAGAAAGTACTTTGAAGTGAATGAAAATAATAACACAACAGGGAATTCCCTGGTGGTCCAGTGGTTAGGACTCCAAGGGTCTAGGTTCAATCCATGGTTGGGGAACTAAGATCCCACAAGCTTCACGGTGTGGGCAAAAAAAAAGAGAACACAACATAACAAAATATGGAAAGCAGCTAAAGCAGCACTTGGAGGGAAATTTATAGCTATAAATGCCTGTATTACAAAAGAAGAAAGATCTCAGATCAATAACCTAAACTTCCACCTTTAGAAACTAGAAAAAGAAGAGCAAACTAAACCCATAGCAAGCAGAAAGAAGAAATAATAAATATTAAGAGAAGAAATAAATCAAATAGAGAATAGAAAAACAGTAGAGGAAATCAATGAAACCAAAGATTAGGTCCTTGGGAAGATCAACAAAATTGACAAAACTTTAGCCAGAATGACCAAGGAAAAAAGAGGGAATACTTCAATTACTAGAATGAAACAGGGAACATTACTACTTATCTTGCAGGAAAAGTACAGTATCCACGCTTTTGTTGGTACTGACAAGCTGATTCTAAAATGTATATGAAAAGGCAAAGGAACTTAAATAGCCAAAATAATTTTGAAAAAGAAGAACAAAAGTTGAGAGACTTATACTCCCTGTCCTCCAAGACTCAACACAGGTGTTAGTCTCCTGTGCAGCCATCTTTTATTCCCTCAACTCAGATTTCAACACATCTCCTCCATGTTCCAATAGAAAATTACACAAACCCTCAGTAGATCACTCATTGCCCCATATTGCCTGACCTGCTTCTTGAAGATAAACATGGTATCTTTCCTTCTTGTACCCTCAGGACCCAGCAGAATGCCCCAAACAGAAATGATGGTTAATAAAAGTTATAAATAATAAATAATAATAATAAAAGTTATTTTGTGGAAGGGTAGATGGATGATAGGTGGATGGATGATGATCTTAGAATCTTTTACCTGTGTACAAATAGATGAGGCAGTGTGGTTTCTCTTAGATCAATACCACAGAAGAAACATGAAAATGGGAAACCATAGAACTCCAGTTCTGCCACAAGCCCCCATATGACCTTAGTCAAGTCACTTCCCCTTTCTGATGCTCAGTCCCATCTGGAAAATGTATGAGTTTTACTAGATGATCTCTAAATGTCATCCAGATTTAGGTTCTGTTATCCTAGGACTAAGCAGGTTCCTCTATCCATGTCCAGCGCATTTAGCATTTGATGCAACTGGCCTGTTAAAAACCAAATTTAGTGGACATATTCATTAAATCTCGCAAAGTGGCCAAACCAGCTGAGTACCTAAACACAATACTCTATCTCTCTCAAAACATTGTACACAACTTAAAGTCAGTGCCTTTTGAGCTCCTTTTGTAGAGAATGTACATGGCACTCAATCAGCATTCACAACAGGTTTTTGGCATGAATAATTTGTCAACCACAACAAAGTCACCCTGTAAAATGACCCTAAATTCCATTTTCTGTTAGTGTTGGGGAAGGCCATGTGATGGGAATTTATGGGGTGCCTCAGGTTTGACAGACAGTCATGTGGGTAAAAGAAAAGGGCAAAGGAGGTCTCCTTTGGTATTTAAAATCATGGGTCTCCCTGTAAAACCTGGAAGTTGTCTCTGAACGTATCATAGCAAAGGAAAGAACGGCTCAGTGATTTTCTTGCCTCTGAATTTCAAAGACATTCTAGGGCTTCCCTGGTGGCGCAGTGGTTGGGCGTCCGCCTGCCGATGCAGGAGACACGGGTTCGTGCCCCGGTCTGGGAAGATCCCACATGCCGCGGAGCGGCTGGGCCCGTGAGCCATGGCCGCTGAGCCTGCGCGTCCGGAGCCTGTGCTCCTCAACGGGAGAGGCCGCAACAGTGAGAGACCCGCGTACCACAAAAAAAAA
Organism: Monodon monoceros; assembly: GCF_005190385.1. Classification (NCBI taxonomy): domain Eukaryota; kingdom Metazoa; phylum Chordata; class Mammalia; order Artiodactyla; family Monodontidae; genus Monodon; species Monodon monoceros. The sequence goes on from NW_021703766.1 coordinate 32,637,841, forward strand.
AAAAAAAAAAAAAAGATATTCTACCTCAAACCTGTATTATTTCTCAGAGATTTTCTTAACACAGAAAAAATTGGCTTGATCTAATTTCAGAATTTTAGCTCTTTTAAAATTTTGACCAAGACACTCACTCAATTTCTCATTCTGATGCCAACCACAAGAGATTTGACCACAACAATTTTCATCATCCTTGCCTTGGCCAACATGGTGGTTTAAATCTAGTAGTTGGACACAGACTCTTGGAATTACTCAACTATCCCATCACCATAGCAACATTACTCAATTTTATGTTAGAATATTTTCCAGGGGTGCTGAGGACCACGAAAGCTCCTCATTTTACCATCCTAAAAAAGCATGACCCTTTTTAACAAAAGAAAAAAATCATACTTTAGAATAAGGGAGTTGGCCATTTTTCCAGTGGTTTCCTAGAACTCATTGTTCTTATTCTAGAACTATTATAGTTTAAAACACCCAGAGCTAGAATCTGCTTCTTTAAAAACGCTATTTTATATTAACTGTGCAAAGTGTTTTCTTTTAGTCACTATGAGAAATTCTTAAACATCACTGAAAAAATCTAAAAGTTTTAAGCAAAATTATAATTTTGGTTTACCATTTCCCTAATTTGATTTCTCATAGAGAAAGACAAAACTAGACAGCAGGTTAAAAATGAAAAAAAAAAGACTTATTTCTCTACTTTTTAAGGAACCTCACCAAAAGGCTATTAGAAACCAATGGAAATGCATCGGTGAAGAATACAGGCCCATTAAAGAATGCAAAGGCGTCTCTGTATATATTTGTTGGTGACCTTGGGACATAGTTTTAGAATTTCAACTACAGTATATGTGTCATGCCAGGGGCCTGAGAATTTAACTGGTGAGCTCCCCAGTGCATTCACACACCAGCATTCTCACTGACCAACTGTGTGGCTGTGTACAAATTAAACGAGGGGAATCTGAATATCTGGCTTCCTGGGAAATAAGAGGTCAGAGGGTTTATTAGCAGCATCAAGCTTTCATTGCCCAGATGCGTGGAAAGGAGCAGTGGCCTGGAAGTCCAATTGGCAATGCCACTGCCTTCCCGGCACCTAGGGGGGTTCCCCCTGCCCCAATTTTATTCCATTACCTGCCTTCTGTGCCTGTCTCCTCCTCTAAAAAGAACTAGTTTGTGGACCCTGAGAAAGGATCCAAGGAAGAATCCTTTTGGTTTTGAGGAGTAGCTAGAAGCAAACTCTGGATGCATCTTAATGTGTCAAATGGTGAGACAAGTGAACTAAAAAAATAAGAGAACAAGTCAGGCCTGGTCTCAGCAGAGATTTGGGGAACGAGGGGCAGAGGAGATGGGGCCTTGCCATGGGCCTAACACTTCAATCTCTCAGCAGTCATCTCAGCTTCCCTGTCAGGGCATCCTTCTACACTTCCCGGGAAGGAAAAGGCAAGGGCGATGACACCCCTCACATTCACGTCACTGCTTCTCATACAAGATTCAGTCGTTTCTCACCATCAGGACCCAAACACCCACCCCATGAGAAAAAAGTAATCCTGGCAGGTAGGCAGATTTTATACAAAAAATACTTAATAATATAGATAGATAGAAAGATAGATAGAAATAGATAGATGATAGATAGATAGATAGATGAAGGGAGGGAGGGAGGAAAACAGGAATAAAAGGAATTGAAGGTTATGGTTGCCTGACAATGCTCATTGGGATTACAGAATATAAACCTTCTCCTATCCTGAAATGCCATACTTCATCTTTGGCAAATTATGGAAGAACATATCATTTCAAAAAATATTTAGTAGACACCACTATTTGTCGAGTGAAATCCCTCGCAGGCTGTGGGGCATAGCTTCCCATGTCTGGCTGAGTCACCAGGGGAATTCTTCAAAAATACTCATTCCAAGGACACAGCCCAAAGATCCTGACTCTATAATCAAGGGTGAGACTAAAGCATCTCTCTCTCTCTCTTCCCTGGGTCATTTTACTGATCTTGGTAGTTTGTGCATTTCTGCTATAGGACATTCAAAAGAAAGCCAATACATAGGGACTTCTGGCCTAGAGAAATGTAAACATAATCTGATTCCCATCCGAACCCAAAGGCATCTGAGAAAATGCTGGAAAAGGACTAGGCTGAAGGCTAGAGCTGAACCTTAGCTCAGTTGCCTATTCACATGGTCATCTTGGCCAAGCCACTTAAAGTGAGTTTTCTCCAGTCTAAAATGAAGGGCCTCTGTTCTGTGGGGTTGCTGAATGCGTGGAGTAAAGCACCACATGCAAAGCACTTAGCACAAGGCCTGGGACAAGTGATGAGCGTTTTAAAAAGTTGGCGAATGTTGTTATTCTTAGAGAGGTCAGGCCCTATTCAAGTGCTGTGAAAGACAACAGAGGGGAGATAGGTTGAGAAAGTGATATTTGTCAAGGATAATAGAATAGTATTAATAATCATAATAACAGCTGGGGGCTGCTTACTCTGTGCCAGGCTCAGTGCTGGGAGAGGTTTTAGAGAAACATTGTTATCAGTTCCAAATAGCAAGGTCCTTTTTCCAATCCTCCATGGTGGCCCTTCCTTAGTTATTATAACTGGGGTCCAAACCAAGCTCTACCCATGCTGCAGTCAAAGGTCAGAAGCCAAGGACGGACCTTGGCAAAATCGTGACACAGGGTTGCCTGCTTCCTTGTTCGGTCACCTTGGCCTGACCCCAGACACTTCTTAACCATCCTTGAGCCTTGCCCTTCCTCCCAGGAAAGGACAGATAAACTCAGTCCCAGGTGCTATAAGTGATACATGGACTCTAGAAAGTTCACCCCCTACCCACTGCCACCTGGAAACTTGCACATTTTCTGAGACCTAGAAGCCTTCAGCCAAGGAAGTTATCTCTGATTGAAGGACCAGAGATACCCATGGATCAGACAGTAAGGTGCTCTTAGGGAGGCAGGAGCATCACCCCTCATGTCAGACACTTGCCCACCCACAGGAAGTGAGCACCTGCCTGCCCCTGAGGGACAGCACTTCATAGTTTAGGAAGTCCTCTCAACCCATTTTCTCATCAGTGTCTCTCAGCAGTTCTGTGATGTAGATAAGAAAGATGAACCAGTGGCTAGAGCCAGAAGAGCCCTTAAAGATGATGGAGTCCAGAGTTCCCAAAGCACAGGGTGCATTTAATACACGAGCTGACTGGAGCTGCTACAGGTCACAACATGTCCTCACTTTTAGCTCTCATTCTATCCTCCTGATTAGCTGTAGAGGAAAAAATTCTCCATGGATCCTCGTGTGTTTCTAACACTGGTCCAGCTTCCCTTTTAAGAACAACAAGTGGACCTATAGCTCAGAATTCTTAGCAAATAATAGAATTTAGCTAGAATTTTTTTTTTTTTTTCTGGCCATGCATCATGTGGGCTCCCAGTTCCCCGACCAGGGATCAAACCCATGCCCTTGCAGTAGAAGCACAGAGTCGTAACCACCAGAACATCAGGGAAGTCTCCTAGCTAGAATTTAATAACAGTTATTTGTTTTGTTTGCATTATACTTTTTCCCTTTATGTCAGTTGGTTCTCCATTTATGAAAGTGAATAAAGATTCCTTTTCAAAAAACTTTTATTGGGTAAATTTAGTGAGTCAATTAAAAGGAAAATATTAAGTAAATTAAGAATATGTATTCCCGGATATGATTGAAAGTTGGAAAAACGATATACATGTATGATTTGATTCTGGAAAACCCTCACCAATCCACCCCATCACCTGCCAATAGAGAGCCAAGGCTAACTCCAAGGTCACTTGCTTGCTGGTAGTAGAATTCATCCTGGGCTCTTTCCGTACGTGCAGCCAACTCTAAGGCACGAGCAACTGAGAAAATATGGTGTCTGGTTCCAGGTGAGCAAAAGGAAGCCTCAGTGATGGAGCAGGGAGTCTAAAGGAAAAGGCCTTGGAGATTCTGAAATCTGATCAACAGTGAACCTGTGGTAGGAATCTGTCTGCAGGATTAATTCTACTTCAGGAAGCAAAGTTCAGGGAAGGAGCGCAGCTAAACCCTAGAGTTCACGGCCTTTTCCTCTGCCGAGAATCTATCTGTGGCTAAAATAGAAACATCTCAGGACCAGTCTCCCTGGCTCAGTTGTTGGACCTTAGGAAATAATATATGAACATGTGAACTAAAAGAGCCAGCATGGGGCATCACTGAGTATCAGCAGAGATTCTTACCAGAATGAATAGCTACCAGACTGCACTGGACCGATCTTCAATGGTGACCCCATACAGCAGGGGTAAGCAATAGCAGTAGTATACTGACTAACTCATTAATTCTTTTTTTGCTTGGTGTTTGGACTAGAGTCAACCTCCTTGGGTTAAAGCATGGTTTCTCACCTTTGCACTATGGACGTTTGTAGGAGGCTACCATGTGCATTGTAAAATGTGTAGATGCATCTCTAGTCTCTACTCATTAGATGCCAATAGCAGTTTCTTCCCCGGCCCCTACCCAGTAATGACCAAAAAGGTTTGCAGACATTGCCAAATGTCCTCAGGAGGTGAGGGCGCAAAGTTGCCCCAGGTTGAGAACCACTGGTCTAAAGTAAACCCAGGAGGTCTTGAACAATTTAAAGAGAGTATAGAATTCTCAAGAGGGAAGTATTCTACATCTTGGTTCTAGGAGATGCAGGAGAAATTTATTAGGAGAAATGGAGTTTGTACAACAGAACTTTCTAGATATAAATATAAAGGGGCCTGGTGTATAGTCAGTGCTCAATAACATTTTAATTTCCTTGCCAGGCTCTGGCTGTTTTGCATGTCTAATCTTCCATGAGCTTTTAAAGATCCCTGTGAATGTGTATATGCTAATTTCAAAATTGGAAAGAAAAAGCAGAGGGAAGAAAAAGGGCATGCGTGTTCAATTAAAGACTTCTCATATAAAATGGTACAAAACCAAGGCAGCAAAAGGCATCATGGCTTCTTTTGCTTTTGTCAGCTCAATATTCCTTCCTTCCTCCTTCTAGGTATAGTGTCTGCCTTTTCTTTGGGGGAAGTGACAGCTTCAGACACCTTACCCAGTCTCGGCCACAGGGTGAGAACAGAAGCTAACCAAGGCCAATCAGAGTGTCTTTCCTAGGACTTTGGTTCTTGAGTAGAGGTGCATGGGGATGGGTGTTTGGATTTCACCCATAGTATTGTTGCCCTTGAGAAAGACAGGTCATGGCTGAGATCACCAGAGATGCTCTGGGTCTAGGTAGAAGCCCTCCCCCATTCCTTTTTCTTGCCTAAGTTAACGGAACCCTGTCTATTACTTGAAATTAAAGAACCTCATAACAGAGTCTTTAAAACTCAGAGTGACACAGATTGGACCAGCTTCCTGTAATGGTAGCTTTTTGAAATTAAATTCTATTCAACCGATTAGAAATATGTTGAAATCAATGACAAATACAATGCAGGTAAACTGAGTCAATTGCAAGGGAACCGGGGGTGTGGAGAGGAGGCAGGTAGTTTAAATGTAAAAGAGGAAAAATTAAATCAATATAGTCGGCACTGGACAATTGTAGTATGCATTCTACACAGAGAACCAACCATTAGCATATGAGTCTACTTGGGTTAGACATATCGGGGGGAGGGGTTCTTGTATTAGGGAGTGGATTATGTAAATAGATAGAGAATTGTTGCATCGTAGAATTGACTTTGCTCAAAGCCAGCTAATCAAGCTTAGCAGAGACAGAGAAGGAGAGAGAAAACTGTCAGCCCCAGTTTCTTCGTGCCTCTCACAATTGAGCATCTTGCCCCAGTGAGTGTGACTTTATATTTTTCACACAGAGCCCCTAAATGACTTCATCCAATGATCAGCTGACAGAGCGAGCTGCCTTCTAGCGCTGGAGGGAATTCTAACAGGGTCGGACTTACTGAGAACATGATAAAGAGTCATTGAAATGTTTTGCTTTGAAACCATTTGTAATTTTTGTTTTGTTTTTACATTTACAGTCAGAATCCTTGTCAGTTATACTTATTTGTCCTGGTGGAATGGCCGCAATTGGTGTGTGCCCATATCCTGTCATCATTCAACTCTGCAAGCTGAAGGCTTCTTGAAAGGAAGACCTGATTCTCTGCCCGGGGGCTCTTTTTCTGGGAGTGGGGGGTGGTGGGCTGTGAACCTCTCCAAAAGCAGCCTTCACCTAACAGCAGACGGGGAGCTGGTGGATAAATAGAGCTCCCTCGCCTTCCAGAAGGTTTAACTGAAATGACTGTCCTGCTCTGACGTCCCAAGTTCTCAGTGGGACTGAGTCCCTCTTACCCACGCTGACAACCCCCCTTTATTAGGCTGCCTCTCCTTTCCTGTCTCACTTATAAATCTCTTGCTCTCAAAGTCTTACCTTGGGATCTACCTCTGCGGGCACTCAAACCAAGACTCCAGACGTTTTTAACATCTAGTATCCTCACCTCACTGCTATGCTCCAAAAAGGAAAGTTCAGTGGTGCTTGACGGTCAAAATCCAGCATTGTCTACTAAGCCATTTTCTCAACTAGAACTACAGATGTATGTACAGCTTACGTACTTTCAAGGGCCTGCAAAATGTTTGAGACCCGAAACAAAGGCATTGGTCCAAAATATCAAAAGAAATCTGCGAAACCAAATGTAATATGCATTTGATTAAATGTCTACCAAATGTAGTATGCGGTCAACTAGTCAACCCCAGCTCAAAGAGATTCACGAGCAGCTGAATGTGAATTAGAACTAACACAGGGTGTGGGTATTTTTAAGTGCTTGTAAGAGGTAGGGCAGAGTGTGAAAAGCATGCTAATGGGCTATGAATGTTATAAAAACTGTCCTGGGGGTTGAGACTGGAATCCGTGTGTCCAAGACAACACTTGGACTCTTCAACACAGAGGAGAAAATGTCTTTCCTGCTCACCCTGCCCTCCCCACCCCCAGAGTTATAGACCACTACCAGCAGACAGAAATCTCTTCCGGGGAGAAGATGCCACCAGCGCTTAGAATCCAATATGCACCTGGCTTTGTTCTGCCTTCGCAGGAATCCATGGTCTGCAGCAGTTCTGAGGGAGTCACAGCCTCCCCAGCCAGATTCTGACACCTCTGGGCCCCACCCCGTATTAGCTTTATATCCAAATGTGACTCAGAGGCGGCAAGATTCAAGGTGATCAATGACAGCTCCAATCAAAGCCACCCAGGTAGGCAGTGCACTCATGGCTCCTGATATAAAAGGTGTTTTATTTCTCATCCCTTTATTTTTGTCACTGAAAGAATGCTTCCCACGTGTGGATTAATTAAAGTGTAAACATTAAATATTGATCGATGCATTATCAGCGTGGAGCAGTGGCCTCCCGTCTGATTGATTCCTGCGCTGATTTATTGTCATATTTGGGGAGTCATTTCGCTTGATAACCAAGAGGGATGGCCTGCCTCCCCCCTGCCACGTCGACTCCACTCCCCTCTTTTTTTCCCGGTACCTCCTCTTATTCTTCTAGGTGACATCTGAGTTCCAATAACTAAAACATCTTCATCTCACTGTCGAGAGAAGAGTGTGTGGCCTGACATTTGTTTTGTGCATGTGTAGGTCCGTGTGTGTCTCCCAGGCAATTATCAAATCAATTAACAACACAGAAAATAACAAATCTACTTGCTTCTGTGGGATATTTCTGATTAACAGAGCTTGCCCCTCCAGAGCTCTGTGAAATATGATTATGGGCAAGTTCTGAGGAGAGATGGGGAAGAGTATAAAATGAAACAAAGAGAGAAAAATAAAACCTGTAGGTCTAACTCTTGTCATTTTTCTGAGGCGTGTTTTCACAATGGAACTAGAAAGTGGGGAGGAACTAAAGCCACCGTTCAGAATTATAATTGGTTATAAGGCTCTATAGATATGAATAGACATGCCACGTGTCATCAGATTGACTCACACAAAATTGTGGTTTATAGAGGTCAAAAATGATCAAATATTGACAATTTCATATGGCTCCTCCTTACATATTTTTAAAATTTATGATGATGGTGATGGTGGTCGCGTCGCACAGCTTGTGGGATCTTAGTTCCTCGACCAGGGATTGAACCCGGGCTCACAGTAGTGAAAGCACAGAGTCCTAACCACTGGACCACCAGGGAATTCCCAAACTTACATATTTAAACTCCACTCTGAAGTAGGGTATGAGGGTTATTGTTTATCCCGTTTTCAAATGAGAAAATTTGCCCAAAAGTGGCAAGTCACAGACAGCCACAATTTAGTTTGAGTTTTGGCATAAACGAGGCATTCATTGAAATGCTTTACATAATTTCCTCATGGAAAACCTATCACAGTCTTTGAGGTAGTGCTATCGTCTGAATGTTTGTGCCTCCCCAGAGTTCGTTAAGATTGGAAATCTTAACCCCCAAGGTGATGGTATCAGGAAGTGAGGCTTTGGGGAGGTGATTAGGTCATTAGGGTGTAGCCCTCATGAATGGGATTAGTGCCTTATAGAAGGAGCCTCCAGAGAAATCCCTTCCTGCTGGCCCCCTTCCACCATGTAAGGATAGAATGAGACATCTGCAACCCAGAAGATGGCTCTCATCCAACCAGGCTGGCACCCCAATCTGGGACTTCCAGCCTCCAGAGCTATGAGAAAATAAATGTCTATTGTTTATAAGCCACCTCATTATTTGTGATATTTTGTTATAGCAGCCTGAAGGGACTAAGACAGGTAGGCACTATCGTTTGACCCATTTTACTGATGAAGAACACAAACAAACAGCAAACCAAGGCTTCAAGAGGTTAAATATCAGTGGAGACCTTGTTGGACACATAAGTTTAAAGATGTCAACATCCCTGCAATATGTTTAGTTCAAGGCATTTGTGGATCAAGGGAGACTCCAGGGGTCCTGACTCCAGTTAGCAGCATGCATGGTCCAGTGGCCGCATGGATGCATTGGAGACTTTCTCTTGGAAAGCTTCCTGTTCCTGACTCCTTCCTCTTGGCAGGAGAGAAGGTGCAGGCACTGTTCACAGTGCAGAGGAAATATCAGTGGAGGGTGTTGGACTCTATTCTTTAAGTTGCTTTAAGAACAGGAGCCCAGAGTCAGGTCCTGCTTTAAAGAAGTGAGCATTTGACGCCTTCTTTGCTCCAGAAGAAAAATCCAAAGAGAATTTCCCAGTGGCCTCCAGCCACCAACATCCTGTCTAGATGATGTCCTCAGGGAGGTGAGAGTCTGGTCTCCTATGAATTATCAGACTAATTATGAAAAGGAACTAGGAAAGGAAGCCAACACACTGCTTCCCCCTCTACCTCCCTGGAAATTCCAGCCGGTGGCTCAGGGTCCTCCCTCCCCACAGGACCCTGCATTTTTTTTTTGGTACGCGGGCCTCTCACTGTTGTGGCCTCTCCCGCTGCGGAGCACAGGCTCTGGACGTGCAGGCTCACGGGCCCAGCCGCTCCGCGGCATATGGGATCCTCCCGGACCGGGGCACGAACCCGTGTCCCCTGCATCGGCAGGTGGACTCTCAACCACTGTGCCACCAGGGAAGCCCCAGGACCCTGCATTTTATACTCATGTCTCCAGGGCCTCCCTGATGCTGCTACCATATTATACAAATTGCATCACCCAGTAACATGCTTCTCCACATGGTTAAGAGACTCAATGAGCCCTCTGCTCTCTCCAGGACCTGTCAGATCTCCCACAACTCCTTCCATCTTCTTTGCTTGGCACTTTTCAAGGATGATCTAGATAAAATAAAGCATGATTGGCCATTATGGGATGGCTATCTTCTTTAGAAAGCTTCACACTCTGCATAAGGGCAATATATAACTATGAATTATTGATTAGCGGAAAATGTATCCATTGATGACCACTTTCAGAAATTCTCCTGGTACAAACACATCCCACTATCATAAGACTTTTTTTATGAAAACATTCAACTGAAAATGCTTTTCTTCCTTTGCACGTGTGTGCCTGTCTACTGTGTCTTTGTTGTTATTGGTGGTGTTGTTTCTTCTCCAGCTTCTTGAGTTGAATGTTCAGTTCATATATTTTTAATCTTATGTTTTGATAAATCCATTTAAGGCTATACATTGTTCTCTGAGTACTATTATAGCTACATCCCAAGGCCACATCTGGTACATGGTACCATTAATTTCTGAATAGTTTATTATTTCAGTTTTGGCTTTGTAATCCAAGAGTTTATTTGGAAAGGTGTTTTTAAATTTCTAAGAGAAAAAAATTTGCAGCATATTTTCTAGAAACATTATCTCAGTAAATTCTAGGACTAACTACATTTCCTTAATTGTCCTTTTCAAGTCAATTTCATAGCTCTTAAAATTGGAAGATCCAGTAAGATTCCATTGGCATTCTTCCAACCCTGTCAGGTAGAGCTGGTGTCATTGACATAGAAGATGAATGAACACCACAGGGGTTAGGTGGCTCTTCCAAAGCCACAAAGCTGAGAAAGGACACACTTTAAGGCCTCTTGACTCCTAGTGGACTGCTCGTTCCTGCCACATTCAGTCCTTGTTCTTGAGAAAGTTTACTTTCTCAACAGTATTTATTGAATGTTGAGCATATGTTAGGTAATATCCTAGGCACTGGGAGTGTAGCAATGAATAATATAGGCTGAAATCTCGGCCCTCCTGGACCTTTGTATGGGGTGCTTACTTTCAGGATGGGGCCAAATGTGTGACAACAGGACCTGGAAATAGCAGACGACCATGAAGTGTAGAGAAACAGCCACTCTGAAATCAAGGAAATCAGCAAGTCCTTGTCATAAGAGCCAACAATGCCCTGTCCCCTGGAATCTCAGTAACTCTTTAGAGTTACCTTGACCTACCCCCTGGAGTAGGTCAGTGATAGAGTTCCTTGCACAACTTCTCTCCAGAGTCACCCTTAAATACTCTCCCAAGACATGGTCTTCTTCCGGCCACCAGGCATCTGCTGGACCCCTACCACACTAAGCACTTGTACCCAGGATCTCTTTTCATGTAAACCTGACATTTCTGCCCATTTTATAAAATTCACCCAAAGTCAGCAACCAATCCAAAGTCTGTATCTGACTCCAAAAGCAGTGCTCGTTCCAGGACCCCAAGGGTTTGGTTTCCTTGTTTTCTCCTCAGGAGGAGCCAGGGAAGAATGTATGGGTTGTTGGTTGGTCTATTGTCTTCTGTTATCCAGATGTACAAATCTTGTTCTCTCGACCTTGTTGCCATCATCACCTTCATCCTCTCCTCCTCCACGGGATAATCATCCCCATTGCTATCATCTCATGAGCAGCCAGGGACTGTGCTAAGCACTTTAGATCCATTGCACCCTTTAATCAGAATAGTTGCCAAAAGCAGGGACTGTGGAATGGAGCTCCTGGGTCCCATGCTGGCGCTGTTTTTTACCAGCTGGGTAAGGGTGGCACTGGGCTTAGTCTCTTCCCTGGTATTGCACAGGAAGTAAATGGCAGTCTGGTCTGTTAGGCCACAAAATTCATGTTATCTTGCCTCCCAGAGGCTGGATATAGCCTTCAAGCAGAGCCCTTGAGAAAAGAATTCTAACATCCTCAAGGGAACACAGGGTTCTGTTACTCTGCAGACCCATGGATGACATTGAAGGCATTTGAAAAGTGCACAGTTGTATTGGGAGCACATCTGGCATCTACAGCTGAAGAGGAAGAAATTAGACATATGGACCCTTTGGGATTGCAGGTGGACCTTGCAGGGGTGGGCAGAGGCCAAGTTTTCTGGCCATGCAGAGCATTCCTGACTGAAAGTCAGATGATTTAGGGAGGGTTCCCTCAAAGCCCAGCCTGAGACAGGGATCTGATTGCATGGGCTCTGTTGAGGGAGTGCTTGGAGTGGGGGAAAGAAGCAGGAGGGAGAAAGGAAAGGGGCTGAGCAAGGTTGTGGTCTGGAGCTGGGTCTAAGCATGGCCTGTGGAGGTGAGGACTCTGAATGCTTTACTCTCTCTTAGGGCTATCTGCCCCTGAAAGGGCCTGCTGTCCACTGGCCATGAGCTGCTCAGGGAAGGTTGGGTGTAACTCTCCAGGGAAGGTGGCAGCTCTGAGCCATTGGCAGCCAAAACTCTCAGTAGCTGGGGAGGGGCTGCCCTGAGGCAGAAGTGGGGATCTGGACCGGAACCCCACATCACCCCCCATGCAGAGCTGAGGTGTGTATTACTGAAGTGCTCTCTGTGGCAGTACTTTATCACTAATGCTAGAATTGCTGGCTTACAGTGATAATAAAAGGAGACCACTTTTAATTGGTGTTCATTTTTAAATTCTCTGTAGTCAATGCACCCCCTGGTTGCACCCACCCCACCCTTGGTATACCCCTGCACACCCGGGCTTCCTGAGCAGAGAGGAAGCCAGGGGTTCCTTTGCAGAAATGGCCAGGAGGTGTCCCATGGTGCTTCACGATGTTCAGGACTCTGTTTTTTCCACCACTCGCAAATCTGCTCCCCCGGATACCCACAAGGGTGGTTTGAGGTCTTGTCCTCAAAGAAGGTGTCCACCATCCTCACCTCCAACCTCTCCTTCAATAAGAGAACAGAATTTCTATCCACAGGAAGAATAATTCAAATCACACCCAATCTGACCATGCCTCACTCTTACTTATGGAAGTCATGAAATCCAAAACTCTAATTCGAAAACATACAGGTACCCCTATGTTCATAGCAGCACTATTCACAATAGCCAAGACATGGAAACAACCTAAATGCCCATTGACAGATGAATGGATAAAAAAGATATGGCATATATATAGAATAGAATATTACAGCTGTTAAAAAGAATGAAATAATGCCACTTGCAGCATCATGGATGGACCTAGAGATTATCGTACTAAGCAAAGTAAGCCAGAAAGAGAAAGACAAATACCGTATGATAGCACTTATATGTGGAATCTAAAATACGACACAAATGAACTGAACTACCAAAGAGAAACAGACTCACAGACATAGAGAACAGACTTGTGGTTGCCAAGAGGGGCTGGGAGGAGGGAAGGATTGAGAGTTTGGGCTTAGTAGATGCAAACTATTATATACAGAATGGATAAACCACAAGGTCCTACTGGATAGCGCAGGGAAGTAGATTCAATATCCTGTGATAAACCATAATGGAAAAGAATATATATATACATATATATGTTTAACTGAGTCACTTTGCTGTACAGCAGAAATTAATACAACGTTGTAAATCAACTGTACTTCAATAAAAAAAAAAAGTCATGAAATCAAATAGCCCCATTTCTGACCTCTAAGAAATGGGGCTTGAGAGGGCGACATTCTGATGTCAGTATTCAGTGAGTTCAAAAACAGTGTCCACATGGCTCAAGGACGATCTGGATCAGAAGACACACACACCTGAAAGATATATTCTTACAAACATAAACCTCGGACGGACGATCCCTTCCTCTCAGGACGGAAAATTCTGACATCCCCGTGGTGGTGTCGCTTCCTCTGTGGACGCATCTCAGACTAACTCAGTGCCAAGTCAAACTGCGGCTGCCTTGATTAAAAAGAGGGTTCCTAGGAAGGGAGAGGGATGAGGGCTGCCTTCCACACTGTGCCAATGAGCCCCACTTCAACACAGACATTCATTCAGAGACGATGGGATACCGGAAAGTCGTTCCTGTGTGGCAGAGGGAGCTCAGAGTCTTGACAGAGCAGGAATCAGATAAAGGAACGCAGAAACAATATGTTTGAAAGGCCAGTGGAGCTTTATGGAAACATACTTTATGAAATGGCATGAGACTCCCCTTTTATACAAAAGCTGTATCTGTAGCAAACTACTGGTCTCTTATACACTGTCCAGAAGAAATTATAATCTGAAAGGAAAAGCATCTAATATTTTAGTTTTCCTGCCCCACCCAACATTGACACAAAAGACATCCTCATCACTCAAGCTCCATAATTCTACTTGAACTTGGACCCTCTTATCATGCAAGCTTACCTAGTGTTCCAAAAATGAGGGTCTGGAAGAGAAAACTGCATCATTTCTTACAAAAATGGCTTACAAAAATAATTTTTTTTTAATCAACCAGTACAAGTCATCTCTTAATGTTGGTGTGTTATTTCCTGAAATTGTATATAATGGGTTTAGAAAAGTTTGGGGGGAAGAAAAGAGTTTTGAAGTTTACTAAATGCCCACCATCTCCATAACCACTCAAATCAGGCTATTTTTTGTAATTCCTTTAAATTAAATATCTTTGATAATAAATCCAAATTAGAGGACAATAAATTATAACTTCTCGTCTGACCAGTGACTAATTACATATATTATAATGAACTTCAGTTTCCAACAGAAGGTATTTATCTCAATAATCAGCCCATATACATTAGCATATCTTAAAGGCATTTGTAAAACAGCCTTTACCATTTGAAGAGCCAGCTAAGCTTCCTCCCCTGGTCTATTGAAAGGGTGCAGAATCAGAGGAGATAGAATTACTTTAAAAAGAAGTTTGGACTAAATATAAATTGAGAAACTCAGATTATAGGCATAAAACCCTGACTTAAAAATATTTATCCTAAAAACACCCTCTGACCGTCACTAAAGAGCCTTCAGGTTCTAAAAATCTACAATTTCCACAAATCTGTTCAAAAGATCTTTAACCCGGCTAGGCTCTTGTGAGTGCAGCCTTCAACATTTTGGGTTAAGGCTTGAACTTTACTGAAAAAAGACTGTCCGATTTTTCAGGAAGCCTCTGATCATCCTCTATAAAAATCAACAAGAAGAACCCACTTTGGTGGTGGCAGGATGGATACCACTGATTTCAGTCCTATGCCAGCTCTTCCATTCATTTTAGAAACTTAATTACTTCCCTGGCCTATAGTCGACTGAGATTTTGGGATTATAAATAAGGCCAGGAGAGCCTGCACTGGTTTTCTGAAGCCCAGTGGTCTGACGGCTTTTTTGCAAGTTTCAAAGTTTTGCATTCTGGAGTTGCTATGGAGTTCAGGGGTGCAGTCTAAATGCTCAGGAAAAGGTCCCCGTGGCGCTCCCCCTCCCTGCCTGCAGCTTGCGTTCCTTAGAGACATGCAAACCTCCTCTTAGGGCTTTTTCTCTGATGCTCAGGAGTCTCTGGGGTGAGCAGTTAAGCCTTTTGATACAGCTGGTAATCCCAGCTCTGGCCATTATCGCTGCATTTTCCAACTATCCCTGGGTAATTGTCCAAGGGACTTAGACAAGTCGGACCAGCCAAAGGCACCATGAAGGTCAAACCACAATAGAGCAGGCCCTGATTTTATCCAGGAGATTGATGCTCAAATCACCTTGATTTCGATTTGGCACCGGGGTTATAAAACGCACTTGCAATCACCGATAACACGTAAGCTCAGGCCCAAGAGTAGAACACTGTATTTTACACCCTCTGTGGAGTTTTCCCGAATGCAACCATAAATCAGCCCACAAAGCAGGGCGTTTGGTCCATGCTTATAGACACAACAGCCAGAAACCCTGTGCGCATGGGGAGGGAGACATCTTGGGAACTTGGGAAGGGCTTGGACCCTTTAGCTTATGTCAGGGCCACCCAGGTGTGAACTTCAAGGGGGGACAGAGCACAGTGGGGGCTTTAGGGGAAGCCACACAGGATCACCCAGTGAGAAGAATATGCACGTGTCCCCAGGTGCACAAACAGATTTCTGAGCGCTTGAGCAGAGATTGAAAATCTTGACGTGGGAGAAAGAAATACGAAATAGAAAGCAAAGTCTTGCTAACATAAACGTGTGTAACAAAGAGGGAGAGAAAATAAGCAATCCAATCAGAAAATCACCGTTTGCAACACTTTTGGCAGTAGCTACAGTATCCTTCCTACAGTGTCTTTCCCGCCTGCCTCCATGAAAGGCTGACATCAAATTCATATTTTTTTAAAAGAAAGCAAGGCCTTTAAATACTTAAAAACTCGCAGCAGCAGTCAGCATAGTTTATATAACCGTTTCATGAAGTGCCCGGAGTGGGAGGCTTTACTAGTCTTGGGATGCTGAATTCAGTATCAGAAAAAGAAAGAAGCAGCTGGTACCTCCAGGCCCATCATCCCCTTGGCATGGTGGCCTCTGGCTGAAGTTCAGCCCCCAATTCTGCTTATGGAAACTGCTCTGCTCCCCCAATCTTCCATCCCTCCCTAATCTCCCCCCACCATCAAACCACTTGTGGGAGTCCAAGCCAGCAGGCGGCTGGCCTCGCTTGGTAGGGGGGCAGCAGGAATGGGGTGGGAAGCAGGGGGGAGGGAGGGCATGGTGGGGCAGAGTCCAACATGCTTGGTTGGGAGCTACAGAGGAAGAAAAGACAAAATCTAGGTCAGAAAAAAGAGAGAGAGAGTAATTACTTACATTATTTTTTCCCAACATTTTTATTCTTCCAGAGCTTCCAAACTTCTCCACACACCTAAAGCAAGTAAGAAAACAACTAATGAAAATGATTCCTCTGCTTGGGGTGACACAGATCACCTGTCCTCCCCCAAATAAAACAGAAATCAACAGGCTGAATTTGTGGAAAATTTTACTCTACCTCATGCAACTGGAGTTTCCTTCTGCTTAAAGAAAATCTGCTTCAAACCCTTCACATGTCTTAAGCCTTTTGTAAAGTCTCACATTCGTAGTCTGAATGTCTTTTAAGAGTGAGCACGATTTAGGCTTGAAGTTGAAGAAACTGGAGAAACCCATCCCTGGTTGTAAGTAAACTTACTTTTAAGTAACCCAATAGGGTAGTGTTTCCCGAGCAAAAAGACTGTTTCTTTCATTTTTTTTTCTTCTGGCGAATTTAGTATTTATTTTTAATTGAAGTATAGTCGATTTACGATATCATGTTAGTTTCAGGTGTACAATGCAGTGATTCAGTTATAAATATATATTCCTTTTCAGATTCTTTTCCCTTGTAAGTTATTACAAAATATTGAGTATAGTTCTCTGTGCTATGCAGTAGGTCCTTGTTGGTTATCTATTTTATATGTAGTAGTTTGTATACGTTAATCCAACCTCCTAATTCTACTAAGATTATCACACTAAGTGAAGTAAGCCAGACAGAGAAAGACCAATATCATATGACATCACTTATATGTGGAACCTAAAAAAACGATACAAATGAACTTATTTCCAAAACAGAAAGAGATGCACAGACATAGAAAACAAAGGGGAAAGGGGTTTGGGGGGAGGGATAAATTAGGAAGCGTGTTTCCTAACAGACTATCATTCTATGTTTTCCTTTTTCCTTTCATTAAAGTAGAAAACACACACACACACCACGTTTTTAAAAAAGAATTTTTAAACCATGCTTTCTCTGTGATATCTTATCAAGTAAGAGAGTAAGTTACCAAATGAAAAATTGCATTGAGTTTTAAAAGGGAAAAATCCTACCAATTCTCAAAGCTCAGAGTCTTGAAGGTAATTTACGTTTCTGGTATCTGGCTTCATTGTATACATATTAAACTCTCCAACAGTTGTATACAGTTTAAACCCACACAAAACAAAATGAAAAGATAAGAATAAAAGGAAACTCCCTGCTGCACTTTGCCCCAGGTCACTGTGTCAATTTGAAATAACAGAATGGAAAGAAACAAAGTAGAAATCACATTCTCCTTCCCAAAAGGCGGAGGCTGTGCTGGGTGATTAGAGAGAGAAACCCAAACCCCTGGCTGTGCAGGTGCCCATCACCCTCCTGCACAAGGTGAAAGGTTTGCGCGCATGTGCAGAACGGGCCACCCCAAACCCAGGAACAATCTTCTCACCGAAGGTCCCTTGGCCAAGTGGACACACATGGGGCTCTTCCTTCTGCTTCCAGGCCAGAGAGACCTTTCTGGATGGTGCCCCCCAGATTGAAAAGAGAATTCGGAGGAGCCCTATGCTGCTTCCTCCTGGGAGTCTGGACAGCTACACGATTCCCCAGCCGAAGGCCAGGAGGCTGACCTGCTTACAAAAGGTGTCACCTAGACCTGGAGGGGCTGTGTGCATCCTCGAGGTGGTGGGAGGTAGGAAGGTGGGAGGTGGGAAGGAGGCAGGGACTTGTGTGGGACCATCCTGGAGACCCAATGCAGGCTGGGTTTTAACTCTGTGTCCTTCATTTTCTCATCAACTTCTCTGGGTGGTTGGGGGACCTGATCAAAGCTCATCTGTCACTGCTATGGTGAGCTGTGAGGCCTTGTGTGTTAACCTCTCCGGGCCTCAGTTTCCTCTCCGGGAAAGGCGGTGATGTCCCTGGGCTTCAGGGCCGGCCTGGGCATCCACTAAGCTCGGCCCCCTGCAAGTTCTGTGACAGGGAGGCGAGACCTCTGGCCAGCATCTCTACACACAAATGAGGGAAAAAATAGTTCCTATTGGTGCCATTGAGACTAGGCGGCTGACTGAGATAATGCTTGTAAAATACTTAGGCTGGTGCCAGGCACACAATAAAGCCCAAAGTAAAACAAGTTTGTTTGCATGTGTGTTTGTTTAAAAAAAAAAATTATCCTTAAAAAAGGAGGTGGGGAGGAACTCAGCCAATCTGAGTGTCACAAAAGCATGCCTCCCATGAGACACTCTAATACATTCAGAAGGCACACCAAGCCCGAATGAGCTCGATTCATGCCAGCTGTGCGCTCGCAAAGGTTACCAGGTTACCACATCAAAAGAGGCCGGGAAGGGCCTCCCTGGTGGCGCAGTGGTTGAGAGTCCGCCTGCCGATGCAGGGGACACGGGTTCGTGCCCCGGTCCGGGAAGATCCTACATGCCGCGGAGCGGCTGGGCCCGTGAGCCATGGCCACTGAGCCTGCGCGTCCGGAGCCTGTGCTCCGCAACGGGAGAGGCCACAGCAGTGAGAGGCCCGCGTACCGCAAAAAAAAAAAAAAAAAAAGGTGGGGGGCAGGAAAATGCACGCAGAATTTTTAGTCATCCTTTCTGGGGGTTGAGACCTCAAAGTGTTGGGGATCAAAAAAGGCAACTTTTCAAGAGGGCTTTACAAGATATCAGGTAAGTGGCAACATGGCAGAGCTCACCAACAGCCGGGGGTACGCGAGGCTCGCCATGAACTCCTGGTGACACACTACATCACACGTCGGTTCCAAAAGCGCTGGATCAAAAAGCGTGTTGGGTGGTGAGCCAGGGAGGTAGCGGTGAATTCGGGGATGATGAAGACCCTGGTGATGTGGAACTAGTGTTTCTAACACAATATATTGCTGTGCATATCGACTTCATAGCTCAGCCTAACCAAATGAACAGATTTGATCTTATAAGTGGACATTGGGACGCTGGAAAATCTTACCTTTGCATCAAAGAATTAATCCAGTATTCTTTACAGATATTATATTTAGGCTCTTATATTCTTAGTAGTGATGCAAAGGTCTGATGGGGATGAGAACTTGGGGGATTTAAAGAGCTGAGGGGGGGCCCCGTGCATGTCACATACCTCTGGTTCTGCCTTCTAGCGTTTGCTTCCTCGGGCGTATGCTTTTTCTGGCTCTCTGAGGATGTGCGTGCGTGTGTGTGTGTGTGTGTGTGTGTGTGTGTGTGTCTTGCTCTCGTGCTCTCCTCTCTGGCATCCTCCCGCCCCCTCCCCTGTCCCTCTCTGTCCGCAGGACTCTGCACCCCCACAGACAATGTTCCTGATAATTATAGTTTATTGATTCTCCCGGTGTCTGCTGCCCCTGGCACTGTGTTCTTCATCTTAGTTGGGGCACCATCTCGTCATCCATCACAGCCTGCATTTCTTGGGAGGCAAAGTGCTGCGGGTTCCAATCCAGAGAGAGAGCTTCTGCCTAGACCAAGGCCAGGGAGCCTCTCAGAGGTGGGCTTCACCCCTCCCCCAGCTCCCTACCCCTCCCCTCGGCTAAGGCCCTGGGGGCTTAGTCAGGAGGGCAGCTGAAATCATCAGGAGAGCAGTAAACGTGTATTGATACTTACCACAGGCCAGGCACGCTGTAAGTGCTGTTCACAGGCCGTCTCCACATCCTTCTTCTCTTCACTACAAAGGAGGCTCAGAGAGGTGCAGGGCTCACCTGGAGTCACACAGCTGCTAAGCGTCACAGCTGGGATCTGCGCCCTGAGCCTGCACACACAGATCCCCAGCTAGCTCCTAAAAGGCGTAGGACCAATGAGGGGGGTGAAGCAGATGGTGTGAGCTGAAGGGAAAATGCCGCAAGATGCTGGTTAAAAAAAAAATGCCCCCTGAGACTCGCATGACTGACAGATTCCCCACCCATTGCCACCCAGAAGGAGGGGGTCCCCAGCCAGCTCGAGCTGGTGCCCCAGCTGCTGTCGGAGACGACCTGGCTCCCAGGCTGTTTACTTCTCAGCCATAAACAGGAAGGCCATAAAAGGGGCCCCTTTGGGTCAACCACTCAGGGGTTTCTTTCTCCTCCTCTTCCTTTTCCTCCTCCCCCAGAACGTGTCCCCAGGCAGAGGGAGTGTTTCCTTTAGAAGGCTGCTACCTCCCAAGTGCTTTGTCCCTTTGCTTCGCCTGTCTCCCCTGGGCTGGAAATTCCCACTGTGAAAGTCTGTGCTTGGTGAATAGGGGTAGTCCTGGAACCCACCCCCGAGAGCCCCAGGACACAAGGTGACAGTGACAGATATGCAAGGACCCCCCCCCTCCAGTCTCCACTGCACCACCTACTTGTTGAAACTAATGGATAAGTAGAAATGACACATTTCCTGAAGACAGAAAATGGCCATTCTAAAAGAAAACTGGGGAGAAAACCTAGGATATTGAGAGGTGAGGAGAAAAGCCACGAAGGAAAAACTAGCCAGCATGTTTCAAAGAACATTCTCTGTCCCATTCTATGCCAAGAGATTCTGGGAAAAGAAGAAGGGATTCCACAGCCAAGCAGGGTGCCATGTTGCCCTCTCGGAAGTGCACGGCGCTCGTGGTTTATTAAAGTTCTAAGAAATCGCTCAAAGGGCCTCGTTTCATTGTGTGACTCGGTTTTCCAAACACCTTGGCCTCCAAGCTTCTATTTCCACTGATGGTCCGTTTATTCTTACGGCATGTCACGTTCCCCTCTGTGCTTTGGGAATCTGCTGGTTAATGCGTGAGGTCAGATGTTCTGGAAGCATGCTAGTCTCATCTGACCTTGACTTTTCTTGTCAGAGCCTTAGTGTTAAGAGTCACGTGGACATGACCTTCCTTCTTAACTGCTCATTGTTTCATTCCACAAGAACGTGCTGAGTCTCACAGACAAACAGCGGAAAAAGAGACAAGGCAGATGGAAATACCTTGGGCTCATCAGGGATTTATGAAGGACCTTTGAGTCCAAGCAGATCCCCTGTTTCCAGGAAGCCCCTTCTCTCTTTGACTCAATGACCCTCGGCCATATCCTGCTCAATCCCACAGGCTCACGGTGACAGCCAAGCTCCCAGGTATGCATCACACAGACGGATGAGTGTTTCCTCGAGGGGTACTTGTGTGTGAGGCTGGCAGTGTCACAGAAAAATTTAAATAACCCTAACAAAACATTTTTGAGTCCTTGAAAATGTATGTGACTCTCTTTCTTCCAGGAACAAACCCAAGCCCAGTCATCTCACTGCCTGAGACCTCTCCTCTCTGGACACGGGCATCAGCCTGCAACCCCTCCTGCCCAGTCCTACCAGCCCTCAAAGGCTTACTCAGACCACTGTATCTGTCCCCGCCCCCTTTCTCTGTCCTTCTCTGTCTAACTCCGTCACTTCACACATACCTGTTCCTGGCTTGAATTTTCAGCCGCTTTCTGGTTTTTTGTTTGTTTGTTTTTGAGTGAGAAGTTGGAGGGTGTATGGTCTCAAACCGGTGAACCAAATCAGGCTCACTGATGTGCTGGTCTTGCCGTGCTCAGAAAAAGAAAATGACTCCAACCAGCTACCTAAGTATAATAATCAGGATTTCGCATTAAAACTCTGGATTTACAGCCTCTCTTTTAAAAAAATCAGAAGATCTGGCAACAATTGGTTCACGTTCCTCTTTTACAACCGTCAGCTGGAGCTGGGTAGCAGCCTGTAGATGGGACAAATATCTTCAGATTACGAAATGGGAACAACAGTAGACCCCTACCTATATCAGTGAGGCTAAGCCAGGAATGCTGTGGTTAAAAAAAAAATCTCCAAAATCTTCCGGAATTAATTTAACAAATTCTTATTTCTCACTCATGCTCTGTGTTCACTGTGGATGGACACAGGGCAGGGGGAGGGGAGGGGATGCTCTAATCACTGTAGGGATGTAATGACTCAGAGTCCCAGGGCAAAGGAGGGTCCATCTTAGCACACACCCCCATCTTCCGTTCAGGGACCGTGAACATCAGGGCTGGGGAGGAAAGTGGAGAATCACATACTGACTCTCAAAACTTCCTCTTGGAAGTGACACACATGAAGTTTATTCACAGCCTATGGACTGATGCAAGTCACGTGGCCTGGCCAACTTCACGGGGGTAGGAACATACAGCCCTAACCTTTGCGGAGGAAGTAGAGGGAACTCGAGGCCGACTTACCGTGATGCTTCCGAGCCCTTCTCTTGTGTGCCTTCCAGGACCCTGTACCTAATTTTATATTGGTAACTTTGTATTCCTGTTCTTGAAGAAGGCCCCCAAATCATATAAGCTTCAGGCCCTACAAAACCTGGACCCACCTCTGGCCAGAAACTTCCCCAAGACCTCATGGGCTTGTGGTTGGGATGAAGTGAGTGAACTCAGGGCACTTTCAAGACAGTGTCCAGCAGTGGGTCTGCGCTCAGTCAGGGTTGGACTCTATTATTATTAGGACAAAAGTAAACACGCAGTTCTGACTCATGCTGGACACAAAACACACACACGCACACACACACACAATACATTTGCTTGGTAAGGAGCTCTGATTCATCAGGAGTGATCATTAACCAACATGGGGAATTGCCGTCATACGATGGCCAAGTATTGTGTGTGAGTGTGTGTGTGGTGTGTGTGTGTGTGTGTGTGTGTGTGTGTGTGGTTTGTGTGTTGGGGGGATCCTTGAATGGAAAGTCAGGACACCTGTGGTCTTGAAGGAGTCTTGTCCCTTTCCCGGACCTCAGGCTCCCCTTGTATCCATGGAGGTGGTGCTGGATGACTTGTCTGCTACATGATGCTAAGGTAGGGGCTGCAGAAGGGGTGGTGACAGCACAGGGAGGAAGCTACTTGTGGCAGAGAAAGCAGATTACTTATGGCAGCGGTCCCACCTCTGCAAACCACCCATCTGGGAGGTCAGCCCATAGACATTGTTCCTCTCAGTATTATAAGCCTGTGTGTCTTGCTCTCAGTCTTCCAAATAAAGCACCCCTGCCATCCACTTCCAGCAGCCTCCAGGCACCCTGCTCCCACACACTGTCACTGGCTCACAGCTATGAGTCCATTTTCTAACAAGCTTTTCTGGTCAGAGACAAGGGATGAAAGCAAGGACCTTTCTGACGAAGCAGTCAAACCCTTTGCCGGATGTGTCCTCTGAATTATTTTTTCCTCCTCCTTTGCGAGTTCCCACCTGCAATGTCTCCCAATGCTCACATTTTTTCCTATTTGAAAGCAGGAGGAAGTAAAGGAACTCCGCCCCCCACCCCAAGTCACAAATAACAGCCCCCTTCAAGTCGCCTTGCGTGCATTTACTGGCTGAGTGTCTCGGGCCAAGTCCCTCCATCTCCCTGCGTCTACTTCCTTGCCTGTAAAAATGGAGACACCTGCCCTGCCCTGTCTGAGCATCGCTGGCAGGACCTGATTAGACAGAACCTTATAAATGTAATGGGGTAGGGAAGAGTGAACACAGTTCATTCTGCTTTGATTTCTCTGAATCAGCATGTATTCGTTTTTTATTGCTGAACAATGAATGAATTACCACAAACTTAGTGGCTGAAAACAAGACCCGTTTATTGTCTCACAGTTGCTTGGGGCAGGCTCAGCTCGATCTTGGCTCTCCATGCCAAAATCAAGGCCAAAATCCAGCCGTCGGCCAAGCTGGACTCTTGTCCGGGGAGAGGGGGCTCTGGAAGAATCTGCTTCCAGGGTCCCTCATCTTGTTGGCTCAGTTCCCGTCCTCGTGGCTGCAGGTCTGATGTCCCAACATCTCTGCTGGCTGTCAGCTGGGCATCACGCCCAGCTTCTCCAGGTCTTTCGCATCCCTTCCCACGTGGTCCTCTTTACCTTCAAAGCCAGGGGGCAATGGGACTTCAAACCATCTCGCTCTTTCAATCCAGAGCTCAACTGATTCGGTCAGGCTCACGCAGATCATCTCCCTGTCGTAAGGTCAGTGTATTTAGGACCTTATTTCCATCTGCAAAAGCCCTTCACAGCAGTAACTGCATTAGGGGTTGACTGGATAACCAGAAGAAGAGGATCTTGGGAAGAGGGGAGCATTTTTAGAATTCTTCCCACCACACAGTGAGCCTGCAACAGGATTTCACAGGAGTACGATGATGCTAACCGTTCCGTGAAGGAACGAATGCACAGCCAGATAATTTGGGGGAACACTGGGCTGAGCAGAGTGAAACCAGTTTTGTTGGCTGGGTTTTCACTTCAGGACATAGTACGTTTTCCTGCTATGATACCTGATATTCCTCATAACCCAGTTTGGGATACAATTATCTGATTTTAGTAATTAATTTTAGCTTTCTGGATAGCCAAGGACCAGGGTGATATATAGGGAATTCCTTATATCTTTATTCATCAATTTTTAGAGACTTGTGACCTCACAATTCTCAGTTGACCCATTGCCTCTCCGTGTCCTTCAAGGCATCATCTAGAATGACTGGTTACCAGAAGGGGTTAATTATCTGTGGTCCTCTAAGGGGTCTCCATCCCCCTTCCTCCGAGGGAGGGTCCAGTTATGCCTCACTGGCCCTAAGAGGGCTGCAGTGTCCGTAGTCTGATGGCACTCACTGCCTCAGAGGCATCCTCCTGCCCCAGAACTCAGTTTGCTTTTGGTTAAGTCTGAAAGTCTAAAGTGAGAGCTGCTCCTACAAAGCCCAGAGGGAAGGGATGGTGCATGTAGCTGAAACTGCACACCAAAGCAGAGAGGACTGCCTTTTCTTGGAAGGTAAATGCCCCTAGCGAGCAGCTCCATCCCCTGCTGCCCCTTCTCCCCTCCCTGGCGCAGGCCTGACACCAGCCGATGTCCCAGACCTGTGGCCACCCATGGCTTAACCCTGTACATTCAGGTTAGGAACTTAGGTGCAAGTTTTACATTATCTCACCCGACATTGACTCCAAAATAAAGTTTGTTTTCAGTCCTTATCTGTGACTCCATGCTTCATTTCAACTTGTGGTTTATTTTCCCTCTAAGGATCCACCCAGCCATCTTTTGGGTAAAGAGCAAGTACGTTCTGGGCGCTCTAATAAACTGCAACTTCAGATGGAAGGTCACTCTTGCTGGAGGCATGTGATTAAACATTTCAATAGTGCCGCAAACTTATCAACAGACTCACGAAATAAAAAAAAAAAAAAAAAAAGGAAGTGATTTTGTTCTCTCAGCTTGTGTTTCAGGGTATTTTACTACTGGGGTCAAATGTCTGTCAAAGATTTTCGAAGCCCAAATTTGACTTTGAACAACCTCAAAGGTTCCTGTAATGCACCCTGCGTAATGCCCCCTGCGTAGGGCCCTATAAGCAGCCCAGGATTTTGCCTGTATATGTCTCACTATCCAGTTCAATATCACCGTGGCGCCTAAAAGGTTTTTAATACAGATATTAAATATATCCATATCATCACTTCACTGAGAGCCTGGGCTGTGTTTTTTCCTCTGGGGTCTTCCGAGCTATTTGCTGCTGACATACACTATTAAAAAATAAACCTACCCTGAGGAACTAGTCGTTTTACACGGTATTAGGACTAATGTTATCGTTTAAGTAGCTCCGGAGATTTGCCAACTACAGAGGTCCCAGATAGCGATGGAATCATGATCACGTGAGATAATCTTCTGTGCAGAAATGACTTCCATCATCTGTAATATGTCGTTTAGATGCTTATTTAAGACTTACACTATTGAACAAATATTGATGCCTTCAA
The DNA here is from genome assembly GCF_005190385.1 of Monodon monoceros. Classification (NCBI taxonomy): domain Eukaryota; kingdom Metazoa; phylum Chordata; class Mammalia; order Artiodactyla; family Monodontidae; genus Monodon; species Monodon monoceros. Next base: position 32,663,696 of record NW_021703766.1, read on the forward strand.
CAGAATAAAAAGCCTCAGTGCCGTGGTGAGATAAAGGATCAGATTCACTTCCGGGGCTTGGGACTGGACTGGGTCTGAAATATCCCCGGCATCTGTGTCGTGATTAGGGAAGAAGGGTGGAGGGGAAAGAAGCTCCACTTCAATTTCTCTACCTTCCCTGTAGGAATCTGCGGGCACTGGTAAGTACAAGTTTAAGAAATCTGCACAATGACCTTATAAAGGAGGTAATATTTTTTATCCCCATTTGACAGATGAGGAAAACTGAGGTTCAGCAAATTTTCTTAAACTGAAGTTCAAAGAAGGTTTGAATCACTGTTAGGATATGGCAGAACCAAGATTTGAATGTGGCTCTGACTCCAAAGTCCATCTGCACTATACAAGTATTATCCTCACTATTTGTAGAGGCACCAGGATTCTGACAGCTCGCTCTACTCCGCCCACAGGGCAGAGAAATTTATGATGCAATTCAGCATTTATTCATCCATCTATTCAGGCAACCAATAAATATTTCTTAAACATTTCTAATGCACTAGGCACTGTGTTAGGCGCAGAGCATATAGCAATGAAAACGGTCCCAATCCCAATGCAAAAGTCAGGCGTCCATATGCAGAGTCTCACAGTTTGGCAGAAATGGGATGCCCACATTGAATGCCTGAACAGCCTGGTAGAAGTCAGCGCCCATGTTGCCTGCCTGCACAGTTTTGAGTAATTTTGACAGACTGGATGGGAACAAAGTCCTCTTCATCCCATCTTCAACCCATAACATCAGGCTTGGAGCTCCCAAGAGATGCAGACGCCACTACTCCATACACATAACTAGCTTCTGTGGTTTACTCTTATACACCATGACATCCGTCCACTGTCTATCTGACCCTCCTAACAGCCCAGGAAAGTAGGCAATAGTAGCCCATTTTACAGATGAGGAAACTGAGGTTCAGCAAGGTGAAATGATTTATCCAAGATGGAGGGATATAGTGGAGTGAGGACCTGGGCCTGATCCTGATTCTCCCTCCTCCCCCCACTCCCTGCCCCCATGAACCCATTACAAAGGATAACATCATCTGAGAGCTTGCGGCTTGCCAGTCCCTTTCAGGTCGGTACTGTTATTATGCCCATTTTAGGGTCCCTTTGAAAAAGGCAATTCGTTCTCAGTAATGATTTGCCAGGTCTGGTCGTGATGCTACTACTGTGGGGACAGAACCCTTATTAAAGGCCAAACATTAAAGAGGATCTCTCTTCTCATCCCTCTTTGCCTCCCTTGCCTCTCAGATGCTCAGATTCCTGCAGCCTCACCAGAGCTGGGGCTACTGAAAGAGCCTTATCAGAAAAGTATGGGGATCAATTTGTATATGAAAAAGAAAAATAATTTGCATGAGGGGGTCCAGGCGGAGGGGAGAAAAGGGGATGAAGAGAGGACACCAGGCCTGGTTCTGGTGAGGGAGTGGTAGCGACGGGGTGGGCCTCAGGTTAAGCTGCCTAGCTGGTCCAATGGGATTTGGCAAACTCAATTCCTGTCTCATTGCTAGTCATTTTTACCTGATGCATTAGCATATACATATGATATCTGTTATCCTAATTATATCTATTTTCCCAGGTACAGACAGACATACCCCAGAGTTGGGGGCCCATTAGCAGATCACACGGGCCTCTGCAGCTGTGTTTTGATTAGCAGAAAAGGTTCTTTGGCATCGGAGAACTGAAATCACCTTTTAGGGTGTGACAAGTGCAGCCGAGCATCTCACAAGTGAAAATCAGAGGTTTCTCTGAGGAAGGAGAACGACCACAAAGAATTGAAAGGAGAATAACCTTTAATGGTTTCAACTGTGAAAGCTCAGTCACGCTTAAGGCCTGCCATCCATCAGGCAGTGTGGCACTGAGCTCTCCGCGGGCCTGGATTCGCCCCCAACCCGGCTTGGCTTCTGGGAGGAGGGGAAGGCCGTGGGAGCCCCCAGGGGGAGCCCAACCCACCATCTGTCCAGGCTGGGCTCCAGTGGGGGGAGGGGGCGGGGGAGGCGGGGGGCAGGGAGGTGGGCGGCCTTGAAGGTGAAGAGGCCAAGGATGGTTGGAGAAGATCAGCCACTGGCCTCAAATGACTGGTAAAGGATATGCAAATCATTATGCAAATCACCAAAGCCGTCTTTTAGACCCTGAGGCTCAGGATTCCTTTTAGAAGCCATGTAGGTATTTTCTTGTTTGCTTGCTCCCGCCATGGACTTCTTGCCCACGCTCTGGCAGCTTCCTTGGGAGGGCTGTGTTTAATGCTACAAATGTGGCTTATGGGTCAGTACCTTAGGTGTTAAGGGTGTGAATCCTTTGTAATAGATGGCATGTTCGTAAGTTCTATCCTAGTTGACCCTTGACCACTCTCTAAAGGAGTCTGAGCAGGTTTTGTGACCCCAGTGGTACTGAGCCAAAAGGTATTACAATGGGCTTCCCTAAGGTCAAACAGCCAGGCTGTGCATGAGCCCTGCCTTGAACCCAGACCTGCGTTTGATGCTATTCACTCTACATTTCCCTGATGAAAATATTACACACCAGAATGGTGGAGGGACCAGTGAGGCAAGGAGCATCAGGAGAGGGGATTCTCCATCTTCTTGTGCCCCCTTCCGAAACAGTGGTGGGGTTTCTCACTGGAAAGGTCCAGGTTGGAGAAGGGAGCAGGACTTTGTGGATTGGAAATACTTCTCAGGTGATGACGATGCGTTCCCAAGTACGTCTGATTGAGAGTTACTCATTAATTCATTTTTTCCTTCAACAAATATTTATTGAGGACCTACTATATGCCAGGCGTTGTTTTATGCAGCTGCAATCAGCTGGGGGTAGACGAGTATCAATTGTGCTAAGGGTGATGGCGGGAGAAAACAGACCAGCTAAAGCCCAGTTAGACAGGACAGCCTCTCTGAGGAAGGGCATCTGAGGCAAGAACTTTCAGGGGGCTTGAGCCAGCCTTGCAGGAGCTGACAGGGGAGGCTCCTAGCAGGGAAGTATAACACAGAGGTTTGGGAGCAGAAAGGCCAGAGTTTAAGAACCAGAAAGGACGTGGGCCTGGCTGGGGCTGCGTAGGACACGGTTTTGGAAGAGCGGATGGCAGAGATGAGTTTGGAAAGGGAAGAAGGAACCCAGGGGAGGCCTCAGAGGTCTTTTCCAAAGGTAGTTTAAGCTTCCCCCAACTTGGTGGCTCACAAACAACACTTTTCAAAAAACAACGAAATCGGTTAGAATAGTATAATATATACTATGCAGACGTTCTCAAACTTTAGCATGTAACAGAATCACTTGGAAGGCTTGGTAAAGCAACCAGAACTTCCGATATAGCCTGTCTGGGGCAGGGCCTGAGAATTTGCATTTCTAACAAGTTCCCAGGTGATGCTACTCCTGCTGATTCGGGACCACATTTAGGGAACTATTGTGTTAAGCCTGTGGCACCTACATTAAGGGCAAGTTTTGTTTCTTGACACTCTTGTTTCAGTAATATATGTATTTATGTGTACTAGAATCTTGACATAAAATGTATTTTGTAAGAGTGGGTCATGTTCAAAAAAGTTTGAAAGCCCCTGAATTAAAGACTTAGGACCTTTCTCTAGAAGAGAAATCATCATCCTTTCATGCTCTAAAGGCTCTGCTGGAAATCTTGTGACTTCCCTAGAAATGAATAAGCCAGCAAGTATATGAATGAAAACTGAAATCAAAGAAAATCCAGCTGGAATAGGAAATAAGATTCTCCTCGTTCATAGGTCCACCTTGACCTTCATCCTACCGAGCCTTCTAAAATATTGTGTCGCTCTTGGTCGAGAGCCTAGGATCATGCTGCCCCTGTGCTCCCTGGCTCCTGGCTTCCGTGCTCAGCGGCACCCTGGCTGCTGTGGCCCTGCTTTCCTGCCCTGGTACCATCTCCATGGGGCTGCCATTCTCTGGAAGACCCAGCAGCATTCAGTCCTTAAGGTGCAAACCCACTCACCTGCGGTGTCCTGCGGCTCAGATGGTTTTCCACACACACCTGTCGAATGGCTTCCTCTGCACTGCAGCCCTGCTTCTCCTGTGAGCTGCACTGGGCTCCAGGTCCCCATGAGAAATTGAAGATGAGTCCCAACTTCTCACTCCCCTGGTCAGTTCTGACATCAATTATAGAGTGTCTAATCCCCATTCAGAAACAAACTGTCCTGCTGGGGAAGTTGAGGGCTTCTCTCTGGAAGCCCGATAGAAAGGCAGCAGCCTCTGGAATCTACAGTGTTTTAGTTGGCTCAGCCAGCAATGAAAACGTACATAGATCGGGTAGCTTCTAAACTGTAGAAATGTATTTCTCACAGTTCCGAGGCTGGAAGTCCAAGATCAGAGTTCCAGCATGGTTGGGTGAGGGTCCCCTTCCAAGGTGCAGACTACAGTCTTCTCATTGTGTGCTCCACATGGTCGCAAGACAACCAGAGAGCTCTCTGTGGTCCCTTTTATAAGAGCTCTAATCCCATTCATGAGGGCTCCACCCTCATGCCTTAATTACTTCCCAAAGGCCCCACCTCTAATACAGTCCTGTTGGGAGTTAGGATTTCAACATATGAATTTGGAGGGGACACAGTCAGTCCACTGCATACACTAACTCAGGAGTCTGGAAACTTGCATTGATTCATTCAGCATCTTTCCTAAGCACCTACTGTGTGCAAGATGCTATGGCTATCACAGTGGTAAACATGAAAACACAGATCTCATCTAGCTACTGCTCACAATGGGTTCACTTCCAAGAAACTTCCCCAACTTGCTGAATAACCTGGGCCAACCGCCACCCTTCTTAGGAACTTGGCACTTCCTGTCGAGCACAGTAGGGGGCATGAAATGTTAAGAGCTGGAAGGTTTCACAACAGTAACTGAATCCCATCTCCTCTTCCTATAAATGGGAACTTGGGTCACAGTGAAGGAAGGGGACTTGCCCAGGGTCATACGGTGTGTTGCTGGCAGAACTGGCTGCGAGGCTGGTCTGAACCTCAGAGGCCTGCCTCTCACCTGGCTTTCTTACACTCCTGCACGTGGTCCCCCACCCCCCAAGCCCGGCCTTCTCTCCTGATCTCCTAGGGCTATTGGGAAGATAAATAAGTTGGTCTAAGTGGAAACACACAAGGTGCCTGCAAGGCGCGGTGGACAGCAGGCAGGTGCTGACTTCTTGGGACAAGCTATAATTTAAATGGTGTCCCTGACATCGGACTGTCAGAGCCCAGGCCAGGGACAGAAGTCCCAGGAGGAGTTGAATCCCCACCTCTCCCCTTCTCACTGATTGCATTTCTTCCCATCTGCTGACCCCTCATGACACAGTTTAGTGGTGCCACATCTGGGATGCCTTTCCCAGTCCTCCAGCTGGAAAGCGCCAAGCTCTCCCCTCTCAAAGTAGCCAGCTTGTGTCTGTCTTTAATACTCCTCTCATTCTGAATGGAGGAGTGTTTATTTGTTCCATAACTTACCTGCCACATCCATGCAAAGCCAGAAGAACTAAGGTCTGGAGCATGTCAGAGATCTAGACACAGCCTAGAAAAAGAAGCCCATGCATAGGTAACTGGCATGGTGCACAGTGAACGTAACAGCCGAGGTCCTTGGGAGCCCAAATGGTTGTATGCATATCTGTCTTCCCCACCAGTCTGTAGTCTCTTGAGAGAAGGGACTGTGCTATGTTCATCTGTCCAGCTCTGTTAACCACCTTCTCCTGAAAGGTCTAGCAGCTTTCTCAGAGAATCCTCAGGAGGGAATGGGTGAGGTCACAGAGACTTCTGGTCTCCTTGGAAAACTCCAGGCAGAGCCAAGTCCACAGAATCACAAGGAAAATGCCCTTCCTCTCTCCTGCTGCCCCCTCCCCCCCGATGGCACTAGATGATTTTGATGGGGTCTCTGGGATGGTCTTCCCAGAGCCGCCCTGCTCCCCATCTCCCACCGTTCACATGGTCATCGAGGGAGCCACTCTGTAAGTCCACTGTGACTCCTGAGCACAGGTGACAGGCCTGGGGATGGGCGCCTGAGCCTCAGTGAGCCCATCAGAGACCTTTCAGCGATCCCTGAAATTAAAACTGAAAAAGAGCAGCCGGCATCTTAGAGTGAGGCATGGATTGTTCTAGACGGCCCCACCCCTTCCATGAGGGTGTCAGAAACGGAAGAAGGCCAGTTGCAAGCGGATAGGATGGAGCAGGTGCTCCGTGAGAAGCACAACAAGAGATGCAGCATTCTGACGTCATTTGAGCCCCACATTTCATTGGTTCCTGAGGTCTTGTTGCATTTTTTCAGAGATTCTCTAGTACCTATTTAGGTCCCCTCTTCCCTCTTCCGTAAATTGGTTCAACTTGAGCTTCTGTTGCTTGCAACCTACAGCATCCTGATTAATGTACATTACTGCTCTGGGGAGTCTGTCCACTTGGAAAAAGTCATGCCTTTGGGACTTCCCTGGTGGCGCAGTGGTTGAGAGTCCGCCTGCCGATGCAGGGGACACGGGTTCGTGTCCCGGTCTGGGAAGATCCCACACGCCGTGGGGTGGCTCGGCCCGTGAGCCATGGCCACTGAGCCTACGCGTCCGGAGCCTGTGCTCCGCAACGGGAGAGGCCACAACAGTGAGAGGCCCGTGTACCGCAAAAGAAAAAAAAAAAAAAAAAAAGGCATGCCTTTGGTGGAGTTTCTTCTCTGTCCTATCCCAAACCAAGAGTCACCCCGGGATGGTGCCAGTAACTGTGTTAGAAGGAGACAAGCTGTGTTTAAAAACAACATTGAAAAATAAAATGAGCCTCTACAGGTAATGGAAGGTGGTTAGCAAAGTTCCAGGGCAGAGTGTCTGTGATAGGTGAGTCTGGGCCATAGATTGGTCCAGTTCTAAGTCCAAGCTGGAAAGGATAATGAACAAATAATGTACCTTCATTCTGTCTATACTGTAGCTATGTCGTAAAAGTATTTATTAGCTAGACAAAGAGAGAAACTGGATCATAGGCATCAGTATGGTGAAAATATTGACTGGCCTGGGTCCTTGTTATAAGTAGAACGTGAGTTAAACTTACACGCATTTATGGATATCTAAATGCATTATCATTCCCACAGTGGACCATGCGCAGCTCCCCAATATCTGAATCTCTTCTCTGTCATCTTGGAAAAGTCATGCAGTTTGGGGTTTGACTCCAGCTCCAGTGACAGGTCTGAGGTTAATCACAACGAGCCTGTGTTTTAGTTGTGGTCACGTGACCTGGTTCCGGTCAATGAGGCTGAGGGAGAGATTTGCTGGAAGCTTCTGAGAAAGTTCTTCCATGCACTTTAGGGAGCGAGAGAATAGGAAAGTCTACTTCCACTTTCCCCGTGAGATACGAACAAGGAAGCAAGGAGCCTGGATGCCTGTGTTTACCATCCTGCAGCCGCGTGATGAGGTTGGCACAGGTTCCCTGATGTCATGGCCGAGGCCCTGGATCCACCAGCGCGGGGTCTGGAGGCTTCCTTACTGTTACATCAGTCTGAGGAGAATATCGTGTTACTGTCAGCTGAGCTCATCCTAACAGATGCACTCCCTACTGCAAGGAAGAGCCACTTCGCGGTTAAGAGCTCAGTGTCTGGGCTCTGAGAATTCTGAGTGCACATCCCAGCTCTGCCACTTGATGTCTGTGTGAAATTGGGTCATCTACCCAACCCTTCTGAGCATCAGTTTGTTTATCTGTACAATGAGGCCATTAATGTTACTGTGAGGGATATTTGCCAATGGAGGCTCTCTAGAATCCATCACCCCCCAACATTCGATGCCTTTGGGGGGTTCCCAATGCGGTGTAGTATTGGTGAAAGATAGAGCCTGCCTGGCATTATCGATGCTTAACAGACAAGAGCTTTATTCTCCTGCCCTGGCCTAGCCACATGGCAGGTCTCGATGCAAAACTCAGCAAATCCAGACTGAGTGACTAGGACCTGGACAGGACTGGAAGTTATTATGGTGATTGGAGCAACACAGGGGGCGCCTGGACCAGCTCTCCCCTGCCGCCTGGCCCTCTGGGGCTCACTGGGTTCCTGCCCCTTTCCTCAGCCTTGAGTTCCAGCCTTCTGACAATTACCAATGAGGAAAAGTCTCCTGAAGTGCAAGAGTTATCTCTCATATTGGTAGCCCCCAATGTCCTTCCAAATAAACTCCCTCCTTCTGGAACGGCAAGTCAGCCTGGGTTGTTTGCAGCCAAGAAGGCTGCCAGATAAAAGGGCCGCCTTTGTCAGGCTGTTGTGAAGCTTAACTGAAATTGCACTTGGAAAGCATCACACTGAATGCCCGGCTCAGTACATATCAGCTCTTGAGATGATTACAGACTCAGATGGCCCCCATGAAGGGATGATCTGAGTTAAACACAAGGTTTGAATTGACCAGCAAGGGTACACAGAATCCTAGTTGCCGAATTGGCAACTCTTCCCTCCACACTCAGACCCTGGCTGCTTGGGTTCTCCTGTTTGCCGTATTCACCGTGAATTGGCGATACAGGATGAGCAGAATGGAAGGGTTCACCAGCCCTAACGTGAAAATCACTCCCCGGTCTGGGGACACCCAGCCAATGGGCAGCATGAGGAAGACAGATGAAGGTGAAGGGACAAGGGCTCGAGGGCAGAGGTCCAGCTCCAGAGTTCAAACATTTATCCCAGGGACACGTCCGGCAACCGCTCTGCCTGGCCTCTTTATCACCAAGCACGCTTTGAAGTGGTCGAACCTGCTTTTTACCTGACAGGTAAGAGTCATGTGAGGCTGTACGTTGTCACTGGGTACATTTCAGACAAAAAGGGATCATTGCCATCGACAACATCATCATCAACAGCATCTCTTTCTTCTTCCTAACATTTCTGGAGCTATTAGTAAACCCCAAGGGCGCGCTGCACATTTTCCGCACGTTAGTTCTTTATCAACCGCCTTATGAGGCCAGGTACTATTATTGTCATGAATAAAATGATGCTTGGGGAACTTAGGTGACTTGCCCAAGATCAACTAGCTAACAAGTGATGGAGCCACAGTTCACTGCCAGGATTGGCCACGCCCTTAACCGCTCAGCTATACCTCAGCCGATTGCTCCAGGATGCCCTCTTCTACACTTGACACTCACACGTTCTGACTCTAATTTCAGCCTGCCTTATTCTCAACAGACCTTTCCCTGCAGCCTTAACAGCCACAGAACAGAACTTTTGCTAAAGTACCTTTGCGGTTTTTATTTGGAAGATGCCCTGGTTGGGACTGGTGGTAGATCCTATCTCTTCTACATTGTAAACTCTTACGTATGCGCCATAAACATGGCCCCTTGAGGCTGATGGCGATATATTGATCGTGGCCATTGAATCCCATGTGCAAAGGCAGAGGGTTGGGTACACTTTCCCGCGAGTTTGGGCTGTAGGCTTTGGGTATGTAAATCTCCCCTGGCACACCAGTGCTGGGGGTGCTAACAGAAAGCATTATTTTACGAATGGGATTCTCAGGCGTTTCACCCCAGAGTAATTGCTTTCAATCCTATTTAACAGGGGTCCAATGTGTCAATGGTGGGAAAATGAATCACAGCCACACCACTTTGATGAGAGAAAAAACCAGAAGAGGCATGCATCTTTCTGAAAGGTCATCGTGCAGGCAGGCCCGGGAGGTCCCTGTGGGAGGCACAGACTGGTGGTCCGCCTTGGGGAGCAGCCTTGAGGACTGTCCGGTACACGGGCACCCAGGGGGGCAGCTGCAGCCACCAGTACCTCACGGCTGGGGCTGTGCTGCTGCTCCTGACTCTTTACTCCTCTTTCCTTGCTCCAGGGAGGCAGGAGCACAGCCGATCAATAAGATGCGTTGACGGAGGTGCCTGCGGCATGGCCATTTCTCAGCCTGACACGGATGGCATCGTCACTAGCAGTGAGAGGCTGCCGGAAACAGGATGGAGGCTCGTCCCCCGGCAGGCCTGTCTGCCCTCTCTGATAAACATCCCCCGCGCAAGCTCACAGCGAAGAAACCAATTCCAGGAGGCATCGCGCCACCAGCCTGTCACCTGGCCTCCCACAGCCCGGTGGACGTTTCCTTGTGTTGTCTAACAGCTCCTCCCGGGCTTGCTGGCACTGACCAGCCCATCTCCAAGGAGCCTCCCTCCGCTTTGATTTCCATGGGTCGCGTGGAGAGAGCAGATCGCCCGGGGAATGCCGGTGGAGGGTTGGTGGTGGTTCCTGGCTCCCAGGGAGGTGCTGCGGAGACCCAAGTGCTGTGGAGAAGGGTTCCAGATTAAATTACTCCGGGGAGGCCACACCGCATCAGGCCTTCCTCATTTTTTGGAGAGGAAAAGGCATTATGCTGCCAAAGTGTTGCCTAACAGGCTTTTTTTTCCTTCTTCTTCTGTCTTAAAAAAAAAAGTCTGGATGGTGCAGCCAAGGTGGGGCTAAGCATTCCATCTCCTCACCCCCCCACCACCCCCGGCATCCCTTGCTGCGCTTGGTCAGTGAGATGGGAAGCAGACAAGAGCTCTAGGGCCTCGTTCTGAAATAGACAACACAGGCACACACCCGCTGGGGCCCTTTTCTCCCTCCCTCCCTCCCTACACATGTTGAATGGGCAAACACAATCGCCTCACCCACAGCATCCGTACTATAAACGGCAGTGGGAATGGCAGGGAAGCTCTCACTGGCCTCGATTTGAACCCATAGCGTTAAAAGGCTAGAGGCCTTAAAAGTTAAGAAAATAGCATAATGAGATTATTCCACTCCAAAGTCAGTTTCGAGACCTCTAGGGTACTCACAGGTGGAGTTGGGTAGAGTATTCTCTAGAGGAAAAACTATCTAATCCAGAGTTTCTCAGCCCCAGCACTATGACATTTATTTTAGGCTCCATAACTATTGGTCGTGGGGAGTGGTCCTACGTACTGTAGGATGCTTAGTGGCATCTCTGGTCTCTACTCACTAGGTGCCAGTAGCGACCCCTCCCCCAGTCATAACAACCAAAAATGTCTCCAGACACTGCCGAAAGTCCATGCAGGTGGAAACTTCCCCCAGGGGAAAACCACTGCTTCAAGCAAAGGTGCAGAGGTGGGAATGAGCCTGGTATGTCCAGGATCTAGAGAGAGACATTCCAGAGCCACACAATTAACACCCACATCGTCCAGTTGCCAAGAGAACTAAAAGAGATGGAAAGGATTTCATAAAACAACCCTCATCTACACAGCAGCTACCTTTTCTGGAGCACCGCTCATGTGCCGAGCTCGTGCAAACTGAGCACGCACCATGCCTACCAAGTATTAGTGGTTATTAACGCTAGCGCCAGGCATGGGTGACTCAGAGTAACGGGCAGCCAGAGGGATCATTTTCACCAAATATGGCCAACGTGGGATACCACCACAAGGCCACACTCACTGCTGCATGAGAAGAAAGAGCATGTGCTTTTTGGACTGGGGATATTTCTGGAACCAGGATGAGCTAGAGAACTGAGCCATGCTCCTATTGGAAGATCACTGGCCTAGGGGACCCCTTCCCCCCCCCCCCACCCCCCCACCTCACATGCCTTGTGCACTTGCTGGCCACTTAGTTCAACCCTCACTACACCAAGAGTGGTCCATGACCTGAAACATCCCCATCAGCCGGGAGCTTGTTAGAACTTTGGAATCTCAGGCCCCAGCCCTGACCTTCCCATTCAGAATCTGCATTCTGACACGATCCCCAGGTCATTTCTGAATGCACTCAATTTGAGACAACTGCTTCATCATAACAGTACAAGGCTGCTAGCATCTGTCAGCATTTTAGAGTGTGCACAGATGCATAACTTTCTCTCGCTAGATTCATTCATTCCACAAATATGTATCGAATGCCTACCAGGTGTCCTGCCCTAGTGGAACCGACAGTCTCGTGGTTCTTCACCACCTCCCAGACAGGTGACCACACAGATGAAGTCCCTCGGGTTATACAGGAGGGACGTGAAGCTCCAAGAGCTTAAGAGACTCAGGGAAAATCCTGCTGCTAATGACCAGAGCAAGGGTTTTAACTCAGACATCCTTTCCCCAGATCTTGGCTCTTTCTACTACACCCACAACTACTTTTCAACTACAGTCATCAGGGAAAAAGAGAAGAGACAGAAGTTTCTGCCTGTCTTAACTACTGGATCATACCGAAGGCATTGGTGGCTGAGAGATCACTGAGACCAGCTTCAGCTATGAACTCACCAGCTTCAGCTTCAGCTATGAACTCATCTAGAACCAGAGATGGTTTGATTCACTGGGGTGGGTTGGCTTTGCTCAAAGCCATTCACCAGTTTCATCAGTTCCAAATCAAAGGCATTTAAAGACCACCCGTTAAAAAATACAAAACAACTGCAGCTCCTGAGATTTTAATGAACCCGCACCCTCAAACTCTACCTTCTTATCTTTGAAATCAAGTTAGAGGTCCAGATTACGTCCGTGCTGTGAACTCCTAAATCCCACCCCAAGTCCCTTCCTCACCTGAGCTTCCTAAAACTTGAAAATGCTTTTGTTGTCATTTAGTTCCATTCAGTTCAGTTTAGTTTAGTTTTCTTATAAAGATGTCATGAGACCTGGTTTCAGGCATCGAGCAGCTCCAAAGCTCTGTGGTACCAGGGAAATTACAAAAGAGCCTCAGTTTTCTCATCTATAAAATGGGAAAAATAGAAACTGCTTGCAAGAGTTCCTGGGGGCATTCATGTAGCTAATGCGTGCACTGAACTCCACCCCAGCCTGAGTCCTGGCCCGTGTGCAAAAAATATCAGCTACCTTCTCCCTCCCGTTTTTCTGAGAACATTCCAGGGGGCTGCTGAGGGCTGATGGTCCTGATGAGTCTTCCGAGGCATCCTCCAACACATCAGGTTGAACTGCTAAGAGTACAAATGAGTGCCCTTCAAAGGCAGGGGGTGGAGCCCTGCAGAAGGGCTGTTGCTGCCCTACGTGCCTACAGGCGAGCTCACTGTCGCCTTTAACAGTGTTCTCTGGGCCTTCTGTGATGCTCAGGAAAAGAAGACGATGGGGGATGAGGCTGTGAGTCTGCAGGGACACCTGATGTTCTGCTGGTTCACCCAGCTCAGGGAACACCCCACTACAAGAGCTTTAGATCACCCCTGGGACAGAAGCTGAAAATGTCAGACATCCATTTCTCCTGCCTCCCTTGCAGCTATGAAGCAGTCACCAAATGCCCCTGCTGACGACTTTGACTTTGCAGCCATGGCCTGTAAAGAAGAGAACCCAGTCTGCTGAGGAGGTCTCAGGAGTGGCAGGGGTGCTAGTGGGGCGGGGGGTTGCCCAGCTTCCATGGACTCAGCAGTGGGACCGTCTCCAGTGGCAATAATGATGTCTCCTGGGAGCTCTTCTGGAGATCCAATCTAAGACAGACTGAGCCTGACTCTCTTGCCCTCCTAAAGAATCTGTGAGCTCCCCAAGTCCTTTAAGAGGTTATTTCTCTGTTGAAATAAACAGTGCCTCTTGCTGAAGCTAAGAACATTAACAGAAGCATCTCTCCATTTAAATTCTGGTCTTAAACGTAGCTTACGGAGAGAAGTAAGTACATACAGATGGAGAACACCCCACCACTGATCCACCTGCACTATGTGGATGTATGAGTGTTTCTCAAAATGAGGTCCTTGGAACACACGCATGGGAGTCCACTATCGTGTAACTAGGGTATTGATAAAAATGCAGATTCCTGGCCCTCACTCCTCAGATACTGAATTAGAATCTTTGGAGTTGCGGTTCAAAAATATGCATTTTTAGCAAGCCCTGCTCCTGCCCCAACCCCTGCAATTATTTTGCTCGCTGAAGTGTGAGAACCCCTGGTCTAAGGTGCTTCCTATCCTTTTCCACAGAGACCACTAGAACATCTGTGTGGCTCAGTGTGATAAAAGGAAGAAGCTCCTTGTGACCAGAGGCAACTGGCTCTTGGGGGCTCTGGCTCCCCAGGCCCCATCCAGCTTCCCTGAGCACTGAGGGGAAGCGGTATCTCACCGCTCCCCTTGTGACCACACTGGCTGCGAGGTTCTGAACTACTCCAGACCTACTCAAACTGTGGTCCTCGGACCAGGGCTTGGTCCAGTTTGTTGTCGGTCTGCCACACCATAACCAGAGAAACTGAGCGAAAGTGGTTAGAAGCTACTTTGGCAGTTTGCCAGGATAATTTCATGTTGCTGAATCCGCACAGGTGTACCTTGTTTTACTGCACTTTGCAGATACTGCGTTTTTTTTACAAATTGAAGGTTCATGGCAACTCCGTGTCCAGCAAGTCTGTGGGCATCGTTTTCCCAACATCATGTGCTCACTTCGTGTCTCTGTGTCACGTATTGGTAATTCTCACAATATTTCAAACTTTTTCATTCTTATTATATTTGTCATGATGATCTGGAATCAGTGATCTCCGACATTACTACTATAATCGCTAAAGGCTCAGATGATGGTTAACATGTTTTAGCAATAAAGTATTTTTAATTAAGGTATGTACATTTTTTTTAGACATAATGGTATTGCACACTTAATAGACTACAGTATAACGTAAACATAACTTTTATATGCACTGGGAAACCAAAACATTTGTGTGACTTGCTTTATTGCGATAACTGCTTTATTGCTGTGGTCTGGAACCAAACCCACAATTATCTCCGAGGTATGCCTGTAATGCAATTTGGGGCTTATATTTTGTGGGACTCTATTTACTATTCAATTTTTTCTAGTAATATATTTTTATTGTATTCTACAAAAGTATTGGTCCATGACATATTGAAGAAAAAAAAAACTGATCCTTCACCAAAGATGGTCCTTCATGGCCAGCATGGTCTAGGGAATTTCAAAATAATCACCCAATCAATAATCCATAAGTCAGTTTGAATAGCGTTAGTGCCTCAGACCCTGAACTCCATCTGGATGCACCTGCCAATGGGGGCTGTGACCTCTCTCACCACCCATAGGTCCTCTAATTCTGAGACTGGATTAGGACCTGGCATTCAAAGGACTTTTTATTTGTTTGAGAGTCAACACTACTCAAAATTACAAGGAAATCTTTATGCTTTTTCCAGGGTCAATGCAGGAGCCAACCCCAGTGCCATCCCCATCGAGCCAATACTTGTTCCCAGAATGAATGTGACTAAGCCCCAAAGAATTTTTAGGGTTCAAGTGTTTAAATGTGACAGTGGCAATTTCCATTTTCTCTTTAAATTCCTTATCTAAAACCTCCATTTCCAACATTGTTTGAAATGAGAAACCTAATTCTTCAACTTTACTGAGCTATGATTTAAGTACACTGAACCGCCCATACGTAAAGTATACAATTTGATCAGTTTTGAAATATGTATATAACTGTGAAACCATCACTACAATTGAGAGAGCAAACATTTCAATTACCCCCAAAAGTTTCTCTATGCTCCTTAACAATCTCTCCTTCCCTCCCCCTCCATCCCCAGGCACCCATTAAAACACTAATTTACTTTCTGTCACTATAGATTGGTTTGCATTTTCTAGAAAGTTATAGAAATGGAGTGATACTGTGTGTACTCTTTTGGTTCTGCCTTCTTTCATGCAGAATAATACTTTTGAGAATCATCCACATCACTGCAAGTATCAGTAGTTCATTCCTTTTTTATGGCTAAGTAATATTCCATTACATGGATATTCCACAATTTGTTTTATCCATTCAATTGGGAAAAAAAATTTTTTTAAATGATATTTAGTTTCCTTAACCCTCCTGAAAGCATAATAACAAGGAAGAGGAGGGGAAAAGGGAAGAAGAAAAAAGAGCAAACTTCTCCAAGCTCGTTGTCTCCTCGTGCCTAAAATGCCTACATGGAGCATATAGTAGGTGCTCAATAAATGTCGGTTGAATAAATGAAAGAATAAATGAATGGGAAGCTTTGCAGTCATTAAAGATTGAATTGTTTTTTTTTAAGTTATAAAACCTTCCATTTTGAAAAATCTCAGAACTCCCTGATGTAGTAAAGATATTTCGGAGGTCACCCACCAACACTGCGGGGTTACTCTTAGACCAACTCCAAGGTCAGGAGGAGAATGGACAGAGCAGCCAAGACATGGAAACCTATTTGATGCAATGGTGAGAAACGCAGCCTGGACTGTCACCACTGCCCTGGCTGGCTCCAGTGCTCACACAAATCATCTGAAAGGCTAAATCATGTTTAAATCCCTCTGATTGTGACCACCAGGAACTATGAAGGACACTCACACATAATTTACATACTGCCAAGCTCCTAAGAGCCTCTAAATAAAACCCCTGAGAGCCCCCGGGCACTATTTTTGAGGAGAGGACATCAAGTGACAGATTAAATCGAGTCTGCTCCCTCAGCGCTGGGGAAAAAAGAAACCTCACTCCCTGCTTGCTGACATCCGCGACTGTCTTAAACTGCATTTGCTGTCAGATGCTTCCCAAGGAAGCCGTTATTACACCGAAAACGGGTACACATATGCTATTCTCTCTCCCGTTTTACACAACAGCTCCACCGCTAACAGGTATTTTGGCCCAGACTCTTTCATTCTTTTTCCAGATTCTAACCATAAAATGTGTTTTAATCTCAAAGCACAGGGGAAGGGGGGTGGTTCACAAGAGCACTCTGCATTCCACCAGTAAATGTTAAATTACATTTGGTCACAGCATGGTTATAATACTAAGTTGGTCCATGCGGCAGCCACCAGAGGTTTTGTATCCAGAATAGACCAATTACTGGGGAGAGCAGGACAGACTGATAGGAGGATTTTTCCATCCCAGCCATTAGATTTGGCTACAGCACGGTCTATTGTAATGACTATGATTAATTTTTATAATCTGACAAAAATGGATAGCAAAACAGCCAGAAATGGGAGGTCTAAGTAAACACTGTAAGTGATGCAGACCTTTCAAGGAGCCCAAAGAAAAACAGCGCCCGTTTTATTGTTTTGTTTTCCGCACAACTCAGAGGAGTTCACACCATCAAAAAGACAAATATGTGAGCCAAATAAAACAACCAGGTGCACGCAGCCTGGCACCTAAGCAACAGGCCACTTACATGTCCACTGGTGCTTACGAACCTTCTAGAAGCATGAAGATGATCTGCCCCTGGCCCAAAGGACCCACATGCAAAACAGGGCTTGGGTACACGCACAACCTGCTCTAGTTTCAATCTTCTTTATTAGTTGGGACTTCCTATTAGAATGTTAGAAATACCCTAAGATTATGCACTGTTTTGCCCTTGCTCCTATACTGTTCCCTTCAGCCCAACACTGAGCCAGGCAATAATAACAGGCTCCCAGGAAATAATCTGTTTGATTAATTGTCTGTAAGCAAGGAAAGGAATGATAGTGTTTGTTTCACAGCTGTTATTCCCCATGCCTCACATGTTACTCTGTAGAGTGAATGAATAAATAGATAAGTGAATGGATGGATGGATGGATGAATAGAGAATGATATTTTAGCCATATTGTATCATTTGATTCCCACAACAAGCCCGTGAGGTAATAACAATAGTAGTTAACACTTATGTTGTGCTAATTATATACCAGCCACTATTCTAAATTCTTCATACATATTAACTCTTTTAACCCTCAAGAGCTCTATGAAATAAGGACTATTATTATCTCCATTTAACAGATGAGAAACTGTTAGAGGCATATGGAGGTCACATTGCTAGGCGGAGGCAAAGCTGAGTCCTTGCTGGATGCTCTTAAGCTCTGTGCTTCCTCTGCATTAGCTGCACTTGATAGAGCAGGAAACAGAGGCTAGTGAAATTAATTTGAACAAAGCTACCCATCACATGGGTGCATACCCAGGACTGTGTTCCCAGGACACTGTCATATGACAGAGCCAGGATGGGAACCCCAGTAGCCTGACTCCAACGCCCAAGCAGGACATGTGAATAAAGCTGGTCCGTGGCAAGTATCTGAGATCAGGAGAGGAGAGATTGTCAAGGGGGGGCTGAGCTAAGGGGCTGGTTTTCTCAGCAACTGTTCTCCCAAACTGGGGGTACTAGGGGGTCCAGGAGGAAAAGAGAAAATCAAAACAAAGCCGGAAAATGTTTCCACCCCAATTCCCCTGAAATCTTTTTGTTTGGGTCAGAGAAGGAGAGATCTGCTGGCATCTTCCCGTTTGGGGGCCCTGGGAAAAGGCTGCAGCAAGTTTCTAGCCAAGTTCTAAGCAAAAGTTATGTCCATTACAACCTGCGCGAGATTCTGAGGAAGGCTTCCAGGGATTGGGTTTTACTATAAAGTATGTCAAAGAGTCTGGGGGTGGGGGAACCCAGGATGAAAGAATGGAGGCCGGGACAGAATGAGAATTATAAATGGGAAGAGGAAGAAAAAGTTGGAGCTAGTTTCTGACATGACTGTGTATGTGTTGGTGGTTTCAGGATTGTAACTTAAGAGATAATTGCCTCTGTTTTGAGAAGGCACCAGGAAGCAGGGAGACACAGGTTTGGAATTGGGACATTTTAGTCTCTTAAATGTAAAACTCCATGTTAAACTGGATATTAAGTTGGAAAGAATTAACTGTGGCTAGAGAGATGAGGATGAACATTGGGAGAAAGAAATATCAGTGCAACAATTTAGAAAATTTCCTTGAGCTAGAAAAGGTGAAAGGAGAAGAGAGGGGTGGGTTATCCCCCCCCACCCTTTTTTAACTCATCACACATAAAGGATGCAGGTTTGAACTGCACCGGATGGATGAATTGAACTTTGCTGTGGGGATGGGGTGAAGCTACAACTCTGACTCACTGCAGCCCCAAGAAGAAATACGTCTCTCCCTCAGAGAAAGCCCTTTCTTCAGTAGAGAGAAATATTCCCTAAGAAAGTCATAGCTCAGCTGAGACTTGTGGGGTTTGTAAATTACCCATAATGTGAGTGACAGTCCAGCCTCGCTCACAGGCTGCCAGGCAGACAAGGGCCAGGACCCCAGAATGGTTCTGAAACTCCATGTGGCCATTTGATTCATCAAACAGAAACCAAACGCTGCTTTCTTCTCTGAACACTGACTAAAGAGAAGCCATCCCGGAGCAAGGTCTCACCGTATGCAGCTTTTTATAAAACCAAGATGCACCTCTCTTAGGCAATTGTCGATCTGTTCTTTTAAAAAGGGACCTTTTGCTCGAGAAAGAGGCAGAATATATATATATATTATATATATATATAATATATAATATACATATATTATATATATGTATATTATATATAATGTACATATACTATATATGTATATAATATATATATTATATACATATATTATATATATGTATATTATATATATATATATGGTTGAAGTCTGTTGCAAGAGATTTGCTAAATTAGTTCATCTAGGCGTCCCACAAGGAGGTCGTTGGAGCGGATCTCTTTTATGAATGAAAATGAGCTTCCTGGCAGACCCCCAGTCACACCCCGCAATGCACACAGAGTCCAGGGCTCCAGAGATCTCACACCTATTCCCAACATATAAGAACTGATTACTATTCACTGGATCCAAAAGTCCTACTTCTTGAGCTTAAAGATGGGAATAAATCTGTGAGCCCTGCTGGGCTTTCTGGACATCCTCCTAATAGGTTCCAGGAATTAGCTACACTCTATTGCATGGTGATGATTTTTTTTTTTTTTTTTCACGCTCAGAAAACCGCAAAGGGATTTTAACCAAAAGGAAGCAAAGGTTTTCTTTTTATAAATTTGATTAGTCTTTTTCACTTTCTCTACCTCGATACATTTCCTTTGGGAGGCATTTTATACCCAGAGACCCCTTAGCGAGGTACTGTTGCATGCAGGGCGCAGTGAATTTAAGCGCAAGACGCTCATTGTAGACGGAAAGTAAAAAATCACAGGCACTTGGCGGTCGCCAGCGAAGTCAGTTTCTAAATGCCGGCGTGTAGATGGCCCTGCAAGAGAAGAAATACGAAGTTTGCCAGTAGTGTGGGACCCTTGGCTGGGATGCGCGCGGCTGGTTACCCAGCCCGCCCTCCGCTCGCCACGGCTGAATTTCCCGCCGGAGCCGGCGCCTGGGCGCCTGGTCCCCGCGCTGCACCCGGCGCCGGTCTGGAGATAGCCCTTGGCTGCGGGCGGCGGGTTCCCCCAGAAAGTGCGCCTTTTCGCCGCCGCCGGGACTTGGGAGAGCCAGCGCGCCAAGCGCTCGCGGCAGAATCTCCGCCGGGGCCGGGGGTACCCACCTGAGCCTGCTCCCCCAGGCCTCGGGTTCGAAGCCTCTCCAGTGGCCAAGGAGAGATTAGGATTTGAGCGACAGCAGTTCGGTTAAGGAAGGAGTTTCTGAAACTCTCGGGGAAGCGAAGGACCGGGGCTTGGAAAATAAGCGAGCCTACGGTGTGCTTTCCAAACTTGGTCTTTGCTTTTTATCATTTTTCCTGCCCCCTCCTCCCACCACTCTGGCCCCAACCCTGGGAAAGAGCTTAAGGGCTAGGGTACTAGCCAAGTCAATCCTTCCTCCTCCCCCCGCCCCAACTTTCAGACAAGAAAAATATAAATCCCAAGAGTGCTTAATGCGGGTACATTCAGCCGCCCGCATCCCAACACGCGCCACCGCCGCCACCACTGCCACCACCCACTCCGTCCCTCCCACCTCCGGGTAGGGGAGGGACTGGGAACCTGATCTCCGGGCTCCTGCCCCTAATATTTCCCCATCAATAATGTTGATACCATCGGTGTGCCTCCACCCCCGCCCCCGGGACGCCGCGGCCGCCTTTTCGCTGCTTTCTGCTTGGCACCAGAAAACGAAACCTCCTCTCCTGCCCTCCTAACTTCGGCCGCGGGGCTAGCGGGGCCTGAGGCCGGGGGGCTGAGGAAGCAGGGGCGCGGGGCAGGGCGAGTGGGGCCGACCTTCAGTTCAAGGGTAGTAGAGTGTCCAGCCCGCGCCGGCGGAAAGAGAAGGAGCGTCCCGGGCCCAGGCCAGGCCTTATTCCAGGCTCCATCCCAAACCCGGGGTCAGACTGGGCCAGAATAAGGTTCTTTTGCGGGTGGAAGAACCAGGCCTCAGAGAAAGGGAGGCTCAACACCCTCTCCTCGTCCCAGGATCAGGGGATGAAGGGGAGAGGCCGGGAAACCCCTTCACTGGGAATTCGGCTGTGGCCCGAAGCCTTGGGGCCCAGCTCTTCGGCCCAGCCAAACCCACCAAGGACTCCGTAGGTGTTGGGAAAACTGAGGGAACGTGTTGGTAGAAACACAGGCATCAAGCCCCCCACATGTGAGTTTGCACAGCTCGCCAATCGCCGCCCCCGGGTGCGGTTCCTGCCGGCCCACGAGGTCACGACCCTGGCGCAGCCGCTGCCTCACTTCGGGCCACCCCCATTCCTTGACGTGGAGCAACCCCTAAGTGCCAGGCCCGTCAGTCCGAGTTCCCTAGCAGCTGCCCCACCTAAGGCGGGGACCCGCGACCCCCAGTAGAGCGCACACGTCTCCTGAGCAGGGCGTGGGGACGGGCTCCAGCTCTGGCAACCTCACTCGCACTCCCAGCCTTCTTTCGACCCGCTCAAAAGTGCAAATCGACCCCCACTCTCTCTCCGTTTTTATTAATTTAATTATTTCTCTGCCTCGCGGCACACGAAGCCTCACCCGTGCGCCTTGGCAGTACGGCGCCGGTGTCTGCGAACCACGGAACTTGGGCCTGAGACAATGGCCCGTAATCGATGTATTGCCGTCAACAATAAAGACCAATTCTCCTCTCCCGGCCATTCCGACCATTCCCCTCCTCCCATCCCCCCTCCTCCACCTTCCCTCTCCTCTCTCCGGGCCACAGAGGGAAAGAAAACAAACAAGAAATTAGCGGGGGACGCTGCGCACGGAGCGAGACCCCTGCCTCTACGCCTTCGAGGGCGCAAAAGAACGAAAAAAGTTATTAAAGTTTGTATCTCCCCAATTAATTCGTCTCTGTTCGCCCATTTTTAATTAAACATCGCGAAGCTGCTTTTGCGTGTGCATTTCGTTTGGTTGGTTGTTTTGGTGGTTTTTGGGGGGGGGGAGGGAAAGCTTCCCCCCGCCCTTAATCTTAATCACACACAGAGCAAGTAACGAACACGTGTGAAGCTACTCCCCGAGAGCTTCCCGCGGAGCACGCGGCGCGAACAGGGAAGAGGGGTTTGCGGGATCGCCAGCTCCGCTTGGTTCCTGGCAGCACGCGGTGCTCCGTAGGCCTGGACTTTAAAGAAGCCAAGATTGTTAGAGACGGATGCGGGGCGGCTCCAAACGCGGGCATAAGCGGAGAAACGAGTGTGCAAGTGCATACGGCCGCGTTGGTGTACCTGGGAGAGCGCAGGTTGGGGTGTCTGCGAGGATCACAGTTTGCGGAGTGTGTGTGTGTGTGGAGGGTTTACACGTGCTCCTGCACACTTTCCCGGGTGTCTAGGGGAAGCGAGCGGCTCGCACCCCAGGAGCACGCAGATCCATCTTTGCCGAGGGATCTCTTTAAATATTCAGTGAGAAATAATGGCATTTGAAGCACCACCTATGGAAACATTATTATCTTCATTCTTCAACATCAGCCCCACTGATAGCTTCGTTTGTCTTTTTATCAAAATCTACTGTAACCAACAGGACCTGGGGAGAAAGAGCGAGGAGCAGAGGGTGTGCGCGTGTGTTAGGAGCCGAGCGAGGGCAGAAGAGAGGAAAAATAAGCGGGAGAAAAGGTGAAGAAAGGGCGAACAAGGAGAAAGAAAGGAGAAGTTATACCAAGAAACATAGTCTCCAGGAGGAAAACAGAAACATTCACCCGCACACAAAAGATTTAGGTTTTTTAAAAAGAGGGGGGCGCAAAGAAGCTAGAGAGAGTCATGGGGGAGCGCAGTAGGGTCCGGAGTACCCGAAACTCTACCCGAAGATTGGTGCCCACTTCGCGCGAACCGACTGTGTTCCTCTCCAGACTCCAGGGCGCTCCCGAATTGGGGCGTCCTTATGAGCCCTCTCCTTTCCCGATCGCGAGATAGGGCAGGGATTGTGTATCTGCACCCCCCTCCTCCCCATTACTCAACCGAAGTTTAGTTTGTCCCTCGGGCGCAGGACTTCGGGAACCTTGGAGCGAGGAGACCCTGAAGCGCGAGGGGGAAGAGCTAGGCTGAGACGAGGACTGAACCTCAGGTTCGCGGGCGCCCGAGCCCAGCGGAGGGAGTGCGGGCCCCGGGATCCCCATTCCGGGCTCTGGGGCTCGGGTGGGGAGGCTGCATCGCAGCCTGGGGAGATGGAGCTGGTGCGAAAAGTTTGGGCGCCGCTGTCGGCAAGTGCCTGAGAGGTGGAGGCGAGCTTCTGCCGGGCCAGGCAGCTGCGGACAAGGACCCCCCCTCTCACTCCCGGCTCAGCTCGGTCACCTCGCCAGGAGCCTGGGGTACGGCCCCCTCCCCCAGGTCGGGGAGCCCAGGGGTCCCGGGGACTGGCCTTGCCCGGAGCCCGGCGGGGCAGGCCCGCGCCTCCCGAGGCCAGGGGAGGGTTGCAGCGTGCTGGGTAAGCGGCGGCCCCTCCCCTCCCCCCGGCTGAAGCTGAACTCGGATCCCAGGCCGGTCCCCGCTCGCCGCCCGCCCCGGGATCTGCGGCGCCACGGCCGCCGCCGCCTCCCCGCGGAGTGACGCACCCTGCAGCCAACCCGGGCTGCCGAGGGGGAGGTCCGTGAGGGGTCCTGGGCGGAGCCGGGCCGCCCCCTTATCCCACGGGCTCGGGGCCGCTTCTCCCGAAAACTTCAGCCCTAATTGTCCTGGGAATGTCCGAGGTAGAGAAAGGGAGCGAGGGAGCAAGCGAGAGGCTGGAGGATCGGGGCCCTTTGAGGAGGATCGGGGTGGCGGGAGAGCTGCCCCTCCCCCCCAAAGCCCCAAACCCGTCATGTTCCCAAACCTTTCCTTGGTCCTCTTCTCCGCGCCCCGCGAGCCCGGGATCCAGGGGATGGAGAACTCGGGGCGAAGGAGCGCCGAGCCAGGCGGCGAGCGGGAGGGAGGCCTGGCCGCGGGCGGGAGGCGGACCGGCGTGGGGCTGGCTCTTCCCCACTCGCTTATTTTTTTTTTTAATGGGTGTGGGGGTGGGCTGCTTTCTGGTAGCTCTTAAAGAAACGAAGAAACACTCAAGAAACGGGACTTCCTACCCCCAAATCCCGCCACGGGACTCCCTCCCCCCGCGGGCCGGCGCGCCTAGCGCCGGAGTTGGGAAGTTCGCTGCGCGCCTGCAGCCCGGGTCCCCAGGCCCCGCCGCCCGGCCCCACCCCCCACCCGGGGAGGCTTAATTCCGGGGAGGGCATGCTAATTTGGGTCGGCCCAGCCCGGGACGGGGGGGCCGAGGGAGGGAGGGGGGCTCAGGCCGGGGCGCCTGGTGCGCAGAGGCGAGAAGGCAGGCCCCCGGCGGCCCGGCCGCGGAGTCCCTGGCGGTCGCGAAGAGGGTTAACCCAGTGTCGGGCGGCGCGGCGCGCAGAGCCAGCCCCGCGGCCGGCTTATTGGGCCAGCGCGCGGAGAGACAGGGGTCTGCAGCAAATCACGAACTAATTGATTAAGGCGAGCGGGTTTGAATAGCGCTGGCCCGGTGCCAATCGCCTTTCAAAGAGCCCCTCTATGATTAATCGCAATGCATTATTGATAATCATAATTATAGCAGGACACATGCGCGCTGCGCCCGGGGCCGGGGAGCCGGGGAGGGGGCGGGCGGGCCGGCGGGCGGGGGGAGCCGCCGCCGCCGCCGCCGCTCGATTTCCGTAATTTTGAGAAGATTTTTTTTTAGTAATTTTTTATTCTGCCCCAGCTGATGTTTGAGCCAGCATGTCGCGGAGGAAGCAAGCGAAGCCTCAACATTTCCAATCCGACCCCGAAGTGGCCTCGCTCCCCCGGCGAGATGGTGAGTGCTCCGGACCGCGCCGCGGACACACACACGCGCACACACGCACTCGCACTCACACTCACGCGCACTCGCACCCACGCACACGCGGCTGACCCCTGCGCCCACCGCCCGGCCGCGGCACCGCCGCCGCGTTCCGAATCGCCTTTTCGACAACGCGATTTTTTTTTTCTTTTTAATTTTCAATTTGCCTTTGCTGGGCTTCCCCCCTTGCAACGGGGAAAGCAAACACTTCTCCCGGCAGGATCTTTCCGGAGTTGTTGGGTCCTCCTGTGGGGAGGAGAGAGGGCACGCCGGCCTTGCTTCTCCGTCCCGGCTTTTCCGGGGAGCGGAGCCCGGAACCCGCCAAGCTGCGGCAGGGGCCCGGGTGCCCGGAGGGGCGCGGGTGCGGGCAGAGGCCGTCGGCCCCTGCCTGCGCTGGGCTCCACGCGCTTCCCGGCCCGCGCCCGGGGCCCCGGCCTGGCCTCCGCCGCCCTGGCCCTGCTGCCTGAGGGAAGGAAGTTTACTTTGTGCTCTGGGCTCAACTCGGAACGTGGGGGGAGCTCCCTGCGCCGCGCTCCCCTCCCCCCAACGCTCCCACTCCTCCTGGGCCCGCACCGCGGAATGGGGTGCCTTTGGGAGTTCGGAGCTGCAAGAAGATGGGGACCTGTGTTGGGGCGCCCGTGCCTGACACACCGGGGTGGAGGCCGGAGTGGAGAGTGCTCTTTGCAGCTGGATGCTCCCCAGACTGAGTGCCGGCAGACGGGGTAAAGTGTCGGTGTCCGGCTACCCAAGTTTATCCCAGCATCTCTTCTCCCAACACATGCATCCCCCGCGCCCCCAAGAAATCTTTAAACTCGGTTGGCTCCCGCTGAGGATCGTGGGACCCTGTACTTCCAGGAGTCGTAAGGGTCGTTTTTTCAGACCTGGGGTGCTATCTAGCCACGAGAGAATCCCCCTAAAACAGAGGCATTGGCTTCTTACGATGGAGACGACAGCTGAGGGGTCCCGAAGGGAACGAACAAGTCCAGAACAAAGTTTGTGTTAGGGAGCTAAGGCCGAGAGTGGGAGAGATCCGGGCAGGGAGTCGGGGGTACAGAGGGAGGACACCTCGAATCCTTCCTTATTCCTAAAGGTGTTTCACTTTAGGGGCCTCCGAGCTCCCAGGCCCAGGGCCAGAGGCGATGGAGCGGCGCTCGGGCTCGGTTCCCCGGGCACAATGCTCGCCCCTCGGCTGCGGAAGGACATGGGGCAACCCCCAAGCGGTCTCCGCGACTCGGAATGCCTCTCGGGATGCTCCAGTCCCGGGCGTCATTTTGGGGTGTGGAGGAGGGAACTGGACCCCGATAGGGCTCCGAAGCGTGCCCTTTGGTCGGCACCTCTGTCCCCTAAACTCTGCGGCCGCCCGGTCCCCAGGGTCCCGGGGTTCTTCCTGAGAGGCCTGCTTCTCAGCAGAGCTGGGGCGCACGGACCCGCGCAGAACCCAGGCAGAGAAGCGAAGGGACTCCCACCCTCTAAACCCCGACTGTCCTGAAAGGGGACTCCTGGCGTGGGGGGTCCCTTAAGAAATTGGGGAGAACAGAGACCGATTAAGGAACTTGTTTACAATATTTGCTCCCTCCACCCCAGTACTTTCTGGAGCTTCAAGCCTTACCCAGAGCCTCTGCGATTTCTCAGTCCGCTGAGAAGAACCCCTGATCCCCGCTTTCCCCCCCAGGCGAGACCGGGTAGTCGAGGTACAGTGAGGTGAAATTACCCAAGGCCGCTGCCTCGGTATTTTTCTGGGTTTTCTCAGCTGGTCCCTTCTGCATCTCACTCCCACACCCATCTTTCCTGAAGTTTCTGGTGAGACCTTCCTCACAGTAATACTGTTAAAGTTAACAGTTTGTAGAGGACCAAACCTCATGGGAGGAGAGGCAAGAGTTTTTTAAGTCTTTTTTTTTTTTTAAATAAATGTGTACTGATTTTCTATATTTTCAAAAAAGAAAAAATAAAGGCTCGGGCTTCCCAGAGAATTGATGCTTGCTAGTTCTTTGCCTTTTTCCTGTCGCCTTCTGAATCCAGAGTTTTTAATAGTTAAGGCTTCTCATAAAGCGATAGCATAAATGGAGTTCACTACCTCTGACCATTATTATTTATTAGGACTTTTTTTTTTTGTAGTTTATTTGAGCTTTGAGGTAAGTTAGTTAAGTCACTGAATCAAGTTTCCTTTCTTTCTTTTTTCTCTTTCTTTCCTTTTTTCCTTCCTTCCTTCCTTTCTTTTTTCTTTCTTTTTTATCCCCAAAAGCTGGTTCATTGTCCTAAGAGGCAGTAAACTGTTAGGGGCACCGTAGGAAACACTCCCCTCCCAGCCCCCTTTCTCACCTCTCCCTACCCCCCTCCTTTTCTCCAGTTGTAATGGTTTTAGATTATGACTGTTTTTACATGGTTGAACAATAAGTTTAGGAGAAGCTGCCTAGAGGGTAGATTTTGTAATAGGGTTACAGGATTTAGTATGTTGTAATAATATTAGTACACAACTAATCCTCCTCCATGTCTGATTTACAGGAGGGCCTTACACACTCCAGTTCTTTTTATTTGGGAACAGTTGTGAGATACAGAGAACTGAGAGATCATTACTTGTCTCCAAGTTACCTTTAAAAAGTCGCCACCTTTCATGCAGTATATTCAGCAAGCCATTCTTCTATCCACCCAGAAAATACACTTCCAAGAGTTGTCTGTCGGGTTCTGTTTTTTGGTTTGCGGGTTTGTTTGTTTGTTTTAATATACACAAAATTGTTAAATTTTTAGAAGATAAACCTTTCCTTGAACAATGTGGTTACTTTTTTTTCTGTCTTGAGATGGGCTTACAATATGGCAAATGAAATGTTGAACATACCAGATGAAATCTAGTCGGCGGTACCCTTAGCTGATGCTGGCACCTGCAGTTCCGTGAGCTCAGCCCAGAGTGGGACCTAGAAAAGTTTGTAGACCCCAGTTACCAGAGCCCTGAAGGAGCGACTCCCAAGGCTGGGAGCAGCCAGGCTTGCTGTGCTGTATGTCACGCCTGTGTGTGTTTAAGTGTGTGCGCGCATACAAAGAAAATCCCAGCCAGGCTCAGCAGCCTGGAGGATAACTTCATCGGAACAAGTTCAAGAAAACAAGATTATTTAGTCAGTCTTACGATGTTCATATTTTAATTCTACTTTTGGTGCACCTATAAAACCCTAAAATAAACTGGGGGATTTTTCTGTTTCCTATGAAACCAAGATTTTAGCACCTTACTTGTCTCTTAAATGATATTCAACAAGTCTCGAATTACTTGTAGAAAGATGACTGCCATTGGGAAAATTATTTACTGAGATAAATAATTCTGAGGAACGGGCACATTAGAATCTAATGATTTTATATGTGGGTTCTTTACTAGAGATTTGGATTTCAGGGTGTGTGTGTGTGTGTGTGTATGTGTGTGTGTGTGTGTGTGTTGGGTTTTTCTTCTTTGGGTAGTGTTTTTAAGATTCCTGGAACTACATGGATGGCCCACTCAGACTCTATTCATCTATTAAGAAAGGATTTCGGTGCCCAGCTTTTTCAAGGAAAAGATCATATTGGAAGAAAGATAAAAGCATCATGAACTGGAGATAACACCCTGCCTCTCATATAAAGTATCATAAAAATTCCTCTTATTTATATTAATAATGAAATTCTATTATTTACCAAAGTAATTTACTCATTGTGAGCATCTTAATGGCAACACATTGATTTCTGGGCCCAAAGGTTAGAGAGAACTGTAATTAATTGCTTTTTTTGAAAAACGGACACCTGCACGATAAGGCAGTTGGAAAGTACTCATGTTTAATCAGGCCTATTTTAAGTTTGTGGCATAATGGAAGATTCTGGTTGAGAAAATGCAAACTGTTTGGGGGGGGGATTTGCTGCAGGCTGTACACACTTCCAAAAATGTGACAAACACACAAACAAGCGAAGGGTGGATGGACACGAGAAAGCATGTGTTAAAGTGGATTTGTGATACCGAATGTTTTGTGATTTATTTTACATCCAGGTTCACCTGTGGTTTATAGGCACGAGTGCCAATTTATAGGTTATTCTTTGGGGGCTTTATTTCATTTCTTTCTACTTTCGCAGGTAGCAAGGTGCCTTGACCCACAGTCCTTTAGAAAGCAGAAACCCAAATTTTTAATACAGAGATCTTACCGAAAAGCTGGGGGAGACTTAGACCAGCAGTTCAGTTTTTTTTGAAATTGGGAAAAGCCAAGCTCAGTGGAGTAACCAGAACTAATTCCTTCTGTAGACTTAATTCGGTTTTTCTAAGGTACCGCCTGATACAGCTAGCCCAGTCTTCCCAAATATTCTTAGATTACCAAAACGGCAGTCATTGAGCAGTTGAACGAAGGAGATGGTAAATTATCCCAAGAACCAGCACCCCTCCCCCTCCAAAAGAAAAAAAGTCGGTGTGCCAGGCTTTAGAAAACCTAGATGTGTCGAGCTGTTTTAACCTTTGCTAGCCTCCTCCCATGCAGAGGTGACAAGGTCCAGATCATAATATGTCCTTCAGAATCTTCCCAGTGACCCCCAAATTGAGTCTCGCTAGTCACTTAGCAGGAAGTTCGAAGTTTATTTTAGTTTCACCTTATCAGCTTGGCTTCTTTTCCTAACCTTATTCCCCTGTCACCCTCAGATGCCAGACCCCCAAAGGGGAAGATTGACAGGTAGTTCCCATAGCTCAGTTTTACCCTCAAACAACAGGGATTTAGTTTCTTGTGCCTTTGCCAATGTTTATGTAGTCAAAGTTTAGATCTCGCCTTAAGCAGTCTCTTTTACGCGTCACTGGAAGAGGAAAGCCACAAAGAAGTTTTTGAACAAACCCTTGCAACTGGAACCCCATCTAGTGTTCAGTTTGATTCATCCAAGGGGAAGACATTTTCCCCTTTCATTTATTGTGTACATTAGGTGGGCTGGTATCACGATTTTCAAAGGACTGTCTTGTCCGTGTTGTTATTTTTTCAGAGATTTTCCCTTGTATTCTTCCCCTCAAGAATACGCTAATCCCAGTCAGAACAGTGAGGGGACTTGAAGGGGGCCAGTAAAATGTGTCATGTGGTTGCATATCCCATAGAGGAAACTTAAGACATTACAGAAAATATGCAGAGCATATGTGGCGGTGTTGAAAATTGCTTTGGAATCTTAAGCTGGTTATTCGGATGCAGGTTTTTCCCAGGTCTGTGAAAGAAAAAGAAAACGAGAAAAGACCAATCAATCAAAAATGTTTGTGATAGCCTTTCGAAATTGGTCTACAAAAAGGAACAGCCAGTTAAAATGATAGGTTCCAAAATCACAGTCTTGTGAGACTTTATTAAAAATGTTAATGTGAGCTGAAGGTAATGGGAAGTAAAGTGAAGGGTCTTTCCGGGGAGCTCCAAAAAGGAAAACTCAACATGGTACAGTAGGGCTGTTGTGTTGTTTTGTTTTGTTTTGTTTTCCTGGCTGGCTAAACCTTTCAGTGTGGGGCATAGTTGTATTTTTGTTTTCTCAGCAGACGGATACACTGGAACACTTCAATTTTCTGTCTCCTGTTCTGCAATGTTTAGTTCAGATGATGAAAACTGACACATTTGAAATGGGCATCAAGAACCTAAACGGTACAATGAGAACTAAAACATCTGGGATTTTCATATACATTGGCTGGAGCTATAAGATCACCTCCTCTCCTGACCCAGAGCGGGGAAAAGAAACCCAGAAAATTCCAAATATCTTTTTGTGTGTACATACTTAGAAAACCACTACTTCTTAAATTTTTCTATATGACCACGATTACAAAATTAATTTGTATGCAAAATCCATAGGAGAGGAACTGGAATATTGTTTTCACCATAGTACAGGGAACAAGGCAACTGTATTTACTATAAGGGGGTCACCAGTTGCAATCCTGTGTAACAGATTATTGAGAGAGATGCAAGATAGCAAATGGTCAGAAAAATGAATTAGAACGTGTGTGTGTGTGTGTGTGTGTGTGTGTATCTTATCACAACTTAAAATATTTCCTTTGGTAGTTAAAGATTCAAGCTAGTCTTCATGTTTCGTCTTTTTTTTTTTTTATAAAGCTGTTTCATTGGAATTCTGTTCAGAAGGCAGATAGATTTAAAGTTAAGAACTATGATAGTGTAGCGACACCTGCTTTTGAAATAAATCAAAATAGATATCAGGATTTTCCTTTTTTTGGTGTTCATAAACATCAGGAAATTAAATTAGTTGACTCTACAGTGAGATCAAATGTCAGCTTATTAAAATGTGAAAATCTAAGCTAAAATATAGGCAGCTTTTTTTAAACACAGTCTCTTTCTTAGAAGAAGGCAGGCACTTATCTTTAAATGTCTATATTTTCCATCCAGTTAGCACAACCCTAAATGTAAAAATGTTCAGGTCGAGAAACTTGAAAATTCTCAAGTGAGTCTTGAAACAGCACAAATGCAGAATTGGAGCACAGGAAAGCAATAATCAGCTAAATCCTGTAAAGTAACCTTTTTTATTTTCTCTCTATATTATGAGAATATCAGATGTTTGCAAGTTATAAAGAATTAAAAATGCCCTTTAATCGTGAGCACAGATGTGCTAAATATTTGAAGCAACTGTATTGTAATGTGTACAATTGACGAAGTCAGTTTTCTGATTTCCCTTGCTAGTTATTTAGTTCTGAATCTGTCATTATTTGTCTAAGCCCAGCTGACCAAGCAAAACTGTGTTTTAAA
The DNA here is from genome assembly GCF_005190385.1 of Monodon monoceros. Classification (NCBI taxonomy): domain Eukaryota; kingdom Metazoa; phylum Chordata; class Mammalia; order Artiodactyla; family Monodontidae; genus Monodon; species Monodon monoceros. The sequence continues at coordinate 32,695,140 of NW_021703766.1, forward strand.
GTGGCTTTATGTTTTGATAAATGTGAGCTGGTTGAAAAGTATTTTCCACTGAATGCAGAGCTTACTAGAACATGCTGACATAATAGTTTTAATGCATTTTGTTGAAAATGTGTGAACAAACAGAATAGCTTTTGTTCCTTCATAATTGGCTGTAAAAGTAGATGGAAACATAACCATTACATATGGAAATGTGCAAAGAGAAAGAAATAACATTTCGGTTGAATATATTAGGAATTGCATTTCCTAGTTTAAAATAAGCATCTGAAATGGATGCATCATTTAAAATTGGTTGTCAAAATAAGAAACTTTAAACAGAATTTTTGTCACATTATTTTCATCCCAAGTTAAGCAACATAACTTTAGCGTGTTTTGTTTACATTATTTTAAAGCAGGGAGAGAGACAGAAAGGGCTTAAAACAGCACCTTGAATGTGCAGAGGAATCCTGTGCCAATTAGGATGATTAAACGTTAAATTAAAACTGAATCATTATTGGTATTTTCTGCTCCAACCAAGATTTGTTTGGTATTGTTAATGCATTTTGCACTATACCCTTGCGGAGATTAAAAGATGGGTATTAGGAAAGCTAGCTTGTTAAGTATAACTTAGCTACTCAAATAACCCTCCCAGTGAATAAAGTGTGCATACATTTGGCATACTTTACCAGGGCTGCTAATCAACTGTGGTATCACTCAAGGCAAACAGAGTTAAGGAATTTTCAGAAGTTAGTATTTGGGTATTAATTATATTTTCTGGAATGCAAAACTACTCAAGCTTTTCTTTTCTTTTTCTTTTTTTTTTTTTTTTTTGATGTTTACTACAAAGAGGCAAATGGCAGGCTCTTTTGAGTCAACTCTAAGTTTACTGAAAAAGCAGCATTTTGATTTTGCGTTTATTCATATTTGCAATTAGTTTTTTTTTTTTCCCCCTGCAAGTTTTCTGGGAGATTCAATTTGGAAGTCATGGAAACTAACTATTATCTGATTCAGTTCTGCAGAAAAGCACACAGGGAGGTAATCCTTGAATTAAACAGTTTTTTTTTTTTTTTTTTTTCACAGCCTTCGGAGATGACCACACACCATTTGTACAACAGAAGTTGGTGTTCCCCATGCTGGGCAAACAATGGGACGCCATCCTGTCTTTGAATAGGATGTTAGCTTGGAGTTGGAGATTTTTATGTTTAAAATGGATCTTAGTGAGAAGAAATCTGAGCAACCAGTGGAAACAAACATGAAATAAAGGGATTTTATAATGAAAGGTTCAGGACAATCTGTTAAACAATTGATAACAGTTAAGAGCAAACTGTTTTGAAAGGCATTCAGACAAGGAGAATTGCAAAGCATTTCCAAACTGGAAACCAAGAATTATTCTTCACTTCCCCTTAGCTGCACATCTTTCTTTAAGTTGATGTTTAATCAGAAATGTAAATCCTGTACCAGTCTTTATACATAGAGCACTTTTGTTGAAATATTTAGAGGCGTAATGTTGCCATTCGGAGCATAGTGGCATATATTCCTTGATTAGCGGGGTGGTAGCTACAGTTGCATTCTTTAATTTTAAAAATAAACATGCCACAGGGTGATATATAGGTGCCGGGCAGGCCTTGTAATGGATTATGATCATTGTGTTTCTCTCGTGTGTGTGTGTGTGTGTGTGTGTGTGTGTGTGTGTGTGGGGCGCACGTTGCCTTCTCTTGTGTTCAGCTGAGTCTTGAGCGGTCTGGAGGATTTCTTACTGATGTGGCTAAAGTGTGCTTGTCACGGATCAGACGTAGCTCAGGTTCTAGGTAGGGGCTGGAGGTGATTTTCAAGTTGTCAGTCTTCAGCTTGGTGATATGCATTTTTTTCCCCCTTGTCAACCACTGATTGGAACCTGAATGACTACAAATTAGTTTAGTGACAGAACAAACTGTCACAGATATCTTTGAATCAGTTGAAAATGAACAAGGTTGACAGAAACTCAAGAGCCTAATAAGTCCTCAGGATGGTGGCTGGACCGTCTCTGGATGAGTAGACAATAACGTGTATAAAATATTGGAAATCAATATTTTGCTATGGAATTTCATTGTGCACCAATGCCTGCAGTTCGCAGTATTTTATATCTTGATGGATTACCTGAAGGTCCTGGCTCTCGGAGATACCAGATTGATAGGAAGTCCTCCAACAGCCTAAAAATTTAATCATGATTGTTCTTAGGGAATATTGATTGTTTTTCAGGGGCCACAGTTTTGAGTTTCGCAGGGAGAGAAGAGTTGATCAACCCCTTTCTCTTTTTTTGAAGTCATGGATATCTGGGTGTCCTGGCTCACTCGCTAACCCTGCTCCTTTTGACATTTGCAGGAGACACAGAGAAGGGTCAACCCAACCGCACCACTAAGAGCAAGGATGCCCACGTCTGCGGCCGGTGCTGCGCCGAGTTCTTTGAATTGTCAGATCTTCTGCTCCACAAGAAGAACTGTACTAAAAACCAACTAGTTTTAATTGTAAATGAAAGTCCAGCGTCCCCACCTGAAACCTTCTCCCCCAGCCCCACTCCGGATCATCCCGAGGAACAGATGAACGACACGGCTAACAAGACAGAGCAAGGAGACTGCAGTGACCTGGCGGAACCCCACGGACCGGACGGGGAAGAGTCTATGGAGGTGGAGGCCCCAGCGGCCAACAAAGGCGCCAGTGGCCCCCTGAGCAGCGGTGGCGACGGCAGTGCCCCCCAAAGCTGCAGCAGCGGCAGCTCCTGCCCAGGTACCTCAGCGATCACAACCTCTCTACCTCAACTCGGGGACCTGACAACACTGGGCAACTTCTCCGTGATCAACAGCAACGTCATCATCGAGAACCTCCAGAGCACCAAGGTGGCGGTGGCCCAGTTCTCCCAGGAAGCGAGGTGCAGTGGGGCCTCCGGAGGCAAGCTGGCCGTCCCGGCCCTGATGGAGCAGCTCTTGGCTCTACAGCAGCAGCAGATCCATCAGTTGCAATTGATCGAGCAGATTCGCCACCAAATATTGCTGTTGGCTTCTCGGAACACAGACCTGCCGACGTCTTCTAGTTCTTCTCCAGGTACTGTACGGACGCCTGCCAACCCCTTGTCCACACTCAGCTCCCATTTATCTCAGCAGCTGGCGGCAGCAGCTGGGTTAGCACAGAGCCTCGCTAGCCAATCTGCCAGCATCAGCGGTGTGAAACAGCTCCCCCCCATCCAGCTACCTCAGAGCAGTTCTGGCAACACCATCGGTCCACCCCGCAGCGGCTCTTCCCCCAGCGTTCACATATCGGCGGCGGCACTTCCCACCCCCTCCTCGGAAAAAGCGGCTTCGAGCGCGGGTGCCTCCCATGCCCATGCCGGCAACCCCGCAGTCTCGGCATCTTCCTCACCAGCTTTTGCAATAAGCAGCCTATTGAGTCCTGCATCTAATCCACTTCTACCTCAGCCGGCCCCTGCTAACTCGGTTTTCCCCAGCCCTTTGCCCAACATCGGAACGACGGCAGAGGATTTAAACTCCTTGTCTGCCTTGGCCCAGCAAAGAAAAAGCAAGCCACCAAATGTCACTGCCTTCGAAGCAAAAAGCGCTTCGGACGAGGCCTTCTTCAAACACAAGTGCAGGTTCTGTGCGAAGGTCTTCGGAAGCGACAGTGCCTTGCAGATCCACCTCCGTTCCCACACCGGAGAGAGGCCGTTCAAGTGCAACATCTGCGGGAACAGGTTCTCCACCAAGGGGAACCTCAAAGTCCACTTTCAGCGCCACAAAGAGAAATACCCTCATATCCAGATGAACCCCTATCCCGTGCCTGAGCATTTGGACAACATCCCGACCAGTACCGGCATCCCCTACGGCATGTCCATTCCTCCAGAAAAGCCGGTCACCAGCTGGCTAGACACCAAACCGGTCCTGCCCACTCTGACCACTTCAGTCGGCCTGCCGTTGCCCCCGACCCTCCCAAGCCTCACCCCCTTCATCAAGACCGAAGAGCCAGCCCCCATCCCCATCAGCCATTCTGCTGCCAGCCCCCCGGGCTCCGTCAAAAGTGACTCCGGGGCTCCCGAGCCGGCCTCGAGAAACCCGGGTGGGCTCCCAGAGGAAGCGGAAGGTTCCACTGGGCCCCCCTCCAGTGGCAAAACCGAAGAGAGCGGCGTGGTCCCCAGCTCAGCCCCAACCGTGAGCACTGGCGTGCTGAGCTCCCTAGCATCCGACGTTGGCCCAGGCAGTGCCTCGACTTTCACCAACCCTCTGTTGCCGCTCATGTCCGAGCAGTTCAAGTCGAAGTTTCCTTTTGGGGGACTCTTGGACTCAGCCCAGGCCTCAGAGACATCCAAGCTTCAGCAGCTGGTCGAAAACATTGACAAGAAGGCCACTGACCCCAATGAGTGTGTCATCTGCCACCGGGTCCTCAGTTGTCAGAGCGCCTTGAAGATGCACTACCGCACCCACACCGGGGAGAGGCCCTTTAAGTGTAAGATCTGTGGCCGGGCCTTCACCACGAAAGGGAACCTGAAAACCCATTACAGCGTCCATCGTGCTATGCCCCCGCTCAGAGTCCAGCATTCCTGCCCCATCTGCCAGAAGAAGTTCACGAACGCCGTTGTCCTACAGCAGCACATCCGAATGCACATGGGGGGCCAGATTCCCAACACCCCGGTCCCTGACAGCTACCCCGAGTCCATGGAGTCTGACACGGGCTCCTTTGATGAGAAAAATTTTGATGACCTAGACAACTTCTCCGATGAAAACATGGAAGACTGTCCTGAGGGCAGCATCCCGGACACGCCCAAGTCCGCGGATGCGTCCCAAGACAGCCTGTCTTCCTCGCCTTTGCCTCTAGAGATGTCGAGCATCGCTGCTTTGGAAAATCAGATGAAGATGATCAATGCGGGCCTGGCAGAGCAGCTGCAGGCCAGCCTGAAGTCAGTGGAGAACGGGTCAGTCGAGGGGGACGTCCTGACCAACGATTCGTCCTCGGTGGGTGGTGACATGGAGAGCCAAAGTGCTGGCAGCCCGGCCATCTCAGAGTCTACCTCCTCCATGCAGGCTCTGTCCCCATCCAACAGCACCCAGGAATTCCACAAGTCACCCAGCGCCGAGGAGAAGCCACAGAGAGCAGGGGCAAGCGACTTTGCCAACGGTTTGTCTCCCACCCCAGTGAACGGTGGGGCTTTGGATTTGACATCTAGTCACACAGAGAAAATCATCAAAGAAGATTCTTTGGGGATCCTCTTCCCGTTCAGAGACCGGGGTAAATTTAAAAACACTGCTTGCGACATTTGTGGCAAAACCTTTGCTTGTCAGAGTGCCTTGGACATTCACTACAGAAGTCATACCAAAGAGAGACCATTTATTTGCACAGTCTGCAATCGTGGCTTTTCCACCAAGGGTAATTTGAAGCAACACATGTTGACACATCAGATGCGAGATCTACCATCACAGCTCTTTGAGCCCAGTTCCAACCTTGGCCCCAATCAGAACTCGGCGGTGATTCCCGCCAACTCGTTGGCGTCTCTCATCAAGACAGAGGTCAACGGCTTCGTGCATGTGACTCCTCAGGACAGTAAGGACACCCCCACCAGTCACGTCCCTTCTGGGCCTCTGTCATCGTCCGCCACGTCCCCAGTTCTGCTCCCAGCTCTGCCCAGGAGGACCCCCAAACAGCACTACTGCAACACATGTGGCAAGACCTTCTCCTCGTCGAGCGCCCTGCAGATTCACGAGAGAACTCACACTGGAGAGAAACCCTTTGCTTGCACTATTTGTGGAAGAGCTTTTACAACAAAAGGCAATCTTAAGGTACCTCCCTCCACCTGTACCTCACCCAGACCCACCCTAGCCACCCTCTTTCTGTCCTGGCCGTTGACTGTTTGTAAGGTACGTTCCCAGAGCCTTCAGTCCAGATAGTCAGGGAGAGAGTTCTCGAAAGGGAACCTGTTGCACGTGACTGATCTGGAGAAATGTGGGTGCCCGTGCGGGTCGGGATCGCGGCAGGGACTAGGGCAGGCTGCAGCTTGCTGAAGGTCACAGTGCGTTGAATAATTTGGTACCTAAGCGAAGCGGCGGCCCAGTCCTGTTGACTCGCTAAGTGCACCAAATGAATTGCTTTACCTACCAAGTCAGACAGCCCAGCGTTGCCATGGGGTATTGATTAAAGACCTCCATGTGGCCTGCGTGCTGCCCGTATCACTTAATAATTACAGTTTTCCTCAGCGTTGGCATCTATTTTTTCATAACTCTGCAGTCCAGCGTGGTTTGTCTTTCTAAAAACAGTAACGTCACCACTCTGCTAATGGGTATTATGATAATTGATCATACAACGTTTCCTACTGATACGTGTTGGAAAGAAAGCAAATATGCTTAAGTTCTAGAGCAACAGTTGAACACTCTTACTGTGTACATTTTTCTGTTGACAGAGTATTTCTCTAGAGATTGCGGCCAGTAATGTGAAATGAATAATTACTTTCTGGCTTTTTCTCTCCACGCACAGGCCCTCCAATGGGCAATCAGTGAGGGGCACTTTCTTCCCATCTGAAAAGGACATTTATAGGGTAAAAGGTGTCAGATGCAATACTTACCATGGCAATGAGAGTGGACGTAACAATTCTCCCCCTGAAAGGAGCTATCTGTGACTGACTGGCTTGCTTGAGGCCATTATAAGCTAAATACAGGTAATAAAAGAGGAGTAAGTAAGGCATCCTTGCCCGGGCAGAGGAAAGGCGGCCCAGGGCTACAGAGAGCAGACACCTTATTACCAGCGGACTGGAGTGGACAGCTCTTGTTACCCTTCCCACTGTCGGGCAGGTAATAAGAATAGACATTGCGGCCACTTGCCCTGTCGAGTGTTGGGATATGAGTTGAGACAGATTCAACTATTCAGCTTCTCCCTTCTTCTCTCTCCCGTTTTTTTCTCCCTCCTCTCCTCTCTTCCCTAATCCCAGGTACACATGGGCACTCACATGTGGAACAGCGCCCCTGCCCGCCGGGGTCGCCGGCTCTCCGTGGACGGCCCCATGACATTCCTAGGAGGCAATCCCGTCAAGTTCCCAGAAATGTTCCAGAAGGATTTGGCGGCCAGGTCAGGAAGTGGGGATCCTTCCAGTTTCTGGAATCAGTATGCAGCAGCTCTCTCCAATGGGCTGGCGATGAAGGCCAACGAGATCTCGGTCATTCAGAACGGCGGCATCCCTCCAATTCCTGGAAGCCTGGGCAGCGGGAGCAGCTCACCTATTAGTGGGCTGACGGGAAACCTGGAGAAGCTCCAGAACTCAGAGCCCAGTGCGCCCCTGGCTGGCCTGGAGAAGATGGCAAGCAGCGAGAATGGAACCAACTTCCGTTTCACCCGCTTCGTGGAAGACAGCAAAGAGATCGTCACAAGTTAAATCCACTCTGGCTGGAGAAAGAGCATCCCCGTTCAGAATGAGACCCATGGTTGCCTCCTACTCCTTGCCCCGTGCCCCCCACCTTCTGGTCCCCCCAGATCTCTGAACTGCAACATTCTGAAGACATTCTTTTGTACCTTGTTCAACTTCTAGAGTTCTAAGAAAGCTTATTTATTAGTGATATAATCTGGCTTTGCAAACAGGATGCAAGCGTTAACTTTGGTCTTCTGTATTTTTGGACTAAATACTAATTGACTAGAGTCCTGTAAACTTGCTGTAACATTTATGGCAATTGCAAGTTGCCCTGCTAGGCGGTCTTAATCTGGCATTAACTTATTTTCTATATCCAGTTTCATATGAATCTGGTGTTGATGAAATGCCTCAGTGATGCATTAGATCTCTAATAAAATCTGTATATAAATGTACACTTTGATCCTGCTGGAAAATTTTATCAGCAAACACATTGTCTAATCTTTCGAAACAAATTTAAGGAAAGGACTGAAAGTACAGACTGAACTGTGTGGCTCTTTGAAAGGTTTGGGTTTTTTTGATTTTTGTTCTAAAATTCAATCTGCTTTTTTTTTTTTTTTTTTTTTTGTAGATTTAACCCTTTCCGTTTTGAACTGCTATTTGTATCGTGCTTTTTACTTGAGTCGTCCTCAATGTTAATAAGTTTCTGTACAGTGATAAGCACGCAGAATTCCCTAGAGAAAATACAAGTGTTGTTTTGGTAGTTGAAACTAAGACGTAACATTTTGCCTTGTAGGTATATTCACAATAGAAAATGTGTGCTGGAATTTCACAATGCTGCTAAGTATAGCATCTTGAACAACCTTCAGTGGAGAAAATGTAGATGCTCTTGTATATACAATAACAAATATCACTTTCATTAAAATGTACATATGTTCCTTACAAGAGCAAATGCTTCTTCTTGATCAAGAGAGCAGGTATAGTGTTTGTTTATTTTGTATTAGGTTATGGAAGAAAAAACTTGGACTGTTACATGCACTTTCTTGGAAAGTTGAAAGGAAAGGGGGGGGTCCAATTTCTTTAACATTTAATACTTACTAACAACAGAGATACTGTAATTTTACTCAAGTAATCAAATACATTTTTTTTTTGCAACAGATAAAACAAAATACTGTGTCTGTGTTTTTAGAGTGCATTTCTATTTAGCTAGGGCCCCGAAATGTATTTTAACATTTCCCCAGGCATCAGTAAATTGAGTGTGTATCTCTCTCTAAATAAGGAATTGTAAAAGGACAGAAACAGGTTTGCATGGGCATGTGTTTTCTTTTTCTTTTTTCCTTTTTTTAATTTGGAGGATCTAGATATTCTCCCAGTATCAATTGCTTGTTGGCCACTCCTCTTACAACCCCCCTGCCCCCAAGCAAAAGGAAAAAATGATATGAAATTAAAAGTTGGTATAGGAGGTTCCATCCGGCCAGGTAAGTTTCCTTAAGCAAGATATTTGTGCCCATGGAGACCTCGGCTTTATTTCAACTGTTCCATTTTCACTTCCCTTGATTCAGTCGTTTTCCAGGTGGCTGAGAGAAGCATTGCTGGAGAATTCCCGGGGCAGCGGGGGTTATATAATCTGACTCTGAAACTGGGCCTCAACCCAAGAGGTCAACTTGGTTTTAGGCATTTAAACACACACGCATATTTGAAAGAAAAAGCCCATTGCAAAGGATAAGTGCTGTCGAGTTGAATATTGCATCATCAGAATTCAATCTGATTCCTCCTCTCTCCCTTTTGTTCTAGGGGAAACATGTTTTCCTCCAGAGCACTATTTTGGGGTCAGCAAACGGACGGGGTGAAAGTTGGTGTCTAGAGGGGTCGGCGAAATTTTTCTTCCAGAGAGGCGGTGAACCGCCGGCAGCCGGTGGCCCTGCGCCCAGGTAAGGGAGAAGCGTCGGGGCCACCTTCCAGTAGAGTTTCCATCAGGGCGCAGGCCACTCCATGGCCACTCAGGACGCGCCTCCCCAGGCTGGGTGGTCTGGGGGCCCAGGCGGGGCGTGCCGAAAGGTGGACGCTGACCCCAGGCCGGGACCTTATGGGGACACGGGCACCCCCAAACCTTGAGAGGGCAGCGACTGGACTGTGCGCCCTGCACAGAATCACCCAGACGTTTCAGCACGTTAGCGAGGTTCCTCGATTGCGCCTCTCCAGCCTCAGCCACGCCGCCCCCAGAGAGACCCCTCTGTTCAAGTGTGCGGACAAGGCGAGAAGGCGGATTTCTGGCAACTCTTGTTATACGCGGGCCGGAGGGGGGACGTTTTCGCTGCGAAGGAGTCGTCCAACCCCTTCCCAGGGCTGGGCACGACGACGACGACGACGGTGTGCCGGGCCTTCGTGGTTCTAGGCTCGGGGCGCTTCTCCCTGGGGACCCGCGGGGCATCCGAGGGCTGCGGGCCACCGAGAGGGACGGTCTCGCACACGCCCCTCCGCAACCCCGCTCCCCGACTCCCTCGCCCAACGCTCGCTTCTCCAAAGGGGCCCCGTCGGCCGAGCCCCGACGCCAGTTCGCGAGCACACGCCCAGCGGAGGGACCCAGCTCGCCCGGCCCCCTCCCTCCCTTGGCCGCGGCGCGGTCCCCACCCCCGCCCCCATCCCGGGGCTCCCACCCGCGGCGGGTGCGGGGGTCACGGCCCTAAGCCACCCCGGCTGCGCGTCCATTTCCGCCAGCCAGGCAGGCGGGCGGGGCAGGGAGCGGGCGATTTTTTCTTTTCCCTCTAACCACCAACCTCCTCCCTTCTAGCGTTTTCTGATGAGTTAAGGGGAGCAAACGCGCCTTTTCGTTTGGACAGACTTTCCGAGGCGACCGAAGCCCTTAGGAGAAGGTCGGAGCCTCGGGGTCTCCGTCTGGGTCTCTCTCACCTCCCTTGCCTCTCCTCTTTGGTCCCTGCCTATCCATCCATCGATCGACTGTCTTTCTAATCTATTGATCATTACCTGCCCATTCCCCTTTCCATCCATTTCCAAAACAAGAAATCGCCCCCAGCCCGCTGCTTCCTCTGTCAGTGTGAGAAATACACTCAGCCTTTCGGTTCAGCCCGGCGGAAGAGAAATGGATTTATATTTATAAAGCAACAGGGTTTATTTTAAGGCAGATGTGAACGCACCGCCCCACCCCCTCCCGCCAAGCCTCGCCTCGCCTCGCCTCACTTTTTCGCCTTTCTTTTCCCCCTTCTGAAACTTGACGTGTGTCTTGGAATCGCCGAGAACCAAATTTCCTGGGTTGTTGCTGCCCGGAATGATGACAGCCAAATTCACAACATTTCTAAACTAAAAATATTCATTTTGGTGACATTTTAAAAAATATGACTTGTAAAAAGAAAGCAGAAAAGTACAGCGAATAATATAACCAGCCCTCTTGTGCCCATCCCTCAAAATTTACAAACGTTAGCAACCTGGTGGGGGGGTCCCGCATTTTTTAGTAACTATGATTCTTCTTTTTCTCGCTCAACTGTGTTGCTGTTATCCTTTCACCTTCTTCTTGTCCCTTCTCTTCCCGTCTTTCCTTCCCTACATTCTTTTGTGTTTTTTCTTGTCTCCGCCTTCATCTTCGCTGCCCCTCACCCCCAGCCTCATCCCCCCGTCTCCATACACACACACACACACACACACACACACACACACACACACACACACAGGGGCTTCCCACTTTCTGGAAAACAGACCTGGAAGAGCAGTTTGGTGATTGACAGGGACCTAGGGAGGAAAAAGGGAGACCAGTGACAGACCCAAGCTACCCAAAGCCCCTCAGGCCAGTGGCTGTGGAGGGCGATGGGGTCCACAGAGTAAGGAAGGGGACAGGTTCCTGCAGACCAATTGGAGATACCAGCTGGCTCCAAGCTCACTTGGAGTTCGGGTCCTTGCATCTCAATCCTCTTGTCCCGGGTTTATTCAACTGATGTTTATGGAGGTGGGAGACAGTGGGGATTTTTTTTTCTTTTTAATTAGGAAAAAAGTGTCATATAGAAGATCCTAAATGATTTGCAGTTGACATAAATTTCTAGCAGTAGATTATTTGCTTATTGTTTTTGGCGTGTTGCGAATGTCAAGAATGAGAGGACTTAAGAAAAAAAAAAAAGCTCCCACTCTGTTAAAACTTAGCAGTCCTGTTAGAAAAATAAAGCATCGGAGTCTTTTACTAGGAGTTACATACACACTGCTACCCCAAATGAAACAAATGTCAGGGGCGGGTAACAAAGTGGGAAAAAAATGTAAAGTGAATTTCAAAGGGCTCCACAGTCCAACGCAATCTGAGATTCACAGAAAGTGGAGACGGATAAGACAGGAATTAGGTCATCTCGTCCAGACCCCAGGAAATATGTTTAGATCAAAGCCTGCTCCGTTAGAATAAACAAAACAGGGCCCAATGGGCTCTACCAATATTTTCATCTCCGTGCTAAGAGCTGCTAATCTAACCAGCTCTATTTGATGAAAGGGGGAAAAAATTACAACTGTAAAAATGGCTAAGTAAAAAAATGTCCTCTCAAGTATACTAGGAAGATAAAGATTTAGATTTGAGCTAAAAAGTAACAAGATCCAGGCCCAGATCAACACAAACTTCCTGGAATTTTAGCACTAAGTAAATTATCTAATCCCAGCCCATTGTTCCCTCCTTGGCCAACCGCCCCCCGACCCCCGACCCCATGCAATTGAGCATACCAGATGATTTACATAAAAAAAATTGTTAAATTTTAACTGCAGTCTAAGAACGTTGCAGGAGACAGAGTTTTGGGTTCACTTACTCTGCATTCCTTAAGGACCTACCCCCACCAGTCCCACTGTCCCTGCCCCGAGGCAGCTGGGGCTGCATGCCGGCCTTTATTGTTAGGGATGTTTCTTTAAGCCCGGTCTTCAGGCTTGGTGTCTCTTTCCACTAAGGGCAGATCGACGGAGGCCTGGAGCTTGTGTCATGTAAGCCTAGCTTTGCGTGCATTTGTCAGCCTTAGATATTTTAGCAGCTAAACCCAAGCACTGTGTAAGGCTTTCTTTCACTGCAGAGTTGATGGCCTAAACCAACTGCCACTGAACATTTGATAGAAACATCCAAAAAAGGGACAGGAAATCCCAGAGAAGGAAAATTCACCCAGGCTAAATCCAGGGTTGCAGTTCCTTGCTGAGCCTGGTTTCCTCTTAACTGTTTAAACATATGATTTGGCTTGTCTTGTGTTTCCACATCCATCTGAGCTCAAGTTTAACAAAGACTCAGGGACCTCCAGTCATCTTGGCTCAGATCCTCCCTAAAGCCAGGACGACGGGGGCGGGGGATGTGACAGGCCTCTATCCACACCACCAGGAACAGGCCATCTTCTGTGGGGGGACCTTTGGCTACTCACCTCTGCAAGGGCAGTTCCAGGATCAGCTTTTTCCTTACGTGCCGTGGAGGGCTTTGAAGACACGTGGCGTGGTGTTGGAGGCCACACAAGTCGGTCCCTCCTCGTAAGACCCAGGATGGGACCCGGTCCAGCTGAATCCTGACCCAGCAGGGTCTGTGTGGACATGATGCAGAGAGGCCAGGGGTTACATCAGCTTCTTGTAATCACAGCCACATTCAGTAGGAGGCCCAGTCAGTCACCTGTAAACATGGATAAAGATGCCAACACGGCAGGCAGGCTCCTCTGCTGATGGAAGGGATGGGAAGGGGAATAGTAAGCAGCCTGCAGAGCTGCTTTGGTATTTAGAATTTGGGGTGTTTCCACCTGTTTCATCTCACACCAGTCCTGTGAGACAGGCAGGGCCACTGTCATTTACAAGATAACCCAGAACGCAGAGAAGGAACAGTTGGACCCCAGGAAACCTGGAGCTATGACTTGCTCAATAGCCAACTCTGGGGCATAACTTTTCTGATCCGTGGACCAGTTTCCCCACGTGTACCCTGAAAGTTTCAATATCCATCAATATTTCCCAGCAGCTTCCATCAGAATCTTACCATGTTCACAATTTCACGTTATCAGAGTCCCTTATACTATTACCTGTTTGATCACTTCACTTGAGTTACTCCCTTTTAAAAATGTAAGTATATTTATTTTAGAAGGAAAAGGAAACACTGGATTCCATTCTCTCCAATAGTCTTTCTAGTCCCATGCAGGAGAAATCCTTACAGTTCACACCCATTCGGTGATGTGCCCCAAATCAAAATAATACAGACACCTCCCGCTGCTTCAGTGGCTGCATCCTTTCTTAGTTTTCTTCTAACCAACCCCCTCTTGTTTTAGACAAGTGTGAGGTCTGTGCGTCTTAAAGAGTTTTGTTTCTCCACCCCTCTACCTATCGACACACACCTTGGAACTGGCCCAGAGTTTTTCAAACTATGGGTTGGGACCCTAATATTAGTGCATTATGAAATCAATCTAGCAGGTTATGCCAAGCACTATTTTTTAAGGGTAATAGAATAAGAAAATCAGTGTACATCACACTCTGTATTGAAGGGTTAGTAGTGTCTTATGAAGCTCTGTTTCAGCCACGTATGTGTGTGTACCAGGCTGCAATGATCAATGTACTTCTTAGCGAGAGTTGCCATCAAAAAGTCTGAAACCAGTGGCAAAAGCTTGGTTCTCCCCTCTTTTTCTCATCTGGAATCACAGAACCAGGGGCCTTGGAGAGGGGGCTGGGGGGCCAGGTTTGGGAGTGAGAAGAGTACTGATGAAAGCACAGGTAGACCAGTTGCCCAGTTCTCTTTGTACTCACGCATCCATTGATGCAGTTTCCTAGTCGCTGACTCTGCAAGTAGAGAGGCCAGCGGCTGGGCTCGGCTGGGCTCTTGGTGCCGAAGAGCCTGTGTTCTCCTCTCCTGGGCTGCTTCCACGTGGAGGATTTTAAAAGCATTTTGCCATAAAGGGGGTTCTCCTTAAACACACGTGAGTTCAAAAGAGAAAACAAAAACAGAGTAGGAAAACTTCATTTTTGCAAAAAGCCACACTGTCCCTTTAAGAACCCTTCCCCCTTGCTAATTGGGCCCCAGCTCTGGAGTAACTAAGATAACATCCCTTCCAAATCCTGCCATTTCTAAGCATCCTTAGTCACTGTGCTCACTAGGGAGCTTACCATAGCCTAATAGGACATCATCCTGAGTAATCATTTCTAGAAGAGTTCTTTTAGGAATGCTGCCCAAATAGGGAGGTTTTCTGCAGACTTAAACAAAGATCTGATTCTATCTAACATGTGTGCATGTGCACACACACACACACACACACACACACACACATTTACCTAAAGCTTCAGAGTTAAGAGTGGCCAGGAAGGAACTTCTTTGGCTGTATAGAAGTTAGTGTGAGAGCCGGAGCCTGAGTTATTTAGATAACTAAATAAATTGCACCTTCTCATTCGGGGTGGAGGAGTGATTTGCCCAAGGTCAGCTGGTCAGTGGAAGATCAGGATATAATCTCTCCACCTGGATTCTCAGTCTAATACTTCTTATGTAAATTATAATAAAAAGAGTTACTATGGTAGTTCCCATGCTTGGTTCTTCAGCCCTCTCTTATCCATAGCCTTTGCCATGTCACTTGCACTGCTGCCCCCCAGGGCAGGGTGTGTTTCCCTGCCTCTTTGGGTCTGGCCATGTGACTTGACTCAGTGGTGTGCCAGCACCTAGCCTGGGCCCCAAGATGCCTGCATGTTTTTGCTTGTACCCTTGTGCCTCTGCCATCACCATGAAAAGAACATGCCCACCCATCCTGGGAAAAGAATAAAAGCCACGTGGAGCAGAGCAATCCCTTGCCAAGCCCCACCAAGATCAGCCAAGCCCCAGCCAGCACCTGAGTGAATGCAACTGAGCAGAGCCTTCCCACAGATCTAGGGGAATAGATGGGCATTGTTTTAAGCCATTGAACTTGTGGGTGGTTCCTTACTTAGCACCACTGGGGCCACAGTCAACCGTTTCAATAAGATGTATTCAGCAATTAGAAAGTGTCGGATGATGTTTCAGAGGGTTTACTTGAATTAACGCACTTAATCCCTGCAACAACTGCATGAGGTAGGTACTGTCATTGCACCCATTTTATGGATAAGGAAACTAAGGTACAGAGAGGTTAAGTGAAATGTCTAAGGGCACAGCATCTGGCAAGAATTTAAACCCAAACAACCCAGCTCCAGGGCACACATGCTCAGCCCTTAACCATTCTGCTCTCCTTTTGTCCCGTCAGAAATCTTCCCAAGAAGATTGAGTACTGCCAGTCTCTCCCTAACTCAACCCCAGGCCCAGAATTCTACAATAAATAAGTTAAATCTCTGCACCTTCCCCTTTCCCTACTCATAGGTCTCTTGAGAAGTAGAATCCTCTGGGATTCACAGGAAGTGATCTGCTCTCTCACCTCCTTCTGACAGGAGAACCCTCCTGACCAGGGTTGTTCGACCTCACCATGCAGTGTTGACAGAAGTAGCAGGGATGCACACAGATTGTGAATCCACACACTAACCCGAGTACCTTCCTTCAGCAAGCACTGGATACTTTATGGATGCGACAAGCATTATCTACCCTATAAAGACCTTGTTAATATTTAGAGATCAAATTATTTTGATATCTTTTCCACAGAGGGAACAGTGCCTCCACCTAGCAGTGTGTGGGGCTTTATTCCCCATCTCTTGCCCTCTCTCACGGGGAAACAAGTCAACTCTTTCTCCTATGCTTTTCACAGACTGTAGGTCTCGCAATGTTTCACAGAGCAGGGAAATGTTGCATCTGAATTATCACAGTGGAGAAATAGTTTGCAGGCATGAGCGGCTGGTATATTTTTGTTTCCCTGTGAAGAGGATCAATGAGATTCACATTTTTCTTTGCACATGAAGCTAGATTTGAAAATTCCTGGAAAATCGAGGAAACATTTAGGGAAGTAGTTAACATTTTAGGAAACTTAGGAAATCAGCGAGGAGGGTCAGGTTTTCGTGGTCTGGATGTGCTATGAGGGAGGGACGATGATGGTGGCCGATCTTCCTTCCTCTCTTGGTGCCCACCCCCTGATTGGCCAGCGTATTAGTTCCTAGGGCTGCTATAACAAATACAATGACAGAAACTTAAGCTTCCCACAGTTTTGGAGGCTAGAAGTCAGTCAGGGTGTCGGCAGAGCCATGTTCCCTCTGAAGGCTCTAGGGGAGAAACTGTTCCATGCCTTTCTCTTAGTTTTTGATGTTGCTGGCAATCCTTGGCTTGTAGACACCTCACTCCAGTCTCTGCCTCTGTCATCACATGGTGTTTTCCTTGTCTGTCTTCACATCATCTTCCCTCTGGGCTTGTCTGTTTCTGTATCTCTTCTCCCCTTCTTATAAGGACACTATTCATATTGAATTAGGGTTCACCCTAATGACCTCATCTTAATTATATTTGCAAACACTCTACTTCCAAATAAGGTCCCATGTGTAGATAGATACAGAGGGTCGGAAGGAGGCTGTCACAGTAGCTCAAGGTGAGACACAGAGAGGACCTGAGAGGAGAGAAAAGGGTAGAAGTTGCTTGGGGTATTTTTGAGCAGCTTTCACAGCCCAGAAAAGCCATGGCTCTTAGAGCTGAAAGGAGGCTCGGAGACCTCGGGCCACAAAATGGAGACTCAGAGGCTGAGTTTGGCCTGCATACGTGTTTTATCTGGCTCCCAAGGCATATTTAACAAATTTGAAAACACTGCCAACATTTGAAGGTCAGGAGGTCTCATATAAAAGTTCAAATTTCCAGATTTTTTTGAGTGTCAGATGATGTAGTGTTCTCGCCTTCCCACATTTCAACAATTGGCTGGCACTAAGGTGCCACTGTCCCCTTTAGAGGGAGCAAACCCATTCTCCACTTTTCTTCCATTCCCATTTAGATCACCTCACCCGTCTGCCAGCCTGCTGGCCTCTGTACGGATTTGACTTTTCTCCCTAGATGAGGTCCAATCAGCTCATTTTGCAAGGGAGGAAAGGAAGGACACAAGGCAGGACCACCTTACATTAGGGGTGGGTGCAACTACAGATTGATTCAGCAGAGGAAGGTTGGGGTAGAAGGACAGGATGCAGATGCCTTCAAGGTCAAGAGAAGAAGGTAATCCACAGCACGAGGACATCTCAGGAGAAGGTCCCCACCAGGAAGCAGATCTTTGGGTTCAGACAGGACCCTGGATTTCCTACAAATGTCTCTGCTGGAGATGCTAGATACCGAAAGGGAAAGAACACGATGGCTTTAAACTGGGCCTGAGGTTGGGGAAAGGAAGTTTCCCTGATCATCCTTTGCACGCTGGAGGCTTTATGTTTACAAAGCACTTTCACATTCACTGTTTCCCTTCACCCTACAGGACAGAGCTGATGGTAACACCATTCCCTTTAAACAGATGAGGAAACCAAGGTCTAGGGAATTGAATATGACCTTTCCAGAGGGTTGTATGGTAAGTGGCGGAGAACTGTTTAAATCCAGCGTTTAAATCCTGCTAGCCCAATGCTCTTTCTAATGAAACACTCCCTATTTTAGGAGTTGTAATTGCCCTCTGGCCAAAACGTTCTCCTGCTTCTGAGTTTGGAAGGTTCAGTTCAGACCCAGCCATAACAAAGACTAAAAAAGGTTAGCTTCCCGGGATCTAGATGGTTATTAAAAGCTTATTAGACTGTGAAGCACCCCTAAGTACCAGGCAGTTTAGGGAGCGCCAGAGTCACCCTCTGGTGCTTGCATAGTGGTGGAGCCCACAGTGCAGTGAAGTGCGCTAGAAATCTATACACAGGATGGTGAAGTGTAGCTCCAAAAGGGATAGGGAGTCTAGAAGTCATCCGGGAATATGCTGGCTTGCTAGGTGGAGTTCATTTATTCATTAATTCAGCAAACATTTAGGGAGCACCTGCTCCCCTCCGGGCACTGTTCTTGGTCCTGGGACACATCAGTGAACAGTGCAGAATGGCTATCTGCCCTCAGGTTGCTTGCACTCGTGTGAAATGGCTGGAGGAATGGCTTGTGTGGCTTCAGGTTGCTACTGCTCTAAAAGCTGTTGTACTACCAACTACTAATAGCACCGTTAACAGTACTGATAACAACACTGATGCCGTAGGATATTTGCATTCGGCATCATTAGAGAACGGAGCAACGTCACAGCCAATGAGATGAGAAGTAGCCCAAACCGCCATAGGCCACGTACGACGTACTAAGAGAGTTGACCACATTTCCCAGGCCTTCTGCTTCTGGAAGTCTGGAGGACAGGCAAGCCCTCCTGCTATAGAAGCTCTAGATCCGGGAACAGCCCTCTCAACAAGAGTTTAACCTAGACAGCCACAGACTGCACCCAGACACCTGAGTAAAACAGCCCCCATCGCTGTTCCAGGTGAGGTGCCCTGCTCTCCTTCCTGTGCTAGTTACCTCCAGCGGGGTTAGGGGCAAAGATCAGATCTCTTCCAGAAGAAACATCTTTATGACTGATGCAGGCAGAAAAACAATGGGAGCAGCCGCTGCCTCCAAATAAAGAAAGTTAAGAAGGATAGCACTCCTTACCTATGAATCCTTATTTGTACTTTGGGGTAAATGTGTGAAACACCCTTCGGTAGGCGGGGTCAACCATCATCACCGTGGGAGGAGGGAGCCAGCTGGTGTGTATGGAGAAGACACACTTTGCTTCTGTTCTCAAGCCTTGCTGCAATATCCTTTCATAAAATAGAGAGCCGGTAGAAATTGAGACCTTCCTAATTCTAGTTTTCTTTAACAGAATGTAGCACTTTGGGAGAAAACGGCGTGTTTACTTGAATTAGTGACGGTTGCTAGAAATAATAGCTTTCGGCTTCAAAGGACAAAGAGATAAAGTTAGGAGCTGTGGTCTGCTGAAAGAAAAATCCCTTGATTAGAGAGAGCCAGAGTAAACACAGGGCTCCTGTAAACGTGGTCGTTTCCTGACCACTGAAGAAAAAGTAGCAAGACCCGTCCTGGAATTAGTGAAAGCTGTTGCATTAAAAAAAATTAAAACTCGGGCTTCCCTGGTGGCGCAGTGGTTGAGAATCCGCCTGCCGATGCAGGGGACGCGGGTTCGTGCCCCGGTCCGGGAAGATCCCACGTGCGGCGGAGCGGCTGGGCCCGTGAGCCATGGCCGCTGAGCCTGCGCGTCCGGAGCCTGTGCTCCGCAACGGGAGAGGCCACAACAGTGAGAGGTACCGCAAATAAATAAATAAATAAAATAAAAACTCCGTGTTAATGAGAAACGAGAGAGACAGAGATTTTGCAGAGTAAAGGAAGAATGTATAGATGCACACAAAGTGCAATGAGGTCAGTAAAGTATTACAGAGCATGCTGGGTAAGAGGAAGAGGGACCGTGAATAAGACTGATGATTGTTAAGGGTTAACGATAGAAGTCTCTACTGATACAATAGTACAATAGAAATGCGAATAATAGTTCCTATTTCTTTGTCTTATGTATTTTTAAAATATAAAATACTAGTAAAACATAGTAAATGTTTATGCTTAGTTGCTTTAATAAAGAACTTTCCCTCCCTTTAAAAAAAACCTAAATGATAAAATAATTTTCAGTGTCTATTACTCAGTCAAGTGCATCTTTTTAAGCCCACAAGTTCAGATTTCAAGGCTTCAGTTCAGACACTACAGTTCAGTCTAAGGAGGTTTAACACTGGCACAACTGAGAACAGATTTTTACCTGTTTTTTTCCTGGTGCTCCCTAATACCAGAGAAAAATGATAGTATAATCAGGTATTTTGTTGCTATCTAATCTTTTATCACTAAAAATCACAGTCTCCATTTTCTTCTCTATAGAAGATTTACTATAATATGTAATGTACTGATTTAAGTCGGTGCTTCTCAAACCTCCCTGTAAATCACTTGAAATGTGGTTGAAATGCAGATTCTGATTCAGTAGATCTGGAGAAGGGGCCTGAGAATCTTCATTCGTGATTAGCTCTCAGATGATGCTGGAAATGCTGATTCATGGGCCACACTCTGAGTAGCAAAACTCTGAATTAGTTCACTAAACACCTCTGTCAAAGCACTTGCACACTTTTTGAGAAAAGTGTATACACTAGAACGATGGTTCTCAAATTTTCCAGTGCATCAAAATCACCTTGAAAGTTTGTTTTAAATTGCAGATTCCAGGGCTCTGGCCCCAAAGATTCTGATTCACAGTTGCCACCTTCCAGTGCCCCTAGACCTAAGCCTGGCTGGACCAAAGCTGTCTACTCAGGGACCTGCTAACTTTCCAGCCCAGGCTCCAGCTACTCTTCCCCTTGCTTGCAAAGCTCCAACCTCAGGGGCCTTTCTTCTCTTCTTTGAATGTTCCATGCTTGTTCTGTATGTTTGGATATAAAAATGCATGCTTGAAAAACAGCCCCTAGATCTTCCCCATTTCCCCAAGACTCTCTCCTCTTGTTCATTAACTCTCAGCTCAAATGTCACCTCCTCCGAGAAGCCTTCCAGGACCACCCAGTCTAAAAGAGTGCTTTCTCCATATTCTCTTTGACACATCACCATGTTTTATTACCATCACAGCTCTTTTAACTAGCTGGATTACCTTGTTCCTGTATATGTTTATTGATTTACTGTCCATTGTCCAAGAAAGAAGGAACTCTACCTACCTTGTTCCCACTGAATTCTCAGGACCCAGCACAGTGCTGGGATATGGAATGAATGAGTATATCCAGGTTGAGAAGCAAGGTGTAAAACAAAATAAGCAATGTCATGAATTCTGGCCTTAGAAATTTAAGGCTGCAGCGTGAAGCAGATGTGAAAGATTAATGAGCAAAAGGATCAGATGAGTAGGAAAGGAATTGCTATGCTTCCTTCAGGGTGTGGAAGAAGATTAAACTAGGAATAGACGATGGCAGTGTGTTTGCCGCTTTTTGTTCATATACCATGAACCTGCTTTATAATGCAAGACTCCTTGTCCTTTTTCTGTGTCTGCTTTAAAATTATAAAAATACATGTTCATGGTAGACGGTTTGGGAAAACAGAAAAATTTAAATAAGAAAAGATATACTGCATTATCCTAACACCCATAGACAATCATGGTTTTCATTATTTTAAGGTGTTTTTCCCTTTAGAATATTTTCAATATTTAAAAATGCATGTATCTTATAGAATACGTACATGGCAATATACTCTCATGTTCTGCTCTTTTATTACTTAACATTGTAAGGTGAGCATATTCTCATGCTTATAAAGTATCTTTTAAAATGTATTTTAATGGTTGTTCAACATTCCATTAAATGGGTGGAAATACATAATTTATTTTCTTTTTCACTCCATTTCCCAGAAAAGCACTCTAGCCCTGTGCTCTCTTTGAAGTGGAATAAAAAGGTCTAATAAATGAATCTTCCCCTTGATGAGAGTAGCAGCGGTTCTCAACTGGGAGCGATTTTGCCCCCAGGAGACATTTTTGTTTGTTACAACGGAGTTGGGAGGTGGCTATTGGCACCTAGTGGGTAGAGGCCAGGGCTGCTGCTAAACATCCTACAGCAAGAACAGTCTCCACAACCAAGAATCATCTGGCCAGAAGGTCCATAGTGCTGAGGTTGAGAAACTTGCTGTCCAGGACAGTGTCTGGGTTAATATTCAACGTCCACGTAAAATTCAAATTAGCGTTCTACCATTAAAGTATAGGACTTTGCCCTGGAATTCTGCTTTAGAGTAATTAGAACTCCACGTACTAGAATCTGGAATAACTGTTATTTTACTTACAAAATTTTGATTTCATTAGAAAATCGTAAATGACAGTAAAAGAATATGAAACCAGCTACTGTATATTTTTTAATTAAGTTCTAAGGATGAACTTAACAATCCAGTAGTTCATCCCCTTTGGGGTCCATATTGTCACATAGACCTGGAGGCTGGGGAAGGTGCAGTCCCAGGCTGTTAGTGGGACTCAGTGGAACACACTTTCTAAGTCAGAGAAGTGATTCAGCCGGTATAGAAATAGAGTTGCTAAATTCCCAAGGGGGGTTTGATGAGCATTTAGTTAAATTCAGATATTTGGAATCCTTTTCTCTGCGCCTTTCCTTGAATGGAGGTTTTCCTCCTTTACACCTTTTGCAATATGTGAACTCATGGGGGAATTCCCTGTGTAGTAATCAAAGTTATCCAAACCACCCCCCTTCCCTCCTGTTGAGAAATGTGCGCCTCCCCTTTATTCCAGATTTTGATCTTTGGGACTTTACCCGACCTTCGCAGAGACGATTGTTAGAGATACAATTTGTTATGTTACGTCCCCGAGGATGATCCAGATACCGTCGGTTCAATGCAGAACAGAGGAATGTTTGCTGAGCCTTTCTCTTCTACCCGCATTCTTTCTGGGGTTTATGGTGAATGGAAGACAAGTTTACCTTGGAAATGTTTGGAATTGTGTTTTGGATGTTTAAAAGATGAAATAGAAAGTCTTCCCAAACAGATGCTGGGTAAGATGTAAAAAAATGGAATCAGGAATCACTTTCTAAGCCATAACAATGGAAATGCGATCTTTAGTTAACAGGGACTCAATTTAGAGCGGGGTGTGCGTGGGCGGAGGTCAGTGATTCACGCCTTGAGATCGATTCGTGCCTCTGACCTAGATCCCTTCTGTGTGCTGCACTTGTTGGCAGCCTTACCTTCTGCAGTATTTTATGTGGCTCCTCTGCAGAGCCTCAGACCTGCGGTGAGGGGTCAGTGGGGCTTTGCTTGCCGTCAGATCATCTTCCAGGAGGAAGACATCTCCCTTCTCCTCATCTGCTCTCCCCAGTGTTGGCTGAAGACAAGAAGCATCTCTGGGCTCTCATGGGCTACATCGCTAATGGCACAGACTGTATCATTTGGGAGGTCTGGGAGAAGGGGCGGGTGGGGAGGGAGGAGGGGACAGGGAAGATAGAGGCTCGGAAATGGAAAACAATTTAAAATAAGCAATCGGGCTGAAAGAGAATATGTTGGCTATAAAATAAGTACAGGAATACAAGAGATGGATGGGAAGTCAATTCCTAGGTCTCTGTCTTCTAGGTGATGTGCAGTCTTTTTTTTATTTTTCTGCCCTCGGTCGGCAACCTTTGGTTTCCAAATACTCATTTTCTTTGTAATTTTCCATTAAAATATTGATTCAGCTGCTGCAAATGATATAGCCAATGCTCTCAAGAGTTGCAGGGATGTAGAAAGGCAGGCCCACTCCTCACTGGCAAGAGATACAGATCTGCAGACCCAAATGCACCCAAACATGCAGGTGGCAGCAAAGAAAACACACACACACACACACACACACACACATACACACACACACATACACACACAGAGGCATACAAACCGGAGACTGCCATGAACTTAGGCAGTGTGGCAAATGTGATTTGTTCATATTTAACTGAATCCAAGATTCAAATCCTTGGGACTGGAATGGATGCAGGTGGTAAGAACAGCAGGTTGAAAGGAATAAACATGTACAAACATGTTCAAAACATGTACAAACATGTTCAAAACATGTACAAACATACTTCCTACCGCAGAATGCCTCCAAATAGTGACTCCAAGCCAAGTAAAAGCCAAGAGGTTGGATCTTGATTTATTATTTCAATCAATTTTGTCTTTGATTGAACAAATACTTAGGCAGTATCTCTCTGCCTGCCAGATACCACGGTGATGCCCCGTGAATATGATAGCAGCGTTGCCCTCAAGAATTAATCTAAGCGGGGTATAGTACAGTTTTACACATAGCTACGACATAAGTTATAACACCCCAGTTCTGACTGACTTTTTAATTCCAAATAAGAGTATTGGAAATAGCACCTAAGTTTCCTTTCAAGTAGCGCCAGTCCATGCAGCTGGGCCTCCCAGTGGACCAGACAGTCCAGGTTGTGGGTGACACTTTTTTCCTCACCTATGGACAATGGGATCTGTGAGTTGTATTCTTTACTAAGACAAAGGGAACTTCCTTACCAGTGGGGTTGATAGTACTGCAATTCTAGCATTTTTAGCCCTAGAATAATTTTGCCTGATGTTAAAGGAAACAGACCTACGAAGGGTAAGTGATGCAACCAAGGTCACACAGCTAGTTATTTGGAAGGGTTGGGAGTAGAACCCAGAATTGCACGTTTTTTTCCATTTTCTATGTCTTCCTGCCATGAATGCATGCTGCATTCATGTCTAGGAACCTAGTAAAACAGGGATCTTCGCTGCATTAGGCTTATGTGCCTAAAGATGTGTCCTGATTCAGGTGGCAGAGATGGAAGAAGATTCCATTGAGATAAACCGTGTAAAGCCTGTAAAGCCTGCTACCTAACAGCCCAAGGGACACGAATGCCCATCCTCATCTCCAACATCTGCCATAGTTCCAACTTCATTGTGTGTCTTGCTTTTTAAGGAAATCCAGTCTAGGCAAACCTATACTTCAAAAACCAGTAAACTCCCTTCTCAGAAAGATTCTTCACTTTCCAAAAGTATCTTCATTGGTATTCATTTAAATGTTGATCTGCCCTCCAAAAAGTTGACACAAATGGGTTATTATTATTTCGAGGAAGATCTATTTGCTCTCAACCTGTGTACGTATTTGCATCACATAAGCAATGTAAACTAGATTTTCATTTGTACTGTCCACATGACAGTGATAATAAAAGATGGCCGTAAAGAGTGGAAATATATATATTAGTTGTTTTTAAGACTGAAGATATTCTTGACCACATTATTTATATTTGCCTATGTTTCCAGACTTTATGGACATCCTGTAGATCATAAACATAGTAAACAAGAATAAATTGCTTGCCATTTTGGAGGAACTCCTAATGTCTTGCGTGCTTGGTTTGAAATAAAAAAAAACATATATTTTATGATAGGATCTCTGTGTTTATAAACAAAACCCCAAAAATTTACAGAGAAAGAAATCATTTTGACTTTCTCACTATTGGTTCCATAAACCATGACCAAATTATGGCAAATCCTGACTCGAAGGATGATTGAGTCATTTTGTTTGAGTTAGTTTAATATGTTCAGGACTGGGTAATTTTTTTCATTTTCCCTAAATTTCATCCTCTGAAGTTTTAAAATTTAATCATCAGGGCTAATTTTTCTTAGACATTTCTGAGGTCTACAATGTGGAAAATTTTGTTCTGCAGTATTTTTCTTTTGGTCTCATTCCTCAGGTACAAACTGAAAGTGAAAACAATTTAATTTAAAAAAATAATGATTTGAAAACTAAAAACTACCCAACAGATTACTTTTTAGATTGGCTCTTAAGATGATCAGAGGATTATCTGTAGGTATTAGGCCAAATGGAAGTAGGAGGCGGTTTCTTAGTTTTCTGTGCCCCAATTAAACTGATTTCTAGGTTCTGGGATGACAAAATCATAGCCCGGGTGACCATCTGCCTGGTCAATGAGTGGCCAGAGTTGGCCTGAGTCAGCCAATTGTGCGTAATTGGGATTATGTAGCAGAGATGACACTCCCCTCTCCAAACAAAGAAAATCACATTTGTGCTGTTTCATGTGACCACTGATCTTTCCTGGCCCAACAAAAGCAGAAACTTGGGTCGTCACAAAGTCTGTGTCCGAGAATGGCCAAGATGGTAGGAAGGATCAATTCTGGGATAAGCATGAGACAATAGGCCATGGGGGAGGGGAAAAAAGAAAGAAAGAGGCAAGGGAATCAAAACAGAATGGGGGGGGGGGAAGGCTAGTCCTGGAAAAATTACTGTCACCCGGCTTTTAGATTCTGACATATAGGCACATTCTGTATTCTGTATTTATTGTGTCTAATTCTGTATTTATAGTGGAGATTCTGACGTGGTTACCCAGTAGCTTCAGAGGGTCAGTGTGCATTGGAGTACCTGGTGGGGGGGAGAGGGTTGTGTGTGCAGTAGGGGTGTTAGGGGTGTGCATGGGTAGAGAAGTGATGGAGAGCAGAGATGATGCCACAGATTTCAAGACTGATGATTTATCTATTCAAACTCTTCCTATGAGTCGGGTACCTCAAAGGCCAGGCAGGAGCAGGGACAGCCAAGCCTTAGTAAACGAGAGACTGGTTGGTGTGTTGGAATCCGTCAGAAGGAGGGCTCGTCCTCAGGTGGCCCCGGAGCAAAGGCCCAGAGCTGTGGTGGCACACTGGGGACAATGGCCGTCAGTGGTTATCAACTGGAGAGCTGGATGCGGCCCTGGTACCCAGCCACAATATCAAGAGTGGGGTATGGGTCTCACACGGCCCATCCCCCTTCTCCTAGACAGAGTGTCCAAGGCTCTGTGGTTGAAACAGGGCCAGTAGCCCTGTCAGTTCTGGCCAGAAAACCGTCCCTGGTGCAGCCGTAGCTCAGGATTTCTCATTCGTGGCATCATTGTCATTTGGGGTTGGACAATTCTTTGTGGTGAGGGCTGTCCTGTGTACGTAGGGTATTTGGCAGCATCCCTGGCCCCTATCTTCTAAATGCCAGTACCTTCTTCCCCCTCTCAACCCCTCCACCCCCAAGAATGTGACAACCAAAGATGTCTCCAGACATTGCCAAATGTCCCCGCCTCGGGGTGGGGGGGCGGGGAGGGTGGAATCATCGCAGGTTGAGAACCACTGTTTGGGGCCCTTATACACTATTTGTTGGTATCTCCCCAAATTTAGATTAACTGGGGACTCATAACTGCACTGACCCGGTTTTGTGTGTGCATTTGTTTATGCATGAGGCTTTGCCTGTGTGTACATAAAGTTACACACAGCTGTCCATGTTCTACTGACCAACTGAGAACACTCCGGCAGTGACCAGCTCTTCTTGGTTTAATGGTCAGTCCAAACTCCAAATGCACAGTGCAAATGCCACAGGTCGAGTTAGAGGGGACACACAGAGGCTGCGCAACTCAAGGCCTCCAAGGAACCCCTGTGGCTGGGACGGGAGCCCGTAGCTCCCCGACAGACCCTACAGAGCAGCCCGTTCCCAGATCCCCCTATTCATGGTATACCTACTAGGTGACAGGTTCTCTGCTCTGGGGACGCAGAGGGAAAAAAGTCAGTCAAGGCCAGACCCTTCAGGGGGTTACATTCCAGAAGGTGGAGGCAGCATGGAAATGCATGGATCAGATGATTTCAGGCGGCCTGGGCTTTCTGTGAGTCTGACCCTCTCAGAAGCTGTGAGGGTCCAGTTCAGGGCCCTCTCAAGCCCCCTCTAAGGCTGGGAGGGGCCTTGGCAATGTGTTCATATGCTTTTAGGAAATTTGCAGAAGTAAGATAGGTTTTCTTCATAAGGGCCCCCAACCAGCCCCAAACTGCATAAACTTCAGGCCCCGCAAAACCTGGATCTATCCTGACTTGTAGCTTCCCGTACATTACAGAATCAGATACTCTTTCAAAATAGATCAGGATGGAGAAGAAAAATGCATCCAGTTTTAATTCACTGACAGCACAGGGGAAGGAAAACACCACCATTCCAAAAACGAAGTCATGAGAAAACAAACTTTAGCTCATCCACTGGGTGCTGGGTTCAGAGACTGGGGTCCTCAGGTCCATACACACCAGGGGAGAGGAAACTAGAAGCCGGATCTCCTCTCTAGAAGGCTAGGGAGGGAAGCTGCAGTCTCTGGCTAGGAGGGGCTGAGCAGCTGGCCAAAGCCGACCTGATAGAAGCTGGCCGCCGAGCTCTGGCGGGAGGGAGGCTGAGGCTCGGAGCGGTGGGCCTGCCGCCTGCCTGCCCCCGGCGCTCTCCCGGCCATTGTGCGCACGTATTGATCCGGCCGGGAAGCGATAGGGCTGCGGCAGCTGAAGCTCTGGGGTGGGCAGCATTGATCTGGCCCCCTCCCCAGGTTATTTATAGGATGCGCCCGCCTGGCAAGTAACCGGGGAGAGCTTGTTGAACGCGGGTTCAGAGCGCTCTTCGCTAGCTGGTTAACTTTAAGTATTGGAAATGGAATTGATGCGCACATAATAATATTATGATTCATACAAACCACTTCTCGGCCAACTCAATATATTTCATTACCTCCTTTCTAGCAAATGTATTGATTTCTGTTTTGCGGTTTTATAACACAATTTCAAGGCTGTTGTGGGCTTAATGAGCCGTGTTCTTATGATGTTTAAAAAGATTTGAAGCTATCGTTGAAATAAATATTATGGATCACCCCCTCCCGAGGCTCCCTCCTCCTCCCTCCTGGCTCCCGCCTCCCTCCATGCCGTCTCCCACCCTCACCCGCCCCCTCCCCGGCCCGGGCGGAGCCGCGGGCAGAAAGCCGGGGGCTGCAGCTCCGCGGCCCTTTGTGGCCCAGATCAAAGGACCCGAGCGCCACAAAAGCGGGCCCCACTCCGGCTGCGCGGCCACACACAGCCGCACCTGCAGTTCGGCCAAATGTCATTGTCGCTTCTGCGGGGCGAGCGCGGGGGACGCACCTCCGAGGCGGCAGATGACTCTAATAACGCTTGATGGGAATTGATGGGGAGGGAGCCGCGCAGTGCCCAGGGCTTTTTATTAGCTGCCCCGACTCCTCGAGACTGAGCCTGAGCGCCTGCGCCTGTGGACCCCCTTCCTCTCAGCCTTTATGGAAGTTGACAGATTTTATTAACTTTAAGGAAGAACTTTCCAGCGTGCGGAGGGTCGCAGTTTATTTTGTATTCATGCGAAACGGAAACCGAAAAAGCCATGTTTACATATTTACCGGCCCCAGTGACCTCCCTCTGGGGCTCCATAAGTCACGCTCCAGATTAATTTTGTCATAAAATTGACTAGTGTGCTCAGGGATCTTGGGAGTTTGGGGGCTGGCGTTGGAGGTGAGAATTTTTTTTTCAGTGGGAGAAAGCTATATTCAATTATCTAATGTCTCAGAGGAACCCCCAAAGACTTTCCAAATGGTGCAGAAATTGGAATTCTATTTCCAAGCGTTTGCTCCTGGGGAGATCACAGTTGCAAGCAACCCAAAGCGTCTTCCCTCTCAGCAAGTTTTCCCCAAATCTTTTGGATAAACTAGAAACAAAGGCAAGGAGGAGAAGCGTCTTCAGATTTGTGGGTGTGACTTCCCTTGGAGGTTTTGGGGTGGGGTGAGGGCTTCATGCCCCTGGTGTGCTCAGATATGGGAGGCTAAGCCCCAGTACATTGGCAAGAAAAAATTTTGGTTTTAGTAAAATGATATGCTTGGTGGGGAAAATATGGTTACATAATTTGAACGTGGTTTTATATAACTTCTGGACTCAAAATTATCCCAAATGGGGACAAAGAATTAAGATTCTGTTAATATTCTTAGCTGTCCCTTGCTCTCAGGATATTTTTAGGTTTTATGTCTCATGACAAATGGATGTCCACGACTATGAAAATTCATGTTATATGAACGGCGAGGTGTCGAAGATTCAGCCATGGAGTCAGCTGGGTATACTGCTTATTAGCTTAAAAGCATAAAGCTTTCTGCAGCTTCCTTTTGTGTGCCAAATAAACTTCAAATGAACCGAGGATCATTTTGCAGGAAACCCTTAAGCTGAGCGATAATCGAAAGTGGTTAGTAGAATATTACACTTTTCATTGGGGCAAACAGATGGGATGCCTGCTTTTCGATTTAATCAGGGGCTGACAGACAGGTAGGACGCCGGCATATTTGAGTTGGAGTCTCTTTCTTTTCAGGAAAGAATGAAACTACTTAATATTCGGTATACCCATCCCTCTCCTCCAGCCCTGCCCATCTCTTCCACCCACTGTGCCTCGTGATCTAGAGATGCCTAACTTTTTCTCATTTCTGATGACCTTACAAAGTACAAAGGTCATCTAACTCCAAGCGAATCTATTTCTTAGCACATCTTTTACTCTATTCTTCCCTTGCCAAAAAAGAATTATGGATGTGTGTGTGTGTGTGTGTGTGTGTGTACATATATATGGTTAAAAAAATAAAACAAAGGTTGCTTAAATCACTGAGAGCACACCCAAATCTCCATTTACATAGACATGGACGTAAATAAATGATTGAACAATTTGGGAGTCATGAGTCTCTGACCTCACGCTTTCTCAACTAACCTTTTGAAAAGATTTTGATATCAATTGTTTCTCTTTTTTCCCCAGAAGCATAATACGTGGTAACCTTAGCACACACAATCTGTTTCCACAGAGGCATACAGACAAGCACGGCCAATGGTGGATTTTAATATCATGGCAGAGCTTATATTACCTTACTGGAAACAAAATCTCCCCCCCCCTTCAAATGCAAGTGCCCTGATACCCCCATCGGAGATCATTTGTTATGCAGAGTTTTGTGAGGCAATCAAAATTAATTCACAGTGATCTTTTCACCCAGAACCTCCAGTTTCTAATAATGGTCTTTCTCAACAGGTGTTCATTGTGGTAGTCTGACTTCCAATTGCCAGACTAAAGGTTTTATTCTTTAGTCATTTCTTATTTTAATCTCAAACTTGTAATTTACTAACCTGCGGCAGCTCTTACCAGGAGGGGAAGTGAACTTCCGAGGAGGCCAGAGCAGAACAGCTCTGGACAACCAGGAGGAAGACATTGAAATTCACGGCCTGGAGAGAGGACACAGCTGGACAAACCAGTCCTGATGTCTCCGAAATACCTTCCTCTGAGGCTGGCCTAAAATTGATGATATCGGATGGGTCATATCAGACCCCTTTGTGGAGGCTTCAGAAAACTCCTGGGCTTTGCACAAGTGAGTGAGAAGGGATTTTAACAACAGCAGCAAGCACAGCCAGAAAAACACCCGGCAGAAGGAAAGGTTTTTTAAAAACTTGCATGTTTTCCATGCAGCCAGTTTAACTAGCCCCTGCTAATGGTCTGTCTTTGTCAACTTTCAAATCTGCGTCCTTTTAAGGTAACTCTAGGGTGAGATGGGAGGAATTAGGTTTTACTGCAGAGATTCTTAGACTTTATGGCTCATCAGAATCGAGCCGGGTGAGTGCGTGTGAGGAAGCCTGAGAACAGACTCGTGATTTCCAGTTTGCTGGAACTGTAGGTGCTGGGGTCTGGCCCCAGAGGTTCTCATATACTAGTTTGGCATGGGGCCTGAGGATGTGCATTTCAACAAGCATCATAAAGTTCTGTTGCCAGGGGCCTTGGATCCCTTTCATCACAGGTAGTTGTTCCACTCGCCTCAGCAATTCTATCTCTACAATGGGTTCCCCCTCTGCAGTTCCTCAGTCATGTGGTTTTCCCCATGGAATGCAGTGAGGGGCTCTGAGCAGGTACACTTGAGGGGTGGGCCACTGTTCCAGGTGAGGAGAGGTTTTCTTCCTAAGGAGATGACATCTAGAAGGTAGGAAAGATCATGAAGAAGTCACTACCTTTGCCAGGCAATAAATCTTGGCCTCCTGGATATTTTTGTAAATGATGCCTGCAGTTTGTTGATTACCTCCATGCTGATATCTGAGAGGATGTGGCCCAGGAAGAAGTGGGTGCTTTGCACAAAGACCGGAACTAAAGGCAGATCCTCCCTGACTTGGGGGGGACAGTGGCCCACCAAGGGTTAGGAGAACATTGGGAAGCGTCAGTTGCAGCCCTCTGACTTGTCATAGCCTAGAGGTCAGCTTTCTGCAAGGGGTCAGAAAGGAGAGAGGGTGATGCTCAGTTTCTTGTCTGTCCCAAGACTCACAGAAGGAAAATGTGGATTCCTTTGGTACGTGCTGAAAAGAATAGACACAGACCCAGGCAGCTTCTGAAAGTCGAACTGGATGTCCCGTGAGAGTCCAAAGTGAAGACTGGAGAGTCTCGAACCACTAGAATAGCAAGGATTTATCGGAGATCTCACTGCCCTGTTGGCCACTTTTCCTCTGAGGCCAAGCCTCCATGGAATAATGGCTGTTCGGGAGGCAGGATGTGCCTTCGAACCACCATTCAGGAGACTATCCCTCCTTAGCCTTTTAGCTTGGCTGTTCCCTTGTGAAAGTCCTCTTGGATCCGTTCAGCACTTAATTATGGCTGTAAATTCTGTGCAGGGAGCAAAGCCGTGTTGATGTGTACGTTACCCGGTGTCTTCTCTGCTACCTTTGTCCCACACGTGGAGCGGCGTAGCCACTCCCAGCACTGACTCTTTATGGCTTTCTTCCGGCCGCCTCCACTCCATTGCTTGACTTTCCATACGTCATCCTTGACTCTCTCCCGCCCCACCACATTCCTGCGCCTCGTTCCTTTTGTGGGGGAGAATGGGAAGGGTTTTTGGGCCCCAAACACTAGAGGACCCCCTCCTGCACCAATAGCCTATGGATGCGAAATCATATTTGCCAGCCTCGTTTCTGTATTGGACACAGCAGCCCCCATATATTTCAAGTGAGAGAAGATGCTTGCCAGCCTCTCTAAGGACATGTGCCTTTTTTCTTGGCTTCTGTGGGGACCTTTCTATGGTGAACATTGCTGAATGGCACCGCAAAGAGGTTTCTAAGTGGGAACTGCCATACCAGGTAGATGGGGCAGCTTACAGGGTTTGGTGACTGACACATCTGGAGAGGTTGGCTGCTATCAGCCTGGAGAAGTGTAACTGGGGATGGTATTATGCTCTAATTGCCTACTCAGCATGATGTATTTCTGTGTTGAGAAATACATAAATGTGTACTTTGTTGTATCCCAGCTCCATACATGGAAGGTTTCAGAAAAGATTATCTTCACTGGATAGATGAGGAATCCAAGACCCAGAGAGGGAAGATTCTTGCTCAAGGTCACACAGCAAGTTTGAGGACATATTACTCAGAGGGTAGGAGCCATCTTTTGACCTGACATTCAGAGATTTTAATCTACTGAACTATTAAACTCTTATTAGAGAGGTGATCATACTTTTTTTTGGACTAATGTTTCCCAAGGGCTTGTATTTATGTTACCATTCATTCAGTTGAGTCATTCAATTTTTCATTCAATCATTCAACAAATATTATTGAGCATCTAGCATGAGCCAGGCACATAGGAGCTGGGGATACAGTAGTTGGTATAGCAGACGTGGTTTGTGCCCTCATGGAACTTTTGGTTTAATGGAGAAAATAGACATTAAACAAATGATTACACATAACTAAGTAATTGCAGCCATGATAAGTGATCTGAAGGGACAGTTCGTGGTGTATTATAGAGACCTGAGCAAGTGTGGGAGTGAGGCTGTGTACATCAGCCAGGTTAGTTTATGTTTTGCTGTGTAACAAATAGCTCCCAAACCTCCAGGGTTAACAGGACATATTTGTTTCTCCCTCATGCAGATCTGTTCCACCTGAGAGAATCTCCATCTCAACCCAGCTTCCACAATCACAGGAGAAAGAAATGCGTTTCAGTGTTTCTTCCTGGAGGCACCACAGGTCACTTCTGCTCACATTCTATCAGCCAATTCAAGTCACACAGCCACACCTAACTTGAAGGGGGTAGGGGTACATTCTCAAAGTGCCCAGAGGAGGAGACCTAGAATGCCTACCAGGGATGGGTAGGGAGAACTTCTCTAGTTTTAGCAGGGATTCAAATTGTGCATAAGAGTCGACCAGGGAAAGGGTGACATCATGGCAGCGTGGGGGAACAGCTCAGAAGCGGCAGCAGCATGTGTGCAGGCCCTGAGGTAGGAAGCATCACAGCCTGTTTGAGCAGCAGAAGGAAGGCCAGAGTAGCTAGAACCCAGCGAGCTAGGGGAAAGTGGCTTCCACGCCAACGGGGCCAATGGGGAATTAGATGCCAATGTAACACTGGTAGTCATACCCCAGGGGAGAAGAGTGGCCAGGCAGGGTTTACTTTGGCTTCAGTATGAGAGACAAGTGGGTGGGGAGAGGGGCTTCAAGGGGTGGACACTTGTGCATCACAACACACCTGCCAGGTGGGCAGAATGCCCATGGTATCGGAAGGAAACTGTGGACCAGAGAGATGAGTTGCTTGGCTGGAGGGTTGCAGCTGGTAAGTGTCTCTAGAACCAGGATTCAAAGCCTCTCCTTCAGACTCAGGCAATGCCTGGTCCCCACTGCCCACAGGGGTCTCCCGCATCTTGCATCCCCCCTCAGCACCCTGCTGAGCGGTGCTTATGTTTGCAAAGCTCACTTACATTTTGTTGAACGCAACGTCTGGGCAAAACAAGCTCTTAGGTTCATATTCCCAATTGCCAAAGAGTTCCCTTGTGTCACACTTCTGAGAAAACTTCCAAAAGATGATATTGTATCAACAAGGATGAAACATTGGGGACATCAAAGAGAAGCTTTAGAAATGGCTACTGGAAAAAGCAGGGATGCCTTTTCCATGCTGAGCCCCCATCTCTCAATTAGCATACAAAAATATTTTTAAAGGAATAACCTTTGCTAATAAAATGCTATAATCTCAATAAGACATTTCAGCAGGGGAATTATTAGATATTAATTCATGCCTAGTTGCACTGACAGCTCTCGGCCGTCAACGCTAGTCTAATAGCACACTAGGTGAGAATTAATATGCCATAATTCACACTCTGTCATGCATTATTGCTTAAATAAGATACATGAAGAATAACCTATTCTGGCGAAATAACTGGGATTCTCAGAGTTCCCCTGGCCATGTTATAGTGATGTTAGGATCCAGAATTTTTTTGTATTACTAAATTTGAAATAAATTGCATATAGGTATCCTCATGTGTAATTACTGTGAACATTTTTCTTAAGTACTAACATTAAGTTCAGTCATATTCCATGTTTTAAAATTGAACTTAAGCAAAATCACATAATTTTCTTGAGACCAAAATAGAAATTTCTTCCCTCCATATATAATTGTATCTGGTGTCATGGTATGGCATAGCTTATACAGATGACGGTTTAGGAGAGGCGGAGTGGCCTGACCTAGGGGGGTACAGAATAGAAACAGGGGGGTCTAAGGGGGCCTAAAGGATCTTTTATTTATGTTTATGAAGCGTTTGCGTCTCTCCGGATAATTATAGTTACAAACGCCTGTTTTCCTAGCAAGGGAGTGAAGTAGGAAGTAATCCCCGTCCTCAGAAGCTTAGAGTCTCCTGAAAGGGACAGTATTGATGTAGGTGATAAATTAACCTGTCCTCACAAGGTTATACCAGAGAAAATGCCAAGATATGAAGAGGAAGACCACGAGTGAGTTGAAAGAGCTATGCAGGCAGAGTGGTGGATTCACAGGGTTATGAGATAAATCGTTAATAAATCATTCACGGGGGCTTCCCTGGTGGCGCAGTGGTTGAGAGTCCGCCTGCCGATGCAAGGGACACGGGTTCGTGCCCCGGTCCGGGAAGATCCCACATGCCGCGGAGCGGCTGGGCCCGTGAGCCATGGCCGCTGAGCCTGCGCGTCCGGAGCCTGTGCTCCGCAACGGGGGAGGCCACAACAGTGAGAGGTCCGCGTACCACAAAAAATCAATCAATCAATCAATCAATCAATCATTCACGGGTCTATTGTTTATTTGTGGAGCACCTTACTCTGTGCCAGCCCCTGGGAGGAACACTGAGCATACAAAGAAGCTGGGCAGTCTGGTGAGAGAATTGGCATAAATAGATAGATAGATGATAGATAGATAGATAGATAGCCATGATGACACATGGCAAAAGCCAAAACCAGGTTAACACCAGGGCTCAGAAGGAAGCGATGCCTATCTCAGACTGGCGGTGGTAAGACAACCAAGGAAAGCTTCTCGGAAGAGGTGACACCTGAGATGAACCTTAAAAGATGGGGAAGAATTAGCCAGCTAAAATATTGGGGTGGGGAGGGGTAAGGGTGAACATAAAGGAGATGGCAGTAGATGTAAATACAGGAGATGCAAATAGAAGACTGATGGAAGGTCCTGCAGACCATGGTAAGGGGCTTGTATGTTGCCCTGACATGACTGGGTTGTTCTTTGAGATCCAGCCATCAGAGTGATCTGTGAGGTCTGTCTCTAGGCAGATGAGTGGGGAAGCAGGGAGACCAGGTAGAAGGCTGTCATTTCAGTCCAGGAGAGGGGATGAAGGCTGGGACCAGAGCAGAGGAAGCGACCATGGAGATCGGGCAGTTAGGAGGCAGAGCAGGAAACATCTAGAGGCTAAAGGGATGAGGATGAGTTTAGTTTGGGACATGATGTTTTTGAGGCCTTGAGCTCGTTAGGGGAAGAGTCTGGGCTGAAGGTCAGGACTTGGGGCTCATCCACATTTGTAAACCTAAAACATCAGAGCTGATAGGGTTATTAGAGATCGTCTTACCCATCCAACTACCCATTTTAAAGATGGGGAAACTGAGTTCTGAAAAGGGAAAGGACCTTGTCAAGATCATAACAGATCTCCGGAATCCTTTTCCAGTTCGATTACTTCCTTTCAATGGGAACTTTTTCATTTTATTTGGCAAATTAGAGAACTGACTCTGAAAGCAGGGAAGAGATACCATAAGTGGAATGATGGCTTAAACAATGTTTCCCAAACTTTAATCATTCTCATAAATTTCACCATGATCAGTTACTATTTTAATTAACTCCATTTTTTTTTTTTTTGCTTAAATACATTTATTTAAAAGAGAAAGCTTGTACCACTTACATATATGGAAGTCGACCTTCCTTTTCCTGTAAAAAGAAGCAAATCTGAAAATTAACTCCGTGAAAATAAAGCAATCAGGCAGTGCTAGCCAGATACTGTTGCCTGCCCTTGTTAAACAGAGACATTGTCCGAGTTTGGAGAAGTGTTAAAGACATATTAGCACCAAATCAAGCTTTTCTGCTTCTCTTTATAGGACGGGACGAGAACTGAAAACGGAAAATTTTTCTCACTACGTGATTCAGGTTATTAAGTAATATGGCCCTGTATCTCCTAAAACGTGCCACGCTTTGGGAAATCCTGAGCTAGAAAAAGATGAAATAAAATGTAGCACTTCCACATGCCCCAAAGATGCATTGTTTTATTGATTTATCAAAGTTAAGGAATGAGGAAGTGCCAGGTTAGCATGTATTTGTTAAATAATTTTATCAAAGAGCTCTTTGTGAGAAGGCTTTTGGTTTGCCATTCGGTCCAACGAGAAGAGGATGATTCCCTGTCTTGCCCCTGCCTCCTGGGATGGTCCTAGGCTCCAGTGAGAATGTCATACACCCAAGAGCTGTGCTTGTGCTTATGAGCTGTCCCTAGAGATGTCCAGATCCTTCCTCCAGGGTACTTCCACCAGAGGAAGGAAGCAGGGCACAGCCTTGGGATAAGCCTCCAGGGGAATTAAGTCCGTTCCTGCTGTGTGGGGCGTGGCCAGGGCACAGCACACATCTTACTTGGTCTGGGGCAAACCAGGCATCTGTGGGTTCTCAAATGTACTCCTCTGGAAGGGCTCCTGAGCTTCCATTTCCTATGTGTCTTAAGTTAGGGTTCCCCCCAAAGCAGAGCCTAAGAAAAGGACTTGGGTGAATGTAACTTGAGATATGGTCCCAGGAGACAAGTTGAAGGAGAGTAAGAGAGGAAAGAAAGGAAAACCAAAAAAAGTTGTTTAGCTCGTTGCTGCTGAGGGCGGAGGGGCCCCATCGCACTGGGGACCGTCTGGGGACCACGCAGGACACAGCTCAGTGTTGTCCTACCCGGGGAATGAGGCTGGGTCATCTACCGTCTCCCACCCCATTGGTGGAGGGTCACCCCTGGGTGTGAGGACAACAGGTTGAACTCCGGGACCACACCTGCACCAGGGCTGAGCAGAGCTGCTCACACTTCCCGGGACACCGAGACAGGAAAGTGGACAGATGGCCAAGGCATGCAGGCACTGGGGGTAGAACTGTCTACCACTTCTGTGCTGAAATCAGTGGGGCTGCAGGGATGTGGCTTAGACCATAGAAAGCCAAGGTCTCACCAGATCCTCTCCAACTCTGAGAAACGGGGGTCGCGTAGAAGCCAAAGGTAGGTTGCACCCCAAGGAGGGAGGCTCTGTACCTTCCCCCAGGTGGTAGGGATGGAAGGTGGTGGATGAAGAAGGTGGAGTATTGCCCTGAATCCCTCTCTCCTCTCTCCACCCACCCACCAAACCCTTCTCAAAGCAGCGGCATCACCCTTGTGATTTCCTCCTGGGAAACGTTCCAGGAGGAGAAACCCAGCTTTGGCTTCCTTGAGCTCCACTGCCTGTGTCAAGTTAACATTGATTTCTTGTTTCCTTTGCCATATAGCTGGCTGTAGGGCAGGGCCACCAGCTTGTAGGGCTCAGTGGCCCCTTCACAGGTGTGATTTTCCATTCCAGCAAGTTTGTTCTGGTGGGAGGAGGGAGGGAGGAGGGAATTGCTGGGCATCACCCCCGCTGCCTGTGACCTTGACCCTCCTCCAGGCCTGGTGAGCTCCCCATCTTGCTTAAATCGAGGCCCACGTGGAAATTTGGGGGGCGGGCGATGGTGAAGGGTGGAGAGGGATGGACGTTTGCAAATCTCCCCACCCCCTCCCTCCCCTCCCCTCCCCTCCCAAGCTTGTCTGAAAGGGATGCAGAAATGTCAATTGTCTCCTAGCTCTGTTACTCTGCTAACCCAATCAATCCATATGAAAAGAGCAGATTAAATTGACTGATCCTCACATATTTAATGACTGCTACTATTTGACCAGGATGCGTTTCTCAGGAAGCGCCTGTCACAAGCTATCGACAGTCTTTTAATCCCGCGTTACCGAAAGTGGGGCTTTCTTGCTCCCCAAGATGGCAGGTCTCGGATGACTCCTGAGCTTGCACAGCGAGAAACGAGATATCAGATAGTTCTTCTTCACTAGTGGATGATTGGGTTTAACTCCTGGTTTATGGATTTTTCAGCAGATACAGCTTCTTGCACATTCCGTGCCTCTCAATTACTACCATTGTGATTTTCCAGGGAGGTCTCTGCTAATCAAAAGGGGGTGCCACGAAACTCTTAGACAAAAAAAAATTCTCTAGTGAAATGTGTCACTATTGCAATGATATTACGTGTGCAATGATGATATTAACCCCCATTTTCCAAGTCTGTGTTTTACACGTTTTATTTTATTTTCTAGCCACAGAAATGCCCAAAGGTTGATATTTTTATTTCTCTATTTTGTGATGAGGACACAAAGGTACAGAGAGGTTCAGGAACTTGTCTGAGGTCGCCCAGCAAGCCCATGGCAGAGCTAGGATGCCAAACCATGCTGTCAGACTTCACTACACGGTGATAATAAAACTCAGGTGTGCTGCTGAGCTCTGTGTGTGATGGCTACATGCCCTGTGATAATATTTGATTAAGATGCCAGGCTTAAAAATACAGGCTCAAAAATATGGTCTCCCTTATCCCTAAACCTTCACTGTCTCTTTGCAGCCTTGAGAATGTAGAATCTCCGAGGCAGCCTGATTCCAGATGAATGCCTCAGCTAGCAATATTGTAGGAACACCACTCCCGCCATGCGTATTTCCCCCTTCTCTCTCTGTCTGACTCTCTCTGTCTCTTTCATTGTCTCTGTCTTTGTCTCTCTCTTAATGGCTGAAAGTCTGTAACTTACCATTGAACACACATTCTAACTATCTATGTTTTAAAGACCTGCTTTATGTATTCACTCAACAATTATTCGCCAAGCATCTACTACATGCCAATCACTTCTAGGAAAAAGAAAGACCTGGTTCCTGCTCTCAGGAAACTCACACTCTGGTTTCTGCAAATGCAAGAAGACAATTACAATAGAGTGTAAATCTTGGGGCAGATGCCTGGGGTGCTGTGGGGACACAGGCAGCACTGTCACCCAGACCACGTGGGGAAGGCTTCACGGAGGAAGTGGTGTTTGCACTAAGCCTTGAAGAGCACGTGGCAGTAACTAGCTGGAGTGCTTGCATTCGAGGATGGCCTGTTCCTTGAAAAGCGTGGCTCGTTGTTATATCTGGTAGTTTAGGTTGGTTGGCACATGGTGGTGAGACATAGTGGGAGGGCGATGAAGATGGAGGGGCAGCGGCACTAGGAAATGAGACCACAAGGTTAAACAAGTTCAACTTCCATCCGGAAGGCACTGAGGCTCCGTGGAAGAATTTTCAGCACGGCAGTCACA
The DNA here is from genome assembly GCF_005190385.1 of Monodon monoceros. NCBI lineage: Eukaryota > Metazoa > Chordata > Mammalia > Artiodactyla > Monodontidae > Monodon > Monodon monoceros. Next base: position 32,735,236 of record NW_021703766.1, read on the forward strand.
GGAAGCTGATAACCTATGGCTGAGAGTATGACCTTGGGCAATAGGGATGGTTCAAAACTCAACTGTCTGACTTAAGAGCTGTGTGACCTTGAGCTAACATGTGTCTTACCTCCAAGTCCTAGTCAAGTAATACCCACCTCAGAGGGTAGCTGCAAGGGCTACAGGAGAGAGGGGAGATGAAGGGCTTACTACCAGAGCCAGGCACATAGTAAGTGCTAAATACACAAGCTGTTTTTATGATCATATCTGCATTTTAGAAACCTCCTTCAGGAAGGAACATATATGAAGAAATTCAGGCTGGATGTGTGGGGATACATTAGGACACTGATAGTGTAATCGGGCAAGAAGTGACAGGAGTCTGAGCGACCACTGAAGCAGAGGGTGGAGATATTAAGGAGGTCACATGGGCAGCGGGCTCTTAGAAGTGGATGAAGGATCTAGAGGAACCTAGGATGCCTTCCCGATTTCTGGTTGGGTGAAAGAGTAGATATAGTGGTGTCATTCCTTGGGACAATTATTTTAGGAAAAGCCAGAGGCTTGGGAGGGAATGGAGAGTTCAGGTTGGGAGGTGCTGGATTTGAGGTGCCTATGGGCTCACCAGTGATGCTGCCTGGAACGTACTTGGGTAGAAGGATGGACTTCTGACAACTTCCTCCTCCCGAAGGATTGAGAGCTCCTCCTAGCCTGGGGCATAATTTGTTCTTCTTTTGTATCTTCAGAACCACCCTCAGGGCAGGGCCCAGAGAGTCCTGTCTATCTCTCAAGGAAACCCTAGAACAGCTGACCACCACCTTCAAGAAGCTTCTTTGACCACTTCCCAGCCCAGAGCTCTCTCTCTTCCCTGGACTCTTAGAGCATGACTTCTTCTTTGGGGGTCATTGAGGAATCGCTGCTATATAATTGACACATATCTAAATACCTTGCCTCAGCTAGATGACACAGCTGTGGGTGGTAGGGCAACTCCTTTTCTTTCTCCACCCCCAATGCCCACCCCCCGTGCCTGGCACAGGCCTGGGCTCTGTTGCAGACTCACTGATGAATGGGAGGATTCTGCCTCCAGAGGAAGCTCTTGGGGTTCTCCATTGTCTGTGTCTTCAAAAATGGGAACCTTGCTCAATCCACGTGGAAGGGGACATCTGCTCAGGGAGGTGAGCTGCCACGGGGAGCCTGAGATGTCTGCTCTGAGCTCACAGGGCGGCGTGGAGGCAGGCTGTTTGGAGGCAGATGCATTTTCAGTTCAGCCCCGACTCGTGGTTTGTAAACCCACAGCATCAAAGTCCCAGGTTCTGAGAAGGTGGAGTCCCCGAAGGAACCGACTCTTTATGGCTTTATTCCGGCCGCCTCCACTCCATTGCTTGACCTTCCATACGTCATCCTTGACTCTCTCCCGCCCCACCACATTCCTGCCTTGAGCATTTGATCTATGGACTATAAGTAGATGTAATGAAATGCCAAGTTTCTTTAAAAAGAAAATCACCACCAGCACCCCACCCCCCGAAGATTTAACCTGGGCATCGTCCAAGAGCAGACAATGCCAGGCTCACTGATGTAGGGCTGAGGCACGCTGCCTGCCTGAAGGCTCCACGTCCCAGATCCCTGCCTCCTACATGCTTTCACCAATCCTTTCTCCTCTTAGCCTGTATTTATTTTCATTGTGCTTCTAGGAAGCCACAAATAACTTGTTTTAGTGTAACATGAAAAGCGTGAGCTAGAAGGCTCTCGTCTCTTCCCTAGCAACTTCTGCTTCACCAAAGAGGCAGGTCTAGAGTAAGAGAGATGTTGGAGCTGGTCCTTGCTGACTTGTGAATGTGACCCATCCAGGCTGCAAGGGACAACTCTGTTCCTTTACCTCAGGGAAAAATGAGAGAGAAGATGCCCCCGATTCCCAATCAGACTAGACTGCCTCCACCTTTATAAGCAGGGATTTAACCTCCTTCATTAAACAAAGGGTTACTAGGTGATCTTATAGTCTGTTCCCTTATCAGGGCCTCAACATTTCCACCTACAAAATGATGGGGTAGATTAGGGGAGTCCTACCAGGAGAGTTTGCATATCTAAATTGACAAGTGAGAGAGGGTTAGTGGACTTCCAGAGCCTCATTTCTCTGGCTTGAGTTAAAGGTGACTCCAGGAATGAAGGGTGTGATGGTGCTGTGCCCTGCCTGCATCTTCTACAAGACCCACCCAGACCATTAGCCAAGGGACACACCCACCCCGTTCACGTAACCTTCACCTCAATAATGAATTCTATATGAGATTCTTTGTCCCTAACAGAGTTTGTCAACCTTGGCCCTACTGACATTTTGGACCAGGTAATTCTTAATTCTCCATCTTAATTCTTTGTGCATTGCAGGGTGCTTAGCATCCCTGACCTCTACCCACTAGATGGCCAGTAGCATCTCCCCCTAGTATGACAACCAAAAAGATCTCCAGACGTAGCCCAATGTTCCCTGGGGGAATGTAGAATCACCCCTGGTTGAGAACCATGGTCTACAGCATTATCACATTGGGTTGTATTTATTATTTGTCTTTTGCGCTAACTCTGAGCCCCCTCTGGGCCAAGGCTGTGTTTATTCATTTCTAAAGCACATAGTAGGTGTGTGGAATGAATGGTCGTGGTAGGAGATATAGTAGGTCTCTGGGTCAGATGGACTTTTTGGACTTTATACCGCAGTCATCCTCTGATTAATAAGGATTCATTAATCACTGGTAGGTGTCAGGTGCATTTGTCCTGGGCATACACTGAAGAATGGCTGTCAAGGGCAGGGCCTTATGGGACTTACATTCTACTGGGAACTGGCTGGTCAGAGGAGATGTGCCATAAATAAATGGATACATGAACAAGATAATTTCCAGCAATGATCAGCCCTATGAAGAAAATATTTAAAGGGCCAGGATAGAGTGATGGGACGGGGGAAGGTGTGTCTTAGACGGTGGGTGGGGGATAGCGAATGCCTCTCTCACTTAGATGGTGCCGTTTGAGCTGTCACTATAACTTAGGCAGGAAGGCAGAAGTACTTATATAAAGTATTCATCTTTGAGTTTTCACCCATTGCTTAGTGCTTGACACTTAGTAGGTCCTCAGTAAATATTTATTGGTAGCATGAATGCTGCCTTTTGACTCTGCTTGCAGAGTCAGGGCTGCAAATACTCACTGCCCTTTGAATTCTAGTGTAAGTTCTAGAATTATCCGCCAATGGGGTATGAGTGTACAATGTTTGTAGGCAAAGTCTGAATCGAGCCCTGAATCCTCCTGTCTCCACTCGGTTCTGTTTTTACAAAGAGAGTTTCTTTAAAATAGACGGGACAATAATCTCTCCAAATCAATCGTTTAATCACACATCAATCATCGTCGTCATTTAAAACCTGAAACCGCATCTAGGCACTGGGGCCATTTCCCGGTCCAGGTGTGAACCCAGGACCAGCCCGGGAAATATGCGAGCTTCCCACCCAGGATCTACCTTGATCAAATGCGCTCGGAGGGAGGACGGGGTAACGTTACCATTGTGCCCGGATAAGAAGGTCCCTATTCCGGCCCCCGCCCCACGGCAGGCAGGCGGGGGGCAGGTAAAAAGAGCTTAATCATTAATAACACTAACTTGCATTTCTAGAGCCTTGAAAATGAGAATTTTGCCCTTTTTTCCCTGGGAGTAAATTGGGTCAGAGTGTTCCCAGAATTTACATTTCAATTAAAAATACAATAATAACACATTGTGCTAATAGTGAATGATTCCGACTCAGGGGAAGATGACACCGCCCGCTACTTCGTTAAAGAAAAGCCTCGTTCATTGGGACGGGCCACACATCAGCAGTCACAAATCTCCTGTCTTGTTCTGGGTCTGGCGGGCGGAGTGGGCAGGGAGGGGTGAGGCTGGGGGAGGTGAGCGAGGCAGCCCCGCCCTGCTGGGGCTTCCAGGGGAGTTGGGCATCCGTCCATCCCCCAGTCCTCCTTTCAGAACGAACCTGACTTTTGTTTTTAAAATAATCTTTAAAAAATACAAATAAGGCGGGGTTTTGGCTTGTTTCATTTCCTTCTGGGTTTGTTGTTATTGTTGTTGCTTGGTTTTATTTTTTGCTCTTCTAAGCAAGAGCTGAGGGAGAGAACTTGCTACAGACACCTCCGCCCGCCCCCAAGGCCTCTATGAGTAGATTTAACTTTAAAAACATCCCTCATTAGCCCCTCAGTCTGGAATCTGATAGAAACTTCAGCCCAGGCCTGCACTACAGCCTAAGTGCCTGGTACTGCTGCTGCTTTGAGAAAAAGTGATTTGCAGGCCAAGGGGGTGGTAGTTGTGAAATTACTTCTGTAGCTTTCTTTAAGAAAGCTCCCCGCCTCACTGATTTTTCAGAGTGGGCCTAAAAATCCCCCCAGATGTGTCCCTTTATCCAAGTGCATGAATACGGGAAAGAAAGGGAGAAATTGGCCTTGGAGGCCTGCCCCCCAGGACACTGCAAGGAGGGGTTGAAAATGTAGGCTCGCAGGTTGTTTCTGAAAATAAATAACCTGGTTCGATCCTATTTTCATCAGAAAATGAACTTTATATGTGCGGAAAGAATATCCTCGGCACCCTGTCTCCAGGACGGGGGAACTTCAGAAGCAGGTACATGAGCAGCAGGGAGGCAGCATTCAGGAGCGTGGATATCAGGACACAGACACCCCCGCCCCCCCAACCCCCGGCAAAGGTCAGGTGGTTTTTTTCGTTTGTTTGTTTGTTTTTTGCGGTATGCGGGCCTCTCACAGCTGTGGCCTCTCCCGCTGCGGAGCACAGGCTCCGGACGCGCAGGCTCAGCGGCCATGGCTCACGGGCCCAGCTGCTCTGCAGCATGTGGGATCTTCCCGGACCGGGGCATGAACCCGTGTCCCCTGCATCGGCAGGCGGACTCTCAACCACTGCGCCACCAGGGAAGCCCCAGGTCAGGTGTTCTGATGGACCCCTGGTGGGTCTGGAGGTCCCTGTTACTCCTCTCTGGGCTGGGCCAGGGAAAGTGAGAGGGAAACATCTGAGAACACAGTAAGTGCAGGCGGTAAATGCCAGCCATGGCCTTCTGTTGTGTATTATTCAAGATCTTCTAGTGGATGAAATGAAATGCCTCAAACATTCAAATACCTAGGACACTAGAAACTTGAAAAGACCCAGACGCAAGAGCCCTGGCTGTCTTCTTCTGTGGCCAGGCAGAGATGGGATGGGACTGGCCTCAAGCTGGCTCCCCCCACATCTGCGAGGTAACCGCGATGCCCTTTGATGGCTTTGAGGCTGTGCCTCTCTCTCTTTCTCTCCCTGTTTCTGAATCACTGAAGGTAGACAAAGATCATCAAAGTTCAGGCCCTCAAGTTTTAAGGACTAATAATTATCAGAGTGTAATTAGCATCCCCCAGTAGTAACACTTTTTTTACTATACTACCACATGTTATATTTCAAAATGTGGGCCTAGGTACCCTGGGCATAGATAATACACCAAGGTGGCCGGCATTCATTAATATCAGTCAATTATTCCTTCTTCGTTATCTCTAAGAACCCAAACCATGCCCCGCCCCCCACTCACCCCACCGCCCCACGCTCCGCCTAGATGCTGAGAACCAAGCCATACCTCATCGTCTGCATTAACACGTCTTTGCTCTTTCACGTTCTTTAGCCTGACTTGAAGTTTAGCCTGACAGGACTGTCCTACGAAGCAAATGCTTGGTCTTTCCAAAAGACCCATCACCTCTTCAGTGAAAGCAACCACTGACAACTTGTGCCCTAAGATTCCTTTGAATCTGTCCTCTCAAAATCCTTCCCTCGCTGTTTCCACCAATTCTGAACTGTTATCTCCTGGTTCTTACCCAGTCCTGTTCAAGTCCCTGCATTGAGAGGGCCTCCGATTCTTCCAAGTCTCAGTAAATTTTGATCCTACTTGCCCTGTCCTCTAGCGAAAATTAAATCACCTTGTTTTGTTTTAATTGTATTAGTTTTTGATCCCTTTAAAAAGATGTGTCAAAGTAATACATAAACATTGCTTAACCCAGAGCTGAATTGTACAAAGCCTGTAATGAACTGCAGGCCCCTTGGTCCGCCCCTCCCTCCCAACCCCCAAACGCCAATTCCCTGAAGCAACCGCTGTCAATTCTTCTAGCTGTTTCTTCTGGGTTTTTTCCCCTCTATACTTTTTTTTTTAATTTTTTATTTTTTGCACTATGCTGGCCTCTCACTGTTGTGGCCTCTCCCGTTGCGGAGCACAGGCTCCGGACGCGCAAGGCTCAGCGGCCATGGCTCACGGGCCTAGCTGCTCCGCGGCATGTGGGATCTTCCCGGAACGGGGCACGAACCCGTGTCCCCTGCATCGGCAGGCAGACTCTCAACCACTGCGCCACCAGGGAAGCCCTATACTTTTAAATGACATGTTTATGCTACTATCTCCTGATTTTTCTCATACGACAGGTAGGTATTATTTCCAAATATGAACAGTGAGTGATCTCTTAGACCACTTCTCACTCACATATATTTCCCCTTCTTTCCAACTTCCCACCACTGGTTTGTTGTATGTTTTATTAAATCCAGATTGAGTATTTTTATTATGATAAATGAGTAAATATTCACAGCTTAGTCCAATAGCGTCTTAGGGGATGTCATCCTTTCCTGGCCTTTGCCTCGTTTGGCTTGGCTTTCTTTGAATATCTGGGTGACTCTTTCCACACCCTCCAGTAGCTCTGTACAAAGGCCCTCAATCCAATTTTACACCCGGCCACACCTGTCAGTTAATCTGTCAGTTCCATTTTTTCCTGGAGACATCCACCCTCCTGCCCCATCTGATCCCCTTGCTCTCAGGGCCTACAGCACAGCTGTCACCAGTGACTTCCCTTGCTTCTGACCTGTGTATGAGCCCTTGTTCCCTGGATCTCATGTCTTCATCTTTCTTGATTTACTCCCTTGTTTTGATGGAGCACATCCTCTGATGTGTTCCTGAGAAAGGGTGCAAATTTTTGATATCTGACATCCCTTTAAAAAAAGTGTTTATTATTCCCTTCCCTTGGATTGATAGTTTGGCTGTGTATAAAATTCAAGCACTGAAATAATTTTCTTTCAGAATTTTAAAGGTATTATTCCATTGGCTTCCAGTGTTGCTGAGGAAAACTCCATTGCCTCATTCATTCCCAATTCCTTATCTATGTGAACTGGTTTTGTTGTTGTTTTGTTTCTTCTTTCTTTCCCTGGAAGATTTTAGGCTTTTCTTTCTTTTTAAATTGAAGTATAGTTGGTTCACAATGTTGTGTTAATTTCTGCTATACAACAAAGTGATTCAGTCATACATATATATACATTCTTTCTTATATTCTTTTCCATTATGGTTTATGATTCAGTGATTTATGATTGAATGATTCAGTATCCTGTGATCCAATATCCTAGGCTTTTTTTCCTATCCCTGGCGCTCTGAAATTTCATGATGATATCCCTTGGTGTTGTTGGTTGTTCATTCATTCTGTTGGGCACTCAGTGGGCCCATTGAATCTGGAAACCAAAGCCTTTAATTTCTGGGAAATTTTCTTGTATTATTTCTTTGAGAATTTCCCCCCTTCTTGTATCCTCTATTGCTTTTGTCTCTGGAAGGTTTATCATTCAGATAGCAGATGTGCAGCAATGCACCTGTTTTTTATCCCTTATCTGCTTTTCTCCATCTTTTTGCCCTTCCTTTTGTTCTCGGGGTCTCAGGGTTTGTCTCTTTTTATAGTTTTGTGTTTCTATTGATGGATGTAATCTCTTTTCTCAGCTGAGTACAGCAGAAGCTGCAGTGCCCACAGTGTCCCCCAGGCTCAACATTTCAGTGCATGCAGACCCATTGCCCAAGGACAGTGTGCTACCCAGGTCCTAAAACACTAAGGATTTGTCTTTGCAGCCAGTTGCACTTTCAACCTTTAGAAGGTATCATAACATTCTCTTAATGATGGAAGGACTCATTTCATTATCATCTTCCCCAAATAATAAACTTCCCATCTTCTGCTAGTAGTGGTACTTGGCAGGGAGTTGAGGAGAGAGAGAATCTAGGGGTCCAACAGATTCTAATTAAGGATTTCCATTAATTTTACTGGTGTTAGCCCTACCTGAACTCCCACCTTTCCTGGAGACTCCCCAGGGCACTGCTGCTCAGAACAACTTATCTCTTTGCTTCCTTGCTTTCAGACCTAGATGTCAATTCTTCTTGATCCATTTTCTCACTAGTCTTCAAAAGTTGGTTGACATCTGTCATTTGCTATCTTCCTCTTCTGTTCCTTTTTGGTCCTGTGGGTTTATGCCTTTTTGCTTTTTATCCCTTAACTGTCGTTTTGTTAGGGTTTCAGCCATAAGCAGAGTAAAACATTTGTGTTTAATCCACCATGAACTCCCATCGTGCTTATTTTTATAGTCACGGTCTATTTATGGCATGCAATATCGATTTTCCAGTTTGGGCAGTGATAAAAACTTTTCCTTCAAAGTAAATATGTTCTTTTTTTGTTGTTGTTCTATGAAAGTGAACCTATCTGTAGAAAAACATTAAGCAAATAAAATGTACGGTATGGCCAAAATCATGGTGGTAATGTGAAAATGACAGAAATTTGAGATTTACTGAGTCAGAACAGCATACTCTCTTGCTGTGGGAGATAAGACGGAATTATCTGTGGGGCTTTCTTCTCGGACATCTCAGAGATGGACATTGACACTGATGCTGAGGTGCTCACAGAATTCATAATCAGAGATGGCACCACAGTCCCATAAGTCAAGTTTGGAATAGGTCTGGGAAGGTGGGACCCCTAAAAATTTCCTCAAGACTCAAGATGGGCCCATGGGTAAGAGGGTTGGAGTCAGAAACATAGCCAAAGTGAGAGAAGATGGTTTCTGGCCACTCAAGATCGGTCGCTCCCTGGTCATCTGGCCCAAGAGTCAACATGATTTCTGCCCTTTTGGAATTCATTCACTAGGAAAAGGAGGACTGTGTCCAGAGCCCCACTAGCAATAGTCCCCAGACACATTCAAGGATCACAGAGGGGACTCTCATACTCTCGAGGTTGGCATAGAGACTATTTATAGGTGGACCTGGGATTTCTTTATGCACCTCCCTGCTGGCTCCAGGCAGCTGACCAGTGGTGACGGAAGATGCTCACCGTGTATTCCCATGGACAGTCCAACTGCCAAGAGCCCTTTCACACTTCACTTTTGCCTCCATCTCAGGCAGCCTGGGCTGCATCTGCTACCTTTCCTCTCTGAGAACCCAGCCGTGTGGGAGGGGACGGGTCTCCTCTCTTCAGTACTTTAGGAGGGTGGAGACAGGAGTGGAGGGGTTTCACATCCACCTGCGCGGAGAAGATGCCCAGAAGTGGAGAGCTGGCTGGGATGTGTGCGTGCTATTAGGGCATGTGGTGGTGTGATTAAGGGGCATTGATTAGTCTTCGCTCTGGTGAAAGGAAATCATTCCTGCAGCTGCTGAGGTGCTGGCTGCTGATTGCCTGAGGGTTATTTGTTTATTTAAGTGAACAAAGTAAAGGGTAGTGGAGATGTCTGGAAATTGCCTGGGTTTGTTCCCTTTTTGCTTACCTGTCCCTCCTGGGTACCATTACTCTCCAGCCCCAATTGCGAGGGTGATTTCACCAATCTATCTCTGTTGGGTTAAATCAATCAGCTCACAGGCTGGCCATGGCAGTGGCGGCAGAAGAAGGGTTTCTGATCTTTAGAGGCACAAGCTGGGGAGCCAGAGGAGGAAGCCCAATCCTTCCTGGGACCAGGGTTCTACCTGGAGGGCATACAATTGTCAAAGCAGAGAAAATTCCTGCTGGAAGGGAGCTTAGAGCCTTGCTGTGGAAACAGGCAGCTAAATGGATTGGGCTTTGTGTTAACTTTATTCCAAAGTAACAGCTTTGTTATTACCTGCTCTATATTTCGAATTTCAGAAAAAGATGCGTTAAATAAAAGTTACTGTAACCCATGGCCTGATCCAACCTGCTCATTGCGCAGATGGAGTGACTGAGGCTCTGAGACATGGATATTGTAACCTCAGCTTGGTCTTTGGTTTAGATAGATACATGTTGTGGTTGATTGTTATTTTCCAAAAATGGCCATAGTCATATTTCAGTTCCTGTATGGTCTTTCCAAATTTTGCTTTTCACCATCAAGATGCAGGGTCTATTTCCCCTCCCCTTGGGCTTGAGCAGGGCTTTGACTGCCTCAGAATGTGGTGGAAATGATGCTTCGTGAGTTCTCAGGCTCCATCATAAAAGGTGAATGGCTTCCTCCTGGCTCACTTGCCCTTATTCTCTGTCTGTCCAGACAGGTGCCTTTGGAGCCCTGGGCTGCCGTGTAAGAAGTCTGGCTGTCCTTAAGCCACCATGCTGGAGACTTCAAGGAGAGATCACCTCAAGAGATGCTCTGGGGCTCCAGATTTTCCAACCCCCAACTGATCGAGCCCATGCACCAGACAAAGAAGACACCTTCAAGATGGTTCCAACTACAGCCACAGTCTGACTGCAGCATGTGCCCACCCACTCCTCAAACAAAAGCTGCCCAACAGAGCCCAGTCAACCCCCAGAAGTGGGAGAGATAATAATATATCACTGCCATTGCTATCAGCACTATTTTGTGATGGTTGGTTATGCAGCAATAAATAACAAAGAACAGAAGGTGCACACTTGTGGAATGGGATGATCAGACATCTATGCTCCGCAGAGGAAGGAGCTAGCATCTTCCCTACTCCCCCCTTTTTCCTTTTATATCTAAGAGATCTGTCCTGTAGAGATCAGTTCAGTCTAGAGGCTTGGATTTGCTGAATGAATTCCTTCTATCTTTCACTTGCTCCACAGGGAAGGGTTCTAGCTGGGCTTGACACTGGAGTGCTTTAGTTGTTGGCATATTTCGATAGAGCATATGAATGCTGGCTGGAGACTGGCTAACTTTTCACGCTATAAACTTTTTTTTAAAGATCTATTTAATTTGCTTGATAGACACTTGCTGATTACTTGTTATCTGCTTGTCTGTGCTGCTCACCCAAGGAATGGAAAGGTGAGTGGAGTTCAAGCCCTGGCTTCAAGGGGCTTTTAATCTTTTTTTTTTTTAGTACAATTAACTTAATTTTTTTATAATATTTACTTATTTATTTGGTTGCACCGGGTCTTCGTTGCGGCATGTGGGCTCCTTAATTGAGGCATGTGAACTCTTAGTTGCGGCATGCATGTGGGATCTAGTTCCCTGACCAGGGATCGAACCTGGGCCCCCTGCATTGGGAGAGCAGAGTCTTATCCACTGCGCCACCAGAGTGCATGAGAAAAGGGCATGCCATACAGAAAGCCTGCATACAGCCAAGTGTGGAATTGTGTTTGGGGGAATTCGGGAAAAAATATGGAGAGGGCTTGAAAGGGACAGGTGAGGTTAGTGGGAAAGAGAAAAGGACCATAGAAGACAGGAAGGAATGGATTTACTACATCAAAATTAAGCATTTCGGTTTGCTGAAGGTCACTAAAGATAGCCAACTGGGGGTGACAGATTCAGAGGGAAAAATGACTGGGCGATCCACCATGGCTACTGTGCCTACGGAGAGATGCTCAACCTCGTATCGGCAAGATAAAAAGTAGGTAACATTTTATGCTGATCAGATTGGTTTTTTTAAAAAAGTTAAATAATACCAAGTGTTGTTGATGATGCAGGTACATAGGACTCCTCATGAAGTGCTGGTGTCACAGCTACTCTGGAGAGGACTCTGGTAGCACTTATGAAACTGAGTATGTGTAGACCTAGAGATCTTGTAATCTCAGCCCTGGTCTCACCCCCAGAGAAGCTCTTCCTCAGGGGTAGGTGTACAAGGATGTTCTTTGCAGTACAGCTTCTGAGGCAGGAAGTTGGAGGTGACTTGGCTATCCATCCCCTGAGCAATCCACCAGATAAAATGTGGATACAGATGGAATACAAGGCAGCATTTAGAAGTAGGATAGGTCTGTCTTAAAGACATGGAGTTTAGTGGGGAAAGTAGGTAACAGAAAGAGTTCTATAGCATGATACCATTTATATTAATTTAGAATATCGACAAATAAAACAGCACTATGCATTTCACAAAGACACATATATGAAAGAATAGATACAAAACATATGAGTAGGGATGAGGTGAGGAATGAGTAAGAGGATTTAAGATTTAAAGGAGTTTGGGATTAATATATACACACTACTATATATAAAATAGGTAAACGACGAGGACCTACTGTATAGCACAGGGAACTATACTCAATATCTTGTAATAACCTATAATGGAAAAGACTTTGAAAAAGAGTCTTATATATACACATATATGTATATATATATATATATATGTATAACTGAATCACTTTGCTGTACACTTGAAACAAACATAACATTGTAAATTAACTATACTTCAATTAAAAAAATTCAATGAAACAAAACAGACTGGTGAAATAGCAGGCTACTTGCCTAGGAGTAAGCTATCTCCACTCTTTGTAACCTAAAGTCAGAAAAAAGGACAGTAAGAGAACAATAAAAACAGAACCTGACAGAAGTAGGGGGTCAATAAACGTGATTTGAATGATGGAAGGCAGCCACGTGGTGGATGGGTAACTTCAGGTACTTTGTCATTTTAGGGACCTTTACAGGTGGTAAAGAGAACTTGTGCTCATCAAATAAAGGTGAGCCATATGCTATGTGTTCATTTGGAGGCTTAGGGAGGTTTGCAGTACATTTGGGAAAGATTTCTGTTGGGTCTGGTTAGAATGGCTTTGTGCCTCTAGGGGGAAGCAACCATTATCTGAAAAATTCACTTCTGTGAAACTGCTCCCCTTCTGACAGGGTTGGATAAATGAAGCATTCCTGTAATTGTATGTAAATCATGCTTCTAAAGTGCTTGAAAAGTTTGGTGTCTTGAGTAGGCTAAATGTCACCCCTTGCAAGTTTCTTCACCCTCTTAATTTGCTTAGTAAATCCCTTTTTTTCAGGGTGGGAATTACAGTAAAAGTGGTTTATCTCTTTGGCATTCTGTCAACCAGCCCTGGGGTGCAGGACCAGGGAAATGATAATGGATGCTACTGGTGGTGACCCCTCCCCCATGCTGCAGGCTTCGGAGTCATCTTAGAAAGTTGAAATAAATTTCTGCAGTTTTAGCATTAAATGGATGTGATATAAACCAAGCCTTTGAACACTGGCATTTGTGTGTGGTGGGGTGCGTTGAGACTCTGATCAATGGAGGATTTGACTTGCCAGCAAACCCATCCCCATCCCTATAGGATCACAGGAGGCTTTAATGTGTAGAGCCTGAAATGATGACGTTCTGATTAACGTAGCTTTCTTAAGTTATATTTTCTTAGAATTGATGGCAATGAATGAAAATTGAGGAAGAACGCTCTTGCTTTCTGCATAGCTCTGTCACCTTGTAGTGGATTAAAGATGGCTACCGATTCTCACTATTTCCCCCTTTGAGAAGTGGAGTCTATTTTCCTGCCGCTTGAAAGATGGCTGCCTCTTACTGTTTTACCCCTAGGCTGTGACACAAGAGGCAAGGTTCACAAGTTCACTCTCCGGATCCAACCACCATGTAAGGAAGCCCAAGGTGGCCCCACGGAGTAAACACACGGAGAGAGAGCAAAGTCCTAGCCTGTCAGCCATCTTTGCCCAGGTGCCAGACATGGGATGGAAGCTACTGCAGCCTCAGCCACACCTGACTGTATCTCCGTGAGAAATCGCAAGTGAGAAGACAATAATAATCAGTGGCTCTTCTTGTTTTAGATCACCAAGTTTCGGTGTGATTTGTTAGGCCACAGTAGATATCTGAAACAATCCTTATTTATTTAACTGAGAGATTATCAAAATATGTTCATTACTTGAAAGCAACAATAACTCCATTAACTAAGTAATATTTTGTTCATTTTTTTAGTATTTAAAAAAATGTGATTGTGGTCAAATATATATAATATAAAATTGATCATTTTAACCATTTTTAAGCATACAGTTCAGTGGCATTAAGTACACTCACCTTGTTGTACCACCAACACCACCATCCACCTCCAGAGCTTTTTCATCACCCCAAACTGAAATTCTGTACCCATTAAACAATAACTGCTCATTTCCCCTCACCTCCAGCCCTTGGCAACAACCATTCTACTTTCTGGCTCTGTGAATTTGACTATACTCCAGGTACCTCATATAAGTGGAAGAATCCTTGTTGTTTTAACCTGTATATTCTGCAGAACTTCTTCCCTGCTGTGAGGTTAAATTTTATGTCAACTTGGCCAGCCAAAAGGTACCCAGATATTTGGTCAAACACTATTCTGGGTGTTTCTGTGAGGGTGTTTCGGATGAGGTTAACATTTAAATCAGTAGACTGAGCAAAGCAGATTGCCCTCCCTAATGTGGGTGGGCCTCGCCCAATCAGTGGAAGGTCTGAATAGAACAAAAGGCCAACCCTCACCCAGTAAGAGAGAATTCTCCCACCTGATGATCTTCAAAATGATGACCATTGGCTTTTCCTACCTGATGGCTTTTTAACTGGGACATCAGCTCTTCCTGGTTCTGTAGCAGTTTCCAGCCTTTGGACTCAAACTGAGACAGCAGTCCTGCAGATTTTGGACTTGCCAGTCCCCATAATTTTGTGAGCCAATTCCTTATAGTAAATCTCTTTGTGTGTGTGTGTGTATGTGTGTGTGTGTGTCTGTGTCTGTGTCTGTGTCTGTGTGTGTCTATGTCTGTATATATATATATATCTCCTATTAGTTCTGTTTCTCTGGGGAACCCTGACTAATATACCCACTATGATCAGGACTGACATTTTGGCTGCAACATGGACAATTTGGAAACCAAGTTGGGTCTAACGTCTCTAGTTAATACTTGCTACTGTAATTCACTTATGCCATATGCAGACATAGATGTCTCCCTTGGCGAGAAAGGCAGAAGCTGTGTTATTTAGGAGGTGCCTAGGGAAAGACTATGGATTTTGTCCTATGTCTTTGCAGTAGTTCCAGATGAAACATACAACTCCCATTAATGCCTCATAAATCCTCCTTGTTCCCTCCTTCCTGTTGTCGAACAAACAGGACCAGAATCTTGGAGAAAGGTAGAGCAAGGGTGGGCAACCCAAAGTCATGTATAGACTCAAGAGATTCAGGTTTAAGGTCTCTACATTTGTTTGACAGTGGTAACAGATTTGTGACAAGTCTTGTTATCCTTTGTAGGCAATTGAAGGAGCCATGAGTAGGGAGCAGAATCCATGGGGCTCTATCCATCATTCTTACTCTTCAAAGAAGTGGAAAATGCTGCTTGCTGAAATACACTAAAATATTTTATCTTCAGATCTGCCCACATAGGGAGCATTTTCTCCCCTTCTGCATTCATTCTTGGTAAAGTCCTACTTTGCAATAGAGAAATGTGGTCACCAAGAGTCATCAGCTCCACACCATTTTCATTGTGACTGTTCCTGTGTCTTTCTCAAATGGTCTCATGTGTGTTCATCTCTGTATCAGTCAGGTTCAGGCCAGGAAGGCAGAATCCAATCTAAATATTATAAAAGGGGGGAATTTAATAGAGGGGATTGGTTACACAGGTGATAGAAGAGCTGAGAAGCCAGAAGGGACAGTGGGCCAATCAAATGTTAGAAATTGCAGGAATCCATCACCAACTCTAGGAGGGAGGGTCAGAGGGAGAAGGTGGACAGCTCGAGTCCAGGGGGAAGCTGTCTGGTGGGATCTGGAACCATGGAGGAGAATCAGCCCCTGCCCAGGGCACCTCCATTGGTTGAACCCAGCTGTAAGCCAAGAGATGTGGGAGTCTGGGGTGCATCCTACAGGGGCCAGGCCTGCAGTGCAGAACAGAGGATGGATGTGGGAAGCACCTGAGGGAAAACAGTCTCCTAAACTGAGATTGAGCCTCAGACTGTCACCCATGTGACCCCAAACAAAACAACAACCACAACAAAAGCTTTTTGTAAATCAACATTGCATAGAAAATTCAAAAAAGGATCAGACTTGGGTATAAACATCAGTTTCTCCCTTTGCTAACTACGTGACATTGGGTGCATTTTTAAATCTCCAAATCCTGGTGTTAAAAAGGGATATTTACAATACATTTCTCAAAAAATGTCATGAGATATTGTGGGGAAAAGTCCAGACTTGAAGTATGGCTTTTCACATTTACTCAAAATCTGTAGGCAGGAAGAAATAAGGGCTCCCAACTTGAGCTGGGGGACTTTCCCACCTCTGTTCTTCACATATCAATCTTACTGGTTCTCTTTTATACATAAATGCGAGCATTTATACATAATACCTAGTACATAATACTTAATGCATATACAGGTGTTTATACATAAATAAAAGGAATTTTAGACATAAATATAATATATAGATACAATATCCTCCACCTCCCCCTTCCCCCATCTCCTTCCAGAAAACACTTTGGAATCCAAAAGAAAAGAAAGTCCTTGTGTTCACAAGTAAACAAACTTCAAAAGGCTATTTGATTTGAAAAGACATTCAAAGGTACATTTTGAAAATCAGGGGAGTCACAGTAAATGAGGTCAGATATACATTTGAAAAGAAATTCAAATGTCCCTTTAGGAAGTAGGAGTCACTGACTCAGTTCAGAAGAACAAGGGGAAACCAGACCTTGAAGGTCTGTAAGGGGTCCTGAGGATTGTTCTAAGACGGAAAACCATAAGCGTATTTTTCGTCGGTTAAGTGTTACATGAAGCTCTGTTGATTGTGAAGGGGCTGATTTTACTATCAGAGGATTAAATAAGATAATGAAAAAACACACTTAGCACAGGGCCTGGAATGGAAAGAAGTGTTTAAAAAATACTAAGTTAAGGAGCATCAAGATCATTGTGGGTGGGTGTGTGCGTGCACACGTGCACGCACGCGCACACTCACGCACGTGTAATTTTTAAGAGTGTAGATTGGTGGCTTTTCTCCTCTGGAGCCTTTCTTTCCTGTCTTAAATGATAGAACAATTGGGACAGTAGGGGGAGGAGGAAGGAAATGGGTGGATAAAAAAAAATTTGGCAACCCAGTACCATGACATATTTTATGAGGCAATCAGTTGGAGGTGTGAGACAAGTGAGTTTTGTTTTTAAACTTTAAAAGTTAAAATGCCAACATTTGCTAATAGTTCTCGCACATTAGAGCTATTCAAGTCTATGCATACACAGATGCCACTCATTTGCATGCTGGGCATTTCATGGAGTGGGTGTGGGGATGTCACATATACCTGGTTCGCCTAAGGTTGGATGTCGCTCCTGGAAAATCAGCCACGTGTTCATGGATGTTGTTTGCCATGTACGTTTTAGGCACCAGGCTGAGATCCCTACGTGTCACTGTTACAAAAATAGCTTTGGAGCATGTCTCTGGTGCCTTTTTCTCACCGCATTCCCTTTTCCAAGACAACTCTCAGCTCAGTGCGGTCTAGACTTATTTTCTTGGCAAACGTCCTGCAAGATCGTCCAGGGAGCTAGCTTACTCTTTTTACTGAAGGAGGATGAGGTGAGAAGAGGCTAGAAATATTTAAGCTGTCTTGTGATCAGCAGGTGAATCCTTCCTTGTGAGTTTTCTCCCCTTTGGGTAGCCCAGGACCCCAAGCCCATCCCCAAGCTCCTATCAGGCTAACCAGTGTCTAAAGACTCAAGTACTGACTTCGTCTAGTTCTTGGTCATGGATGAAGACTAGAACATATGGGCTTGGAGCTCCTGGATGTCTTGACAGGCTTAGCTGTAGGAACCCAAGATAAACAGCTACCATAAAAGTGAGCCTGTTATTTTCATTTATTCATGTACTGCTTTTTTAAGCAACAAAATCCTTTCTCTGAGGTTATTACTCTTGGGTGCACATCATCCAGCTTGGCTTGAGAGCCCAAGAAGCTCAGTGCTCAACGGAGGAAAGTGAAAAGATTGGTTGAGAGGAGAAAGGGCAAGTTGAAAATGCCTAGATTTTGACCAGAGAGAGGCGATCTTGGGTGATATGATAAAAGAATCTTGGTATTAGAGAAACCAGCTTTAAGTCCCAGTTCGGTTCATACCATTCATACCCTTGGGTGGCTTGTGCCATCTCAGACAAGTCATTTGATCTTCCCTGCCTCAGTTTCCTCATCTGTCACGTGTGAATAATCATAGCACTGGTCCTGCCAACCTCACTGGGGTACAGTGAGGATTTGATGAGGAATTGAACTTGCTTTGTAAACTTGAAAGTATGGTTACATAAAAGAGATTATTTCCTTGTAATTAGTATTATTAGGTATTGTTCCTGCCCAAGCCGTTTTCATTGTAGTTGGGGAGATAAGACAACCTGTGAAACCATTAGAGAACCACACGAGATGGTATCTGATTAATTGCAGGATTGTTTTGTGTCCACTGTATGGATGAAGAAGATCAAGAAGTATATTTGGGGAAACCTTCAAGAAAGTGGTGGTCCTTGAGGTGGCCTGGGAAGTGGGAAATGTGGGATGAAAAGTTTAAAATGATGGAAAATCATTGTTGCTGAATGACTTTCTCCAAGGGTGATGGTCCAGGGGAACCTTGGGCCACTTCCACGATGGTCAGCCTTACAAACATATCCACCTCCACCTGACCTTGCTTACCCCAGGGGATTCTGAGTTCCCAGGAGGACCAATTTTTTTCCAATTTATACTATGGTTACTCAAGGTGTGGCCAAAACTGGTGAAATTATCTTGACCTGAATTCAAGTTTGAGTTTTGTCTCTTCCTCCATATGTGACTTTTCACAAGTCACTCCTTTATCTGAAGTCCGTTAAATTTTTCTGTAATTGTATTTTGATTTTGGAAGGCTTCTGTGGGATACTAAAAGAGGTAGTAGATGTAAATGAACTTTTACATCTGAAAAGGTTTCACCGCTCTGTGGAAGATTTATTTTCTCAAAGCAAGTGTAAGTCTCTCCAGAGCTGAGAGAGGGATTGAAGTTTTTTAGTTTTCCAGTCACCCAGCCCTGGGCTTTGTACCCAGCAGGCATCCAAATAGCTTAGGGATAGACATTTAGTGCACATAACTTATTTAAGAGAAAGGTCTTTCCAGTTGGCCTGCAGGTAGGGGAGCTCGAGGTGGTGAAGGCAGTTAACAGGTGTCCGGAGTGGAAATTCCATCCTGTGTTCAGTTGTGAGGTTTTGTTCACCCAGAAGAGATGCAAGCAAGCCCCGAGGATCCCTTCTGACAGATTCAGTCTCAACCCAATTCCAACATTTCTGTTCATCTTTTGGGTTCACCTGGACACTGCTGAAAAATGAATTAAATCTGACAACAGAAATATATTAGCCATCTTTGAAGGCATGATTCTGGGGAGTCACAAATGAAGAAGCCCACCCAAAGCTATGATCCAATTTGAAAATAAGACCCATCCGTCCTCTTTCATATCTTTTGCTGGGAAATTCCTAAAGTCTCAGCTTCAATTACCCCCAAGTCATTTATTCATTCTTTTTTTCTTTTATTCAACAAATATTATTGAGTGCTTGCTCTATGCCAGGCTCTGGGCCAGGTGCAGCAGATTTCATGATAATTAAAAGTGACCATGTCCTTGCCTTCCAGTAATTTATATTTTAGGGAGAGGCAGAGATAAGACTTAACTGAGCAGATACTTAATTTTTCAGGTGACTAAAGGGTTTTGAGAGAAATAAACAGGAAATATCTCAGGCTTGCAAGTTATTTTAGAAAGGATAGTTCAGAGAACTTCCATGAGGCAGTGGCATTTGAGCTGAGAGCTACAGGATAAGCAGGGAAGAGTTAGTTGAAGAGTTTAGGAGAGAAGGGCCTACACAGAGAGAGGATAGCAAGTACAAAGGCACTGAGGCAACAAAGAGTTTAGAATGTTTAAAGAGCTCAAAGAAGCCAGTGTGGCTGAAGAGGGAGAAGAGTGTGAAGAGATGAAGGTGAGAGTGGGGAGGCGGGACCAGATCATCATGGAAACTTGGAGGCCTGGTTAGAGGTGTAGATTCTGTTCCATATCTAAGGGGAAGCCATTTGAGGGTTTTAGGTAAAGAAGTGATATGAAGTTCAGGCTGGGAGCCTCTCCCTTGGGCTTCCACCGCCCTTCCGTAAGTCCCGTATCATAGCACTCATGGGCACTTAGTGTTACTGCCTGGTTACTTGTCCGCCGCCACACCCCCACCCACTAGAATGTGAGTTTCTTGAAGGTGAGGTCTGTGACCCTAGTCACTGAATCTCTAGCAACTACTCCAGTGCCTGACATTTGCTATACTCAAGAAATATTTATTGAACTGGATCAAATTTGAAAAGATAGCTAAAAGGCTGAGGGAGCAGATGGCAAATATCAAAGGAATCAGATGCTCAGGGTTGAAGGGGTTCAAGGCAGAAACCAATCACTTCTAGGTGGGTAGTCAGGGAAGGCTGCCTGGTAGAGGGGGCCTTGAGTCAGCAATCTGAAGGATAAGTAGACAGAGGCAGGGGAAGGGAAGGTAGGCAGATGAAGCCATGTGCACAAAGATTGCCAGTCTCTTAAAGAATTAAAACTCTGAGTGTTAATTTTACTGAGCTTCCAAAGCTAAGTGGATCGGAAATACACACAACAGATAATTCTGGGAGAACAGGACAAGCACAAGTTCTTTCCCACGTGTAGTTTCACCCTTTGGGTTCATACAATCGACTGTGTATGCCCTGGGGGGTTTAAAACAGACTCTCCCTTTCCATCAGCTGGTAAATTTCATGCTCAGCCATGACAGCAAAACCACCGACCAGTCCCATCCCTCAAAACGTCCCAATATTTCTTGATAGATACTTCTGTTGTCTTATGTGCAATAGAATTGTAATCACCTGTATTTAAAACTAATGGATTTGAAATAACCTGCAGGCTTCCACTTTAATGAGAGTTAGATTAATGAAAAAGGACCTTTTGCCTCAGATTGCATGACAACATTTTCAAATTACATTCCTGGAACAGAGAATTCACTTATTCAGAGTAATTGGATGCTGACTTGGGTTAATACGTACAATGTCCTTAAATGAAAATGTGCTATTGTAAGTGGAACTGTATGATACCTGAGGCTTTCTCAATAGATTTGGTTGGACTCTGAGTTAATTATACTGCATGCTATTTTTTGAATGAATTCAAGCATGAATTCTACACGGTAGAGATTGGGATAATTATATTCAATTCTGCTTGGTGCCCCGCTGAAAGAATTGACCTTTTAGATAAAGCGAGTCTCCCAAGCAAGAAACCTGAAGAAAGTCTGCACAAAGCCGGCAGATGCAAGAGCAGAGAAAGTCTTAAGTAAGAGGGGGGATGGGGGAGGAGTGGGGGGAGGTAGGCTCAAGGAACAGTAACATCAGCGAGATTGATTTTTTGTCGTGGGGAAGTATTTCTGTTTTGTAGCTTGTTTTGTATCCTTGGTACATAAAGGTATAATTTAAAACCATTGATTTTACTAAGCTGTTTTCTCATCAGTAACACGGCTAAAAAGTAGCAGCGCAAAGAATGAGAAGCCGACAAAAAAGCAATGTTGGGCAGATCTCTGGGTGTGAGGCCCCCAGAAATGAGCAGAGGGGGTGAGTGGGGCTAGAACCCCACTGAGCACTGTGGCCTGAAGCTAAGAGTGTGGGCTCAGAGGCCAGACTGCATGGGTTTGAAACCTGGTTCTACTACATACTAGCTGTGTGGCTTTAGACTAGGTACTCACCCTCTCTGTGCCTTAGTTTCCTGATCTGCCAAATGGGGTGAACCTCATAGGGTTGCTGTGAGGATTAGAAGGCTGTAAAGCACTTTGTGTGATGTGAATATCCAGTAACCATCACCTGCTTTTATAAATACTATTCCTCCTGGTCATAAAATCTCTCTTTCCCCAAGATGATGAAAGAAAGGCAACCCATTAAGAGGATTAAACCCATCAGGAGGATTAAAAATACTTCTCCCCTTGGGGAGAGGAGGAATCTATGGAGCGGGGTCTTCTGGACACTGTGTGTCAAAGAGGTGCTCTGTCTCCTTGGCCCAAGTTCCATTTCACAGTCAATAAGAGGCCTCCTTATTTCAAGTATAAGAACAGGCAATGTCACATACAGTATCTGTCTTTAAGCAAGTCCTGTGCTCTGACCACCACTGGGGTAGAAAGATGACTTAATCCTTCAGTCTGACTCTTTAAATGTTGGCGAAATGCTTTTTACTGACAGCGTGCCCACACGCATCGGCCTTGCTGGGTTTACAGTCCCCCTCTCCGAGCAAAGTTCTGCTTCTCCCTTCTGTCTTAACCTAATCCTTCCTGCTATAGAATATACTTCTCCCGTACCGTCTGTATTAGTGTCCTGTGGCTGCTGTAACAAATCGCCACAAACTTGGTGGCTGGAAACAAAGGAAACGTATCCCCTCACACAGCTCTGGAGGCTGTAAGTCTGAAATCAGCATCACTAGTCGAAATCGAGCTACTGGCCTCAGTCCCTCCAGAGACTTGGGGAAGCTGTTCTTTGACTCTTCCAGCTCTGGCGGCCGCGGACATTCCCTGGCTTTTGGCTGCATCGCTGCAACCTCTGCCTCCACAGTCACATTGCAGAAGAGCGTCCTCTTATTTGATCTGTGTCAAATGTCCCTCTGCCTGTCTCTTATAAGGATGCTTGTGATATCATATAAGGTCCACCAGAATAACCTAAATTAATCTCCTTATCTCAAAGTCCTTAATCACATCTGGCAAAAACTATGTAAGATAACATTCACAGGTTCCAGGGGTTAGGACTTGATACCTTTAGGGACCACCATTCAGCTCACTATACCAGTTCACATTTTACTGCTGGCCCTCGCCCCTACATTTATCAGGAGACTTTGACCTGGTCGGCACCCATCTGGCTTTCTCTTCACTCCATGGGTAAGCATTCATTGACTACTGGCTTTATGTGGGTTTCACAGGCCCCTACCCCTGCCCACCCCTTCTACCCGATGGGTCAATCTTCTAACCACCTCTGAGGTGCTCCTCAGGAAGATTCTGAGTTCTCCCTAACCTCCACTGGTAACACCTGTGGTCTGGAGTAGCAGAAGCCTGGATTTCCTTAGGAGAACCGTCTCCCTGTGGAGAGGAATATAGCTCTGTCCATGTAGTTTAAATGGGGCTGACTCACCCAAAGTTGTACCTTGAAAATATACCTTACTTAAAACTTGCTGGCGACTTAGTAAGTCTTGGTAAGAATAAATTGTGACTGATGGATCCAGCACAGCCAATCAGAGCGCATTATTCCCCTGGTCCAGGGCAAGTGCTTCTGGGATGGGCATGTGACCCAAGGCACAATGCGACTCAGCCCTGGACTTTCGCAAGAACTGCTGGAAGTGGGGTGTGTGTGGGGCTCTCTGTTTCTCTCTGATGGACTTGAAGTTGGGAGGATATAAGCTCACAGATGCTGGGTGCTACCACATGGGGGATTTGCCTGAAAATGGAGCCAACAAGAGGAAAGAAGAACCAAAACATGGAGGAGGAATCTAATACCCACTGACTAACTTTTGGCACCGGGATCCAGCGGTACCTGAATCTGTCATTATGCTTGCCTTTTGGTTTCGTGAGCCATTTATTACCCTCTTTTGCTTAAGTTATTCTGAGCTGGGTTTCTGTCACTTACAATTGGGAGAGTTCTCACCAACACATTTGCCCTGCAGCTGCCTGCTACGAGTTGACTGCATAAGTCCAAGCAGGAGACTGACTCAATACCATACAGTGTCTAAAGCCCACCTGTTCTGTGCTCAGTACTTTGTCTGGGCACGGACACACTAAAAGAGTAAGGCTCTATTCCTCCTCTCATAGGTTCTTCCTTTGAATTGGGGGACAAGGACTCTGGAACCAAGTGAAGTCATGCTTCTAGCTTTATCTAATTTAGGGTGGTTTTCCTCACAGCTTTATCAGATTGTTTACTCTGACCTTCAGATCTTTTTCTACTGTGCATGAGATAGCCAGTCTGTCCTTAGTTCTCTTAACGCAGTTGGATTTTTCCTCCGTATGTCTGGGTGTTCCACATTGAAACAATCTCTCTGATTGATTGAAGTCAGTAAAGCTTCACTTATGGCCTAAAGAGGGCTGGCTTTGGCCTGGAGAAGCTTGGGATCTGTGAGGATATATGACTTCCTTCTCTGCTGGTGTCATACAAATATAAGCTGTGTGGTTCTTTTTATCTTTTAGGATGGTCAGAATTGCCTTAGGACATACTGGAGACTCTGGGGTGGGGGTTGGGGGGTGCTTTGTGGGAAAAGCTCAGGTTCTTATATTCTCTCTCCAGTTCTGACCACTGAACTTAACCTTCTGACTTCGGGTAATCGCCTCATCTTTGGGGGACTTTATTCCTCATTTCTTAAATGAAGGATTTGAACTTGATCAGGTTTGGCATGTGTGTCTTATTGTTCCCATGTCCATGCTACATACTTCTTGTTTATCACTGTCCTCTCTTGTTGAGCCTAAACACAGACTCAGAATCCTTCTCAACACTGCACTAGATGATCTTTAAGTTTCTCGTAAACCTTTACATTATATGATCTTAAGACTTCTTCTGGGCCAAGAAACAGACACTTTCACTAGATGTAATTTTTGAATCTTAATTTGGAAACTTTCTCCCTTTTCATCAATAGCTGTGGTTCCTCTGTCCAGAGATGTGGGGCAGGGATGGAGACCTTGCCTCCTCTCTCCAGATCCAGGAGTGCCAGCAGCGTGCCTCCGTGTGGACAGATGCTGGTTCTCTCAACAGCAGAAAGAACATATCCCATAGCTCTGTAGAGATTTGGAGACAAAACGATTCCAGCAATTAATCCCATTACGCAGTTAATATAATTAGTTGCTTTTATGTATAAGGATCAAGATTTGTAACTCAAAGTTTTTTCATTGTTTCTCTCTCCTTCCAGAGGTTCCAGTCCCTTAAATTTGTACGTTATCTGTGACTGATATATCATTTATCTAGAGAATACGGTTGTCATTTACTTCATTTAATTAGCTTATGGATTCTAAATTATCTGCTACCGTAAAATGTGATTTTATACTGCAGATTAGAAAGGTTTTCAGAAATTTCATATGCCACTTTTAATTGGTGAAAAGTACCCTGAAGGATTCATAATATTTTTTGCTGCACTTGTTTTTAGGCTCAAGAGAGAGCTTGAAGATGTTTAGTAAGAAATGGGACTTGGGTCACTAAGACTGGTGATGATTTATTTGGAATAAGGCAAATCTGGAGGGATGGAGTCGTAAATATAGCCATCAGAGGATTGCGTTTGAGCAGTGAGACCAGTGAGTTGAAATGGAATATCTTCTGGTTTCCGTACCCCAGTTAGTCATTTTGATGGGCTAACAATGTATTTATGGCATATGGCTCCAAGTTTGCAGCCACGACTAAGAATAGTCAGTTTTCTGCTCTGTGTTTCCAACCATTAAATCCATAATCTTCTGTGTATATGTATCACCGCACCTTCCCTGAATACATTCTTGGCCTTATTGATGCCCTGCTTGGTTGTACAGCTGGGTGGCTGTTTGTTCGGCAAACGCAAATGGCTGTTTTAGATCCTTAGACTATGGAAATGGCATACACGGTGAGGTTACAGTCGTAATAAAGAGGCTGGGTTATTGGGAACAACTTCAAGGATTTCCACACTGATCTGTCTTAATGTGCTGCTAATAAAAGTTTATAAAACATGACAATGGGCATAAAACGTCTAGAGCCTGAAAGAGAAGATTTGGAAAGAATCAAAGGTCGGGAAATGCGAGTGACCCTCTGAGGCCTCCACTTCCCCTGGGGACCCTTGCTCTCTCAGGAACCAGGTCCTGATCACCATGTAAAATCAACAAGGTACAGAGCCTCTGCTCACACTATTGTCCGTCCTTTGGGGTTAAGGCATTGAAGGCCTCTGTCAGAAGCAAACGTGGAGCTATGATGAGCTCTTAGCACTTTCAGAGTAATTAATTTTATTGGTGAGGTTGACTACGAGAAACTGAGTCTAGCCTGGAAGGTTTTCCTGGGGGGAAAGACAAAAGAGGGGATCTCTGGTGTTGGGGGTAGGCAAAAGAGCCAGACTTGAGAAGGCCAAGCTACAGTGGGAGCCTGGAAGAGGGGAGGTGCAAAATATAATAATCATATTATTATCATATAGATCATGATGTCATAATCATAGTGTTAACAATTAATCATAATAATACAAAACACCTACATTTTATTGAGTCCCTACAATTTGCCAGGCACTGTGCTGGGCTCTTAATTCTATCAGCCCCCAAATCCTGTGAGATAGGTTATAATATAGGGCACGTTTTGCAGAAAGGGAAGCAGAGGTTTAGAGACATGCAGTGACTTACCTGCAATCTTACTGTTGGCAGATTTAGGATTTGCTCGCAAGTCCGTCTGCTTCTGAGGCCAGCTGGGCTACCGAGAATCCCGAAGAGCTGGGAAGGGACATCCCCTCGGCAAGACCTCTCGTCCAGGCCCACTGCTTCCCGGGGCGGCCAAGGTTCCCCCAGGTCTCTTCCACCCTGAGGAGCACCTCCTCCTGGGAGCAGGATACAGCTCTGCGAGAGGATGCAGAAGGGAAGGAGAAAGACACTGCCTCAGGGGACTGGCCCAGAATCGCTTTCAGGACTTAATATTCTAGCTCCTTTTGATTCTTCTCCTCTAGCATAGGCCCACCCTTTTTTTTTTTTTTTTTTTAATCTATTTTATTGGGGCTTCCCTGGTGGCACAGTGGTTGAGAATCTGCCTGCCAATGCAGGGGACACGAGTTCGAGCCCTGGTCTGGGAAGATCCCACATGCTGCGGAGCAACTGAGCCCGTGAGCCACAACTACTGAGCCTGCGCGTCTGGAGCCTGTGCTCCGCAACAAGAGAGGCCGTGATAGTGAGAGGCCCGCGCGCGGCAATGAAGAGTGGCCCCCGCTTGCCACAACTAGAGAAAGCCCTCGCACAGAAACGAAGACCCAACACAGCAAAAATAAATAAATAATTTAAAAAAATCTATTTTATTGAAGCACAGTTGATTTACAATGCTGTGTTAGCTTCAGGTGTACAGCGAAGTGATTCAGTTATATTATATATATATATATATATATAGCGAGAGAGAGAGAGAGAGAGAGAGAGAGACATTCATATATTCTTTTTCATTAGAGTTTATTACAGGATATAGTTCCCTGGCCTATACCGTAGGACCTTGTTTTTTATCCATTCTATATATAATAGTTTGCATCTGCTAATCCCAAACTCCTAATTCATCCCTCCCCCATCCCTGCTCCCACCCTATTTTTTTTTTTCAGTTCAAACACATAGAGTATGGATTCTCTGTGGTCAACTTTCTTTGCCAATCTCAAAATACTTCCGCCTTTTCTAGTAAAAAGTGAACGCATGGCCTTGTTTTAGAAAAATGAGAAATGGAGATGAGCAAAGGAAAGAAAAGAAAGATAATTCTTAATCCCACCATAAAAATGTAGAAAACAGCTGTGTGTGTGTGTGTGTGTGTGTGTGTGTGTGTGTGTGTGTGTGTACCTGTGTGGATACATGTCAATGAGTTACAGTTGCTTTTGCATTTGACAAGAGGGGAAATAGGGCATGCGGTCGTTTCAATCTCAACCTCTCTGAATGTCAGATTTTTCATTTATAATAGGGGACAAATAAAAGTGCCTTCTTAAATTTTTGTGAGGATTGAATGAAGGACGCTGGTTAAGAATTTAGCAGAGGGGCTACAATAGTAGCTCAATAAATATTATCTGCATCGTTAATATTAGTATTATAACTACAGTATGAGCACCCTTCAGTGCTATTATGTATTCTTGCACGGCATCACTTTAAAGCAATTTTACTATTTTTAATTATGCAAGTAAATATGTCTATTTATAAAACTAGAGACAAACAACAATAGAGCCATCCCTAATCCAACTGACGAAGAGACAGCTACTGTTAAATTTGAGTATACGTATTTCCAACCTCATTTTATTATCTCATGTGATTACGGGGTTTGCTACACACACGAAATTGCAATAGCTAAATGTAGTCCATAGGCTAGAGTTAACATAATATACTGAGCCAATTCCTTACTGTCGACATTTGGGTTATTCCTAAATGTTTGCTTTTGTAAACAGTGTTGCAACGAACAGTATCAAGTCTCTGGGTCTTATTAGAATGAATTCCTGGAATAGGGATTTCTGGGTCAAAACGTTTGAAGACTTTTTTTTTTTCTTTTTTTGGCCGCGCCGCAGGATCTCAGTTCCCCGACCAGGGATTAAACCTGGGCCACAGCAGTGAAAGCCCAGAATCCTAACCACTAGGCCACCAGGGAACTCACTGAGTTTGCAGATTTGTAAGACTCTCAATGAATGGTGCCCACACTCTCTTAGGAGCTGTTGTACAGTAAGTAAGGTATATGATCAGGCCACCTAAGATGGCTGTTCTTTTGCCCTCTGCACATCCCCTGCTTGAGCAGTCCCTGACTCATCTACACCCTATTCACATGACTGACCTTCCTTCTTGATCACAGAGCCTCATTAGTAAATGCCTACCTACTTGCCCCGGGCCCCCACTAGTGATTGTTCTAATCTTTAGATCAGAACCATCTCCATCATGATAGTTTATCAAAGGGGTGGTGAGGGGCGTGCCCCTCTGTTGGTTTCCTTGGCAACCAATGAGCCAACCTGACATCAATTCCCCCTGTAACTGGTAACCTCTCTCTCCCACTGGGAGTGAAGACTGCTGCCCGTCTGACAACAGTGGGGTGTCGCTCCAGGACCTTGCTTCGGTTGTGTAAGATCCCCCATCCATTAAAGCACTGATGTCTCTGTTGCTGACTCTGGGCTCTTTCTTTGGTCTTGAGGATGGGCAAGTACAGGGTTTGCAGACCTGTGGCGTGCAGCCCAACATGAGGCAACCCTGAGGCCAGGGTTCCTTCTACAGCTCCACACAAAATTTTGAATCCCAGCCTGGTGACTGTATTATGCATTGTGCTTCTGGGCCACCAGTCTTTGTGCTCAGTTGAAGAATAATCGGCAAATGCCTACTCCCTTTTGTGTGTGTGTTAGTCTAAGGATAGCAGAGGGCATACTTAAATAAATGATTAGGATCGACAATGGAAAGGTAAACAGAATCATAATTCATGAGCGTTCCCATTGTTCTCTCCTGACTTGAATTCTATAATCATAAAGCCGCCATAATCATCCATTCAATTCTGCAGGCCCTTATTGAACAGCTACTTTGTACAAGGCTGGGAGATAGGTGTGAAAGATAATACTGAATATTTGTTCAGTGTTCACACTTGACAAAGTGCTTTCATAGACTTAAGAAAAAAAACCCGAGCCAGGACTCGGGAGACCTGATTTCTAGAGTAGCCTCTGCCATTTAATTGAAGTTTGACCTCAGGCTGAATCTCTCTGCTCCTTGTGTAAATACAAGGCTAAGAATCCACGCTTTTTCTGTCTTAGAGGATTTCTGTGTGATGCTCATGTGAAGTGCTGTATTGTTCCATAGACTTACAGGTTTCAGCAAATTACAAAAATGGACTGTAACATGAAAACAGTTTTTTAGTTAAACCTATGCTGAAAAAGGCCTCGGAGGTTGCTTAGGGCAGTGACTTTTCCAACTGCGTTTTGGGGGAGACCAAAGGTCTCGGTGGACCACCGTGGGGACCAAGGGGAGGGTGAGCAGGAAGGACTTGGGTCCCCGCTGCCTGCCCTCACTTCAGGCTCAGAAGCCAGATTGATCACGTGTGTCTCTGTTACTGAGACCCCTTTAGGTTTTCTCATCTGTGATATGGATACATGGGTCGCTGTGAAACTTAGATAAGTTCATCAGCATATGGTGTTCAGAACCGCGGTAGGCACATAACTAATATTGTTGTTAATTTCATGGTCCTCCTTGGAGTTCCTCCTAGGGTCAGAGTTCACTGAAAATAATGTTTGAAAAATCACTGGCTTCTGTAACTTCTTTATTTTGCAGATGAAAAGTTTATAGCCCAGGGAAGCCAGTGTTCATATGAGAACCTGGTACGTGCACGCGCACACAGACACACATGCACACATGTCGTCAACATCACTAGCATCGCAGTCCTCCATCCATAAGCTGAAGCACCGTTCCCCAGCTTCTGCTGACTTCTCACCTGCTGGTGGACCTTGTGAAGACTGGCTGTGGGCTATTTCTGGGGCTTGGGGGCTTTCTCAGCAGATCTCGCCATCCACGGATCCAACAGCAAAGCTCTCCTGATCGAGAAACCAATATCCTCACTCATAGCACTAGTGTTTCCAAATACCCAACAGGTACGAATCTTTGGGATCTGGGAATGAGAAATTGGAATGCCCGAAATCATGTTATTCTTAAAATACTTTAAGCTATGGTTAGCTAAAAATATTGTTTGATAAATAAGAAACAGTTTAATAGTACTTATAAAGGGTGTTACAAGAGATTCATAAAGAATATTTACGGACTGGGGGGCAGGACCCTGGCAGGGGCTGGAGCGAGGCGTAGCGATGCGGCGCCCTGGGCCCTTCAGCACCCCCTACGGGCTGAATCTTCCTGGCGCGAAAATTTTTTAAAAAGAATATTTGCAAATATTCAGGGACTGGAAAGCGCCAGTGAACATTATTACGTAATATTTGAATAACGTAACATTCAGATCTCCTAGCAAGGGTGAAAGCACCACGCGGAACCAAGAAGTTGCCAAAGGACTTACTTTGCTTCTTCACTTATTTCTTGGAACTCAGCTCATGTGAGTTGAATAAAGTATCGAATGCCTGTAAACATTAATATTTATTTTATCTGCAAGAATGACATTAAGCAGCCTACAAGGTCACACACAAACCATCAGCAAGACTAACCCAGAAGATTAAGACCCCTTCTCCCACCTGCTCTGGTCCTTAACCTTCAACTCCACGTTGGGGAGGAGTTTCCTGGTCTGGATTTTCACCTGACGTCAGGTGATTCCTTCAAATGAGTAATGTCTGCATAGTGACTGCTGAGCTTGAATTCTCAGAAAAGAACTAGAATACTTTTTTCTCATTTTCCCAATTTCTTGACTGAATTTTTCTCAAGAGTTGGGAAAACTAAATCTTCTGAAAAATACTAGAAAACGAAACACAAATATGGGAGACATGAAAGTCAAGAAAATTGAGATTCCGGGTCACGTGATTGGTACGGACCACAGATGTTACCAGCTTTTGGAGAGGAGGGAGATTGTTGGGAGCCAGTGTGGCTTCTTGGAGGAGGTGGTAACTGAGCTGGGTTTGCAGAATCTGTAGCACTTGAAAAGGCAACAGGGTAGGAAAGAAGCATCCCAAGGAGAGGAGCAACCTGGCAAAGGAGGGAGGAGGGTAAGCCTCAGGGAAGCGTGCATTTCAGCCAAGAAGAGAACGGGGTCGGAGAGGACCCCAGAAGCCATGTGTTAATATCCCAAGGATAGCAATGGATATTTTCCCCCTTGGTTTATTGATTTTTAATTAGGATTTTTAAAATTATAAAAGTAGAAGATGAGAGGAAATTCATATAATGCAGAAGGGTACAGGGTAAGAAATAAAAGACCTGGGACTTCCCTGGTGGTACAGTGGTTAAGAATCTGCCTGCCAATACAGGGGACACAGGTTTGAGCCCTGGTCCGGGAAGATCCCACATGCCGTGGAACAACTAAGCCTGTGCAACACAACTACCCAGCCTGCGCTCTAGAGCCCACGAGCCACAACTACTGAGCCCACGCGCCACAAATACTGAAGCCCACGTGCTCTAGGGCCTGTGCTCCACAACAAGAGAAGCCACTGCAATGAGAAGCCCGCATACTGCAACGGAGAGTAGCCCCCTCTCGCCGCAATTAGAGAAAGCCCGCGCGCAGCAGCGAAGACCCAACGCAGCCAAAAAATTTAAAAAAAGAAAAAAATGTTTTAAATTGCTTATTAACAGTTAAAAGAAAAAAAAGAAATAAAAGACCCCCATTATCTCTCAGACCCTCAATCCTGATCAGTGTTGTCTTTGAATCTTGTACATGCACATGTAATAAATGAACCCTTTTCTTTTTCAGTGAATGAAGTCACACCAAACAATTGTTACTAAATGCTCTTTTTTTTTTTTTTTTTCTGCGGTACGCGGGCCTCTCACTGTTGTGGCCTCTCCCGTTGCGGAGCACAGGCTCCGGACGCGCAGGCTCAGCGGCCATGGCTCACGGGCCCAGCCGCTCCGCGGCATGTGGGATCTTCCCGGATCGGGGCACGAACCCGCGTCCCCTCCATCGGCAGGCGGACTCTCAACCACTGCGCCACCAGCGAAGCCCCAGATTTTTTTTTTATTATTAATAACACTGTTATTGTTTTCTTATTCCTCTACAGCTACTCCCTTTTGCAAGTATGTCTATGGGGTAAATTCCCAGAAGTGGAGGGGTTGGGTCATATGATATGGGCATTTAAAATTTTGACAGTTATTGCCCAATGACCTCCCAGAAAGATTGTACCAGATTTACATTTCCTGCATTACACGCAGAGTGTGTGAGAATGTTTCTTTGCATCCATGGGAAGTACACTGGCTGAGAGGCAGGGCTCTGAAGTTGGTCAGCCTGAAATGAATCATGGGTTTGTCATCTCGTCACTGCAGGACCTTGGGAAAGTTGTTTAACCAAAGCCCTTTGTATCTCTGTTTGCTCATTTGAAAACAGGGATAAACATAGGATCTATATCCTAAGATGGTTATAGCATGAAATGAGGTGATGCTCCACATAAAAGCTTAATCAGTGCTGTGCAGTCTGTAAGTACTTGAACACATGTAGCCATCTGCAGCCGACCCTGCTGATGCCCTGACCCTATATCCCTTTACCCTCTCATCTCCATGTGTGCAGCAGCCCCCCGCGTTTCTTTGCCTTGGGCTTTGCCGGCTGCCCGGGGCTGCTTCCCTCGCACATGCTCGTTGCCCACCAGAAGGGCTGCAGAATTAACAACCACCCCACCTCCGGGCAAATGTTGGCCATTGTCTGATGGAAGTGGGTGTGTAGGTCCCCCAGGTCCCCTACCTCTCAGATGAGATAACTCTTGAGTGCTCTGTTCTCCCTCCGCCCACCTCCCTCCACCCCCCACCCTCCCCACTTCCTCAGTGGCTTTAAACTCCAGTCACCCCGGTAACTCGCTCAATTTCCCCCGACCCAACCCCTCCCCTCTCCCAGGTCCTCTTCTCCCCAGGATCCCTCCCAAATCCCGGGAACCCTCCCAAATCAACTACTTGTACACAAACACTTTCTGAGGATCTGCTTCTGAGAGGTCCAAATTAGGACACATTTTAAACTTAGTCAATCTGTTTTTTAAAAGATAACTTAATGTTTTAATTTTCGTTTCTCTAATGGTGAGTGAGATTGGCATTATTTCATATGTTACTGGCCAAATACATTGCTTTTCTCTGCTATCTGCCTGTTCTTGTACTTTGCTCGTGTATCTATTGGGTTGCTTGTCTTACCCCTCTTGATTTGTAAGAGCTCTTTGTAAATAATAAAAATTAGCCCTTTGTCTATTCTGTGATGCTGTTTCCCACATTGCCGCTCAGCTTCTGGCTTTGGTTAGGACTTTTTTTTTTCTTGTTTTTGGACCATACAGAAGTTTAACAGTTTAACGTAATCAACAAGGAGATCAGATTTAAAATAACTGTTTCTTTCCATTCATTTACTGCTTTGGTTTTAGTTCTGCCCATAAAAGAGGCAAGTCTGATGGAGAAAGCCCAATCAGGCCAGAAGGAACCTTGTCAAAGCCCTCTTCTATATATAGATAACTTAATATATTTATACTGTAATACATATAATAAAATTATAGACAATTATTGATAATAAATTTTATATATGATACACAGTAAAGTTCTAGCATTAATTTCTAATCTGGAATTTCTCACTGGAATATATCCATGAGTGACTGCAGAAATTCTCTGTTCTGCGTGGATTTCTTTCTTGTTTCAAAAACCAGGTTTCACAGCAGCAACATGCTTTTCTCTGTGATCTAAGCTGGCCTGGGTAGAAGTCACTTGCTATATTTAACATCCATCACAGAGAATTCTTGATTTTTCTGTGTGTAACTTCTCAGAGTTAAGTATTGAGAATTATCACCTGCGTGTCTAAAGTTCCATCAGCCTCTCTTCTTTATATCTCAGGATTTAAGGGTTGGGGTTTTTTTCCCCTCTGCCTCCATTGCATCCTGCAGGATGCCTGCAGCGCGGGTTTGAGCTGTTTGCAGCGTCCAGGCCTGCCTTGCTCTGATTTAGCTGTGACTAGGGAGTTGGCTAGACTCCAGGGGTGGGAAGCAGGCATTAGCATACGCAGGCAGTGTGCACATGAGCGGCTGCACATGGAGGCACCACGCGGCTTCAGGTGAGAAGCTCCGGAGTGGTTCCAGGGTGGATTCTCTCCGTCTCCCTCGGGTCCTCTGTTAATGTCCCCCTTGGCTGAGACAATGGGGTGTGTGTGCGGTGGGGAGCTGCTTCTTAACCATATCTTGATCACTGGAGTGCCACGGGGACTCCAAACTTTTTTTTTTTTTTCATTTATCTAGGTCACCAAATGATACCAAGAAATAGAAAAGCATTTCTTTCTGTTCCTTAACAATGCTATATTTAAAATAGATAACCAGGGCTTCCCTGGTGGTGCAGTGGTTGGGAGTCCGCCTGCCAATGCAGGGGACACGGGTTCGTGCCCCGGTCCGGGAAGATCCCACGTGCCGCGGAGCGGCTGGGCCCGTGAGCCATGGCCGCTAAGCCTGCGCGTCCGGAGCCTGTGCTCCGCAACGGGAGAGGCCACAACAGTGAGAGGCCCGCGTACCGCAAAAATAAATAAATAAATAGATAGATAGATAGATAACCCTTAAGGACCTACTGTACAGCAGTGGGAACTCTGCTCAGTATTCTGTAATAACCTAAATGGGAAAATAATTTGGAAAGAATAGATACACGTATATGTATAAGTGAATCACTTTGCTGTACACCTGAAACTAACACTACAATGTTAATCAACTATACTCCAATATAAGATAAAAATTAAAACAAGAAAAAACAATGTCCAGCTCATTCCCGCCTCAGGGCATGTCTGCTAGCTGTTCCCCTTTCACGCTATTTGAATATCTGCTCTGATACTCCCGAGTGGCTGCGCTGCCCGTCTCGCCTCATCTAGATAAATCCCCGCTCCCGCCAAACGCGTGTATTACCTTACTACGTTATTATTTTTGCTAAGCACTGATGTCCGGCTAGAGTTGTGTCATTTATTGCCTTGCTCGTTTGTTGTGGTCTCCGTGCTAGAAGGTAGGCAGGGGATTTGTCCTGGATCCCCGACGCCTGACAGACACACAGTAGGTGCTCTACATTAACTGTCAGCAGGGTTGTCCCTGTGAAAGGAGAGATCCAGGATGTGCAGGGCTGGGAACCGGTACTGTGCCCTCAGGTGGTGGTGGCTTGGGACCTTCTCCTTGGCTGCATGGTCACCGCACCTGGGGAATAGATGGCTTCCAATCTTCAAAGAGGACTGGGGCTCTGCCTAAACTCTGTCCAGGGTGTCACTTGTGTTTCAAATCCCTAGAGGGACATAACTAACCCTGTGTGGTCAGGAGGACCTGGAGGCTGTTCTAGGAAGTGGAGCTAGAAGGACAACACAGAATAGAGAGGATGGAAGGCCATTGGGAGAGGAGAGCAGAGCCTAAGAAGGCGCTGTCGGGAGGAGGGGAAACAGGTCTTCTCCTTGGTAAGGGCCCCAGAGACCCAGCAGGAAGAGTACACAGCCTTGTAGATACCAGCAAACCTTCCCAATGCAGGGGCCAGTCGACACAGGACCAGGACCAGTTCTACGGTCCTTGTAGAACGTAAGGAAACCAGTTCATGGTTAGAATATACTATGTCAAAGGCAGCATGAAGAGGTCAAGGGCACTGTGTCATTTTCAGCCTCTCCCCTGATGCCACTCTCTCTGCCTCTGTTTCTTTGTCTCTCTCTTTCTCTGTCTTCATCTCTGTCTGTCTGTCTTACTCTTGCTCCTGATCTCTCTTTTGTGCTCTCTGTGGGTTTTAAAATGTCTGTATCTCTCTCCTTCCGAGACCCTTTTATGATGGATGTGTGAAAGGATGGTTTTGCACACGAGCTCATCGGCAGTCATTTGCGCGGATTCCATAAAATCTTCTTGCCACCAAATCAAATGAAAACCAACCCATAAACTGGGTAGAACAAAAGGGCTCTTCAGACTTGAAAAGGTTAGAGAAGACTGCAGGGGCTGCTACACCGTTCGATCATGTTCAAAGCTGGGGTTTTAATTTAGTTTTCCTATTTACCCCGTAGAAGTTCCTCACTGCTCAGCTGCTAATGCATTTCCAACTGAAATTTTGTAAATTATATTGGGAAACATTCTCAGCGAGAATAGATTGTGCAAGCTCTCGTAATGGCTTCCCGCTGCTGCTTCTAACCATATGAGCCTCTTCTGGAGTGATGTGTGTGTGTGGACGCATGTCTTGAAGAACCCCCTCCACTTTTTCCACTTGGCTGGCGGCTCTGCGCTCCCTGTACCCGGCTACGAGCAGACTCAGACTTTCCATCAGCACTAAAAGCTGGCACTTCCCCGGCCATCTTGCCAGTGCATCCCTTAGACCCTTCATGTCCATCTTTAATAAAATCACTTCCCCCACAAGTCTATGGGAGGATGACATGGCTCTCCTGGAGTACAGCACTGCCCATGCCATTCCTCTGCTCTAAAGACGCCTGCAAAGGGAATTCCCTGGCAGTCCAGCAGTTAGGACTCCACGCGTCCACTGCAGGGGGCACGGGTTCAATCCCTGGCCAGGGAACTAAGATCCCGCATGCCGCACGGTACCGCCAAAAAAAAAAAAAAAGACGCTTGCAAAATAAAATCTTTTTTAGTATGGTAAATTATTCAGATTTTTGGAAGGTGATTTGGTAGCATCTACCAGGGTTTAAATTGCTTATATCATTTGATCTAATAATTCTACTTCTAGTAACTGTTCCTACAGAAATCCTGGGACACGGTTGTGAAGACACAGGTATAATAAAGGTTAATAATATACTGTTTATAAAAAAATAAAATAAAATCTTTTTTTAAGCAAGGTATGTAAGGTTATCCAAAATGTTGACCCCAATCTATTTTCCTAACAATATATGTTCCTACTCCCTCTTCACGGATAAAATATACCTCATCTGTTCTCACCTCTCTCTGCTTTCACGCTAGACGAAGGCCCATCTCTCACCTGGACAAATGTTTGGCTTTCCTACCTGTCTTCTGCTTTGATCCTTGTCCCACTACCCCTCCCCTCCCCCCAACACACACACAGACACGCTTCACCTTCAGAATCAAATGCAAACCCCTAACTATGATCTACCAGGCCCTTTGTAATCATTCTCTAGCTGCTTTTCTCAAACATGTCAGGCTCATGTGCACAGCCCCTGCCCCCCACCCCCCCACCCCCCGACACTAACCCAGCCAGGGCCTTTTATTTGCTGCTCCCTCCACCTGGAACCCTCCTCCCTTAGATATTGTGTGGCCGGACACCTTAATTCATTCAAACTTCTCCTCAAATGTCATCTCAAGATGCCTTCCCTGTCCACTTGATTTATGGTATAAAAGTATCTATTTATTGTTGTCTCTCCCCACGTGGCAGAGAGAGCCCCCAAATCCAAGTAACAAAATCCCCAAGTTTTAGCTGGGTAGAATGGTCATCCAGCTGGAGACTACATTTCCCAGCTTCCCTTGCAGCTAGATGTGACCATATGACTAAGATTAGCCCAATAGGATGTGAGCAGAAGTGCTGTGTGCAACCCTCAGGTCAGACCCTTTAAGGACACTGCCTGCCCTACGCTTCCCTCTTCAGCTGTGACCATGTGAGTGACAACACCATGCCGGGGGCTGGCAGAGCTGGTGGAAGGAAACTGGATGTGCTCCTGGATGGCTTGAGGGGCTAAGCCACATGCCCTCCCCACCCCCAGACTGCCTACCAACTGGGACTTCAGTGAGAGAGAAGCAAACCTGTCTTGTGAAAGCATTGTTACTTAGTTTCTGAGCCAATTTTAGTCATGGACTAAAGTACACCGGTGAATAGTCAGCTCCAGGCAAGCAGGGACCAGTGACTGTCATGTAGTAGGTCCCAAATAAGTATTTGATGGCTGAAGTTGTGGAATGAAGGGAGGAACGAGGAAGTGTCTAGGGCTCAGGAATGGCAGAGAATAAGGCAGTGACTTACAGGCAAGCATTCCTCTGCCCTACTGGCACCGTGGACGCCTGTGGTCAGGACAGGAGAGCCCTGGATCGGGGGCCAGGAGCCTGCCCTGGGCATCGCTGCCTCCCAGCCTGGGCAGCTTCTGAAGCTCATCAC
This sequence comes from Monodon monoceros, assembly GCF_005190385.1. Classification (NCBI taxonomy): domain Eukaryota; kingdom Metazoa; phylum Chordata; class Mammalia; order Artiodactyla; family Monodontidae; genus Monodon; species Monodon monoceros. The sequence continues at coordinate 32,773,447 of NW_021703766.1, forward strand.
CCTTCTAAGTCTCAGTTTCTCCTACTGTAAAATGGAAACCATGGCAGTCGTTCAGTTTCCATCAGGAAGACGCAGAGGCAGTGAGGTGTGGGCTCCACTCGGGAAGCCCACCACTGCCCCTTGCGGGAAGGGCTGTCATTGTGGGATCAGGATTCGTAGGCCTCACCCAGAGCTCTGCACACCACCAAGGTGCTTCCTACGACGCCCTGCAGGGAATTCCTTCCAGCTACCACGCACCTCGCAGGCTCCGCCTCTACACAGAGTGAAAGCTGCCTAGCTGCAAGGGAGCAGCAGGGCTTGATCCAGCCAGGAGAGGAGAAGAATCTGGTGGAACTCAGGGTCGTTCCCTCTTTGCTTAGCTCCAGAGGGGAGAAGAAAGCAGGCAGCATGCTGACACAGTCTATTTCCCCATGCCTCATTGCGGAAAACAATAGAGCTGGCAAGCTGGTAGAGGAAATACACATGAGCAGCGCACCGGGAGCCAGGTTCCAACCTCTGAGCAGGTGGCTCATCTGCATCTGAGTAAGAAGCAGGGGGGTTTCATTCATTTACACATCTGTGGACGTAGGAGCACATCCACTCTGAGAGCAGCCAAATGACTTTCAAGAAGGTTTTCTCAGTCATTCAGCAAGCCAGTATTATGCACCTATTGCATACCCTGCACTGTGCCAGGTACGCTGAAAGACAAGGTAAAGAGGAAGGGAAAAAGCTTTTACTGAGTGTACTTTGGGTGAAAAATCTCATGCCAGACTTTGCATGCATTTTCTTGTTTTGTCGCCAAGGCACCCTGATGAGATACACGGTATTTTTACAGAGGATAAGGCTGAGGCTCAGAGAAGTTAAGCAACAGACCCAAGGCCACACAGCCAGGAAGAGGTGGAGCAGAGGCAAGGCGCTGGCTCCTAAGACCATCTTCTTTTCCACAGCAAGTTCCCACACTCCCAGAACTGGCTATGAGTCATTTCTAATAATAATAACAATAATAATTGTTATTATTGCATTGTCCACATTAAACATTGTTATTTGGAATATAACATATATACAAACAAGTGTATTCATTAAGGTGCATTTTCACAATGAATTCTCACAAATGATTTTCACAAATCGGCACATCCCTGAAACCAGCATCTGATCAAGAAACAGAATATAAAAGCACCCACACAACCGCCTCCACCCCATTTCACTGATGCTTTTATCTCTCAGGGGAGCCACTCTCTTGACTTCTAACAGCACAGATTAGTTTTCAACTTGATATCGATGGAATCACACAGGATGCACTCTTCTATGTCTGGCTTCTTTCACTCAGCATAACGCTTATGAGCCTCTTCCGTGCTGCAGCTGTGGGCCTTTCATCCTCGAAGTTGTATAGTATTCCTTTGTGTGAATACATCACCCACTACTTATCTATGTTCCGCTAATGGGCACGGGGGTGCTTTCCAGTTTGGTGCTGTTACAAATGGTGCACCTATGAACACAAACATCTCAGTACACGTCCTCCAGTGGACACACGGATAACCTCCTTTGGATGTGCACCTGGGAGGAATATGCTAAGTGTCTTGCAGGCAATCTTTCCCTGTGTCCCCACAGGGACTCGATGGGCTGGTACAATTATTAGCCTCATTTTACACATGGACAAGCTAAGGCTTGCAGTGGTGTTCCCAAGGTCCCCCAGGTAGAGAGCAACAGACCACATACGACGCCAGGTCTCTGACTTCAGAGCCTGAATTTTTTTTTTTTTTTTTTTGCGGTACGTGGGCTTCTCACCGCTGTGGCCTGTCCCGCCGCGGAGCACAGGTTCCGGACGCGCAGGCTCAGCGGCCATGGCTCAGGGGCCCAGCCGCTCCGCGGCATGAGGGATCTTCCCGGACCGGGGGCACGAACCCGCGTCCCCTGCATCGGCAGGCGGACTCTCAACCACTGCGCCACCAGGGAAGCCCCGAGCCTGAATTTTTAACTACTGCACTGTGCAATGACATTCTGTGCCTCAGTTTCATCATCAACGAGCTTAAAAATCCCCAAATAGACAAACAAGACCCACCTTAAGAGAGGTGGTATAGCGGGGTAGTGGCTAAGAGCACAGATGCTGGAGCTGACTGCCTGGGTGTAAGTCCCAGCCTCACCACTGGCCAGCTGTGTGACTTGGGACAAGTTGCTTCACCTCTCTGTACCTCAGTTTCCTCCTCCGTAGTGGTTGTGAGGACTAAATGTGTTGATGCGTGTAAAATACCTACAGCATGCCTGGCATTGGCAAAGACACAATAAATGTTGGCTGTTATTAATACCGTGGGGCAAGTAACACTACACAGTTACTGAACAAAACAAAATAGCCCTAAAAGTAGGGCTATTGACATTGTGTGGTTTACACCAGATTGTTACAGCTGGAGGGGCTCTCAGTGGCCTTTGGGTCCAAAGTGCCCACTTTACAGAGGGGAAAGCTGAGGCTGGAGGAAGGGAAGGTCTTACTCCAGGACATAGCCAGTTAAAGGGAGGGCAGGGCCTCGCTGACCACCTACTGGGCTCTTGCACAACAGCCCACGACCCTGTAAGACTAGCAAAGGCTCCAGATTTGTTCCTTTTGCTCCATTGGAAAGCTTTTAAATCAACAGCAGAATTCTTCAACCTCCCTTCCCCCTCCAGCCATTGCTCTTGGTCCTCCCTGAAAATCTCCTTGTCAAGAGAAGCCTTCCAGCGAGGGTAATTCCTTCTGGTTTCCTACGCACTTTTCCAGTGTATTAGCCCTAAAAATCTTGCTTCAGAAACTGGTCAACCAGGACAGTTGGTCCTCATTCCCAGCCCATTGCCTGGCTGTTTTACTCAGTTTCCCTGGAGTTAACCATTCTATGAGTCTCTGTGCTTCAGGGAGCTGCCTCGTAGGAACCTGGGGAGCCAACCGTTGAATTGAAGCCGTTCTTTTCCGAAAGGACCTAAGTGCTACCCTTTCGGAGAAGAGTGGACAGAAAATGCAAACAATTTCCAGAATATGGAGGTGGACATCTGAGTGTCTGGATTTGGCGTGAGAGTTTTAGCTGACGACTAGCTTGCGTGTTGAACATCAGCTGATGGTCACGCCAAATCGATAAGAATGATTGTGCGTGTTGACATACAGGCGTACACACACATGCTTGGTTACCTATTTTGTTCACCGCTGCCCCCCAAGCTACATAGAATAGAAACTTAGCAAATTCTCATCAAATGACTGGGAACGTATGCTTTAAATGTTCAAGGACTATGTCGAGATCCACTAGAAGAGCAGCAGAATTGCAATCAGACTGGCTTCTATTCATTTTCAAGGAGCTCGAATGCAAATGCCAACAGGAGTCTGTAGATAATATAAATAGTGAAAGAGGGAGATTAGCCCACAGGAACTGGGGGTCCCCAACTCTATCTACAGGGGGCAGCCTCTACTGACTTCCAGTGTCTACTGCCAAATAGCAAATCTGCATTTTTTTTTTTTTTTAGGGGAAGGGGGTCAAGTTTTCTGATTTTCAAATGTTGGAAGCTAATAAAAAACACAAACCAAACCAGACAAAAAGTACTGCGTGTGCCAAATAAAACAGAACCGAGGGCTGTGCTAGGTTCTCAGGCCCCTAGGTTTGCAACCTCTGGCTTTTGAGTTATGGAAGCATGGGCACATCACAGAGCCTCCCCAAGCCTCAGTTTCCTCAGCTGTAAAATGACGAGGCCGCTCCCTGCCCTGCTTTGCTGTCCAAGTGCTGTGAGGCACCCGTGTGAATGCACAGGTGAGACGCTCTCACTCTGTGAGTGGTGATGACTCAGCATTCTGTAGGTAGCGACATCCTTATTGATGCATGTACATTTCACCTGAAAGTTGTAGCGTGCCTCCCACAAAGTCAGCCGCTACCAGGAATATTATTCCTTCTCCTTTTCTGCCTTTCAGTAGAAACGTGGAGCTGATAGCTTTAGGTGGTAAATATAGCCCTGGCTTCGAAAGGGGTTGTTTTGATGACGTTAGAATTCTTCTGAATTTAAAACAAATCCACCCAGTCAATGGAAGGAGGGAAACTTTTTAGTTTTAGTGGGGCCCAGCCTCCTGGGTCTGCGTGGGAGCCGACAGGTGTTGGCAGGCGCATCAGTCAGGATTCAATCTGAGAAGCAGGACCCACTAGGAGATGTGTCTGTTGCAGGGATTCGAGGTGACACATGGCATTGAGGGGCTGGCTAAGACGCCTCTGGAGGGCTGTTCTCCCACATCTGATGCTGGAACTCGCCCTCAGGGTAGCAGTTGGGAAGGGAAGAAGGATAAAAAAGTCTGGAGAGCAAGAACAAGCTGGGACAGCAGCCGGAGCTGGCGCCCTCGGGGACAGACGGAAATCTTGTCTCTGATTTTGGTGGGGTGGGCTCGTGCAGAGATGCTGAAGGAAGATGCAGGGGAAGGTGGAGCTGTGCAGGCCCAGCTGCTGCTTCATCCCACTTTGTTGAGCCAGGAGATGCGGCTACAAAATGCCTCCCTTCTACCCTCCAGATCTCCCCCAAGTTGCCCCCTGGGGCCCACTCCAAATGCAGCTCTAAAGGGAAGAGAATTCTGTGGATTGCAGTTCAGCCTGGCTAAGTCCACACCTTACAAAGCCACCACGGCAGATGAGGTGGGATTAAATTATGCCAAACAAGGGAGAATTTTTTATCCCAGTGATGGGACTGGAAGCTTGGTGGTTGACACCAATGGCTGCTTGTTCTGAAGACTAGAGATTTGGGTTTGGGCCAACTGGCCACATCTAGCAGGTCTCTAGATAGGGAGAGGCAAGCCTCAGAGCAGAGCGGTGGTGGGCTGAGGGCTTCCACAGTGCTATGGTCTGCATATTTGTGTCCCCCTAAAATTCATGTGTTGAAATGCTAATGCCCAGTGTGGTGGTATTAGGGGATGGAGCCTTTGGGAAGAGCTCAGGTCATGAGGGCAGAGGCCTCGTGAAGAGGGTTAGGGATCTTATAAGAGACCCCACAGGGCCCCCTAGTGCTTTCCACCAAGTGAGGATAGGACAGGAAGTCTGCAACCCAGAAGAGAGCCTTCACCAGAACCCAAACACCCAACCGTTAGGGACTTCCAACCTCCAGAACTGGGAGAAATCAAATTCTGTTGTTTCTAAGCCACCCGGTCTGCGGTATTTGTTACGGCAGCCCAAACAGACTAAGGCATACAGTAACCCGTCTATCCCGAGTCTCTGAGGAGCTCACGAGAAGAGAAGAGGCCTGGTTCCTGCACCAGGGGTGTGTGACACAGGGAAAGGAGCCTTGTCAGGAGGGAGATGGCGGGTAGCTGGGGTGTCGCGTCTGAGCACGCCTCACAGGCTGGAAGTGGAAACACAAACAGGTCTTGATAAAGCAGGGGGCACCCAGGGCGCCCAACTTTTCAGAAAGACTTTGAAGAAGAGGGTCATGGGGGGGCTTTATTCACACGTGCAACAAATGTTCACTTCCTGACAGACAGCATGCAGGCCCAAGGGGGGTGGTGACAACGTCTAAAACTTGGTCACCACCTGGAGAAATGTGTGTGTGCGAGAGAGAGCAAATCACGGTCAACAGACAGCAGCCTGTTTCAGAGCTAAGGATCGGTAGGGTGAAAAACATAAACGGAACAAAACGAAGTGGCCTTTGTATAGCACGTTATGACAATTCTCTCCTCCTCAGAGATCGCCCATGGTCACCTCGCCCAGCGTCCAGCCTCCCTCAGCCCCTCGGCTCCTGACGGAGGGGCAGCTCGCCCGTGGGTTCCTTGCTGAACCCCCCAGGTCCCCGCTTTTTGTGAGGGATCTGAGTCAAGAGGCACTGAGAGCTGTGAGGCAAGGGGGTATTAACCACGGGGCTTGAAGCAGAAAGGCAGGCTGTCGGAGAAAGTGTCACCTTGGGCCACGCGTAGGCTGATGTGTGACGGGAAACTACTCACAAGAGAGCCAGCACGGGGCAGAGCCTCTTCCCGAAAAGGGAAACCTCCCCCTCATGCCTTCCCACTCGGAAAGATAAATCAGCCTCGGGACCACCCAACCCCTGTGAGATAGCTCTTCTTTGCAGACACCTCCGGATCCCTGGACCCTCATAATCATCCGCATGCCCCTCATTCCCTTCCCTTGAGCTAAGTGAGGAGAAGGTCTATGACTTCAGCCACGGCTCCTTGATGAGAGTAAAGCTACTCTTCTAACCTCAGCCTGTTCTCACCACAGCCCTGGCAAGTGGAAAGCATCCTCCCTTTTCCGACAAGCAAACGGAGAAAAGTCGAGTAACATGGCCAAACACAGCCAGGAGTCGGGGGAGGGGGGAGCCTGAACTCCTACCCAGCCCTCAGGACCACAAAGTCTTTGCTCTCCTTCTTTACCAACGGTTCCCTCCAAGGTCCAGCAAGCTTAAGGCCTCTAAGGAGGCAGATGGAATTTGGGTCTTCCCTCTTGGGGATGAAGAGAAGATGCTGAATGAGGCTGGGGAGTGTGGTGAAAGCAGAGGCCTGTGGGCTCATGTGAGACTCAGGAAGCTCGGCTTCTGCTTCTGGCATTATGCTACGGGGAAGGGAAGGGAGCTCACCTGTGTGAACCGTGCCCAGGGCCTCTGAAAATGAGGTGACAATTCTGAACAGACGCCGGGAGCCTTTGGACCAACTTCCTGGTTCGCGCTCCCATCTTTCCATGGAAGGGGAACAGACTGGGTCCTCACATCTGCTGACGGGCTGTTTAGAAAGAGTGACATTTAAATAAGTGAGCCCTGGTTCTGAAAGAGGCAGAAAACAAATGACCCAAAGAAAATCTTCATGTCCTTATTAACTCCCTTTTGGGGATTTATTTTAAGGAATGAATCCTTAAGAAGAAAAGAAGAACACTACGTGCAAAAAGATGTCTGCAGTGGAGGTGTGTGCCACCCTCTCTCTGGGCTCTGCTTTCTGGTCTATAACATGAGGGACGGGAGCCCGTGCAGCCACAGGCCCTCCTCGACGAAGTGACAGTGCCAGGCTAGCGCCCAGAGGCCCATCCTCCATCCACGTACTGCCCCAACCCTGTCCAGGAAGACGGCCTCAGGCTTCTCAGACCTGGGGCCCCGCCTGCCTGAGTCACACCGGGACACTGTGGTCACCTGCACGAGGCGGCGGCCTCCCGCTCTGCCTGGTTTCCTGGGCCACAGCCTCAGGGGCAGCATTTGTGGACTTTAAGCGCGCCAGATACTTCCCCGCCTTGGGGCATTCCTCTCTACAGTCCCCTTGGCCGGGAACTTGGATGGCTCCTTCCAAAACACCACAGACTGGATGGCTTTGACAGCAGGAATGTATTTTCTCGAAGCTCTGGAAACCGAAAGTCTGAGCTCAACGGGTCTGCAGGGTTGGTTTCTCCTGAGGCGTCTCTCCTTGGCTTATAGACACCACCTTCTCCCCGTGTCCTCACGTGGTCTTTCCTCTGTGTCTGCACATCTCAGTGTGTCCAAATTTCCTCTTCTTAGAAGGAAAGCACTCAGATTGGCCCATCCAAGGCCTCAGTTTTACTTAATCACCTCTTTAAAGGCCCCATCTGCAAATGCAGACACACTCTGAGGTACTGGGGGTCAGAGATTCAACAGGAATTTGGGGGAAACACCATTCAGCCAATAACACCACCCCTCAAGCTTCTTCTCGAATGTCATTTTCCAGGAGTAGCTCCACATAGAGACGTGCAGGTGGCTCCCTGTTGGGGGAGGCTTGTCTCAGGGGGGCTGACACCAGCCCAGCTCTGCAGCCAAGCTGTGTGCCTAGCACAGAGCTGTGTCTCTCTGGGACAGGAGAGCCTTTCCTTTGCCAAAGACACCACCTGCTTGTGAAGTCACACACCGATGGGCCGCGTCTGCTCAGATGGGAGACCTTTTTCTAATTCTTCTAAAAGACACCGCGTAGGCAAGTGGGAACAGTGCTTGTCCCCTGATCCACCCTGCCGCCTGCATCCCCTCCGAATTCACACCCCAGTATTTTGCTTGTTTTCTTTAGTGCACGGATAACAACCTGTTCTGGTGGTTTCGTGTTTTGTTTTTCGGAAGGACCTTGGCTTAGTCAGTGTCACAGCCTGAGCCCCTCACGCTCAGCCCGGCATGGGAGTAAATATCCATCAGAGGAAGGAAAGTGCCGACCGACTCTTCCCACTGCCTCCTGGCAGATGCTGGGATGCTCTTTGCTTCCTTGTCTCCCAGGTCTGATGAGCTCATGCCTGAAGGCAAGGGCAGGGGGTAGGAGAGCCAGGAGGCTTTCCAAGGAATGGGAGACAGGTTCAGGGGGGCCAGGCGGCTGCTGGCTGGCCTGAGCCCCAGCTGATGGAAATGCTGAGTGAGATGGAAAAACGGAAAAACTTCTCGAGCGGAGAGGAAGCAGCTGAGTGAGCCTTGGAGACACATAAGGTGCACTTATGGGGGAGAGTGGAAGAAAGCACAGGAGCCCGTGAAAGAGCCCACAGTCTGCCTAAAGACACCACGGAGGCCGAGCCAGCCCCAGATTGGTGGGAAGCGTGTAGGGCCCAGGCGGAAGAGCCATGCATCTGTGAGAGCAGCCCATAATACCTGCAAGGCCAGCGTGTAAATCACTCACACGGCTGGCAGGTTGCAGAAGACATTACCCTCTAAGGAAAATTGTTTCCTGACCCACTGGTTCATCTATTTCAGGGTGTTGTTTTTGGAATAATGGCAGGCATATAACTTGCAAAAGCATCATCTGAGTTATTTTTCTTGAGGCCTGCTGAAAACCAGAGCCTCCGAATTCCCTTTTCCTGCTAAGGATTGCCCGGCCTGGTCACTAAAGCCTAGAGGAACATTGAGAATTCCTTTCCTTAGCTCAGTGGGCCATTGTAAATCCAGGGTGATAGTTTTCCTCACAGGTGGACATATTCATTTTATGGGTTGTCGTTAGGTCACCCGAAGTCCTGGGAAGTGGCCTATTGTTCAGAGTTGGAAGGCAAAGGCACAGAAGGAATGACATTCTTATTAGAGGTTTGATGAATGAAATGCAATAATGAAGTTTCTTTTGTTCTTGCCTCTGGGGCCCACAATTGTTAATCTATAACTTGCTATATGGATTCAAACTTATTAATCATTTTAAAACAAAATTCTCTGTAATGACTGAGATGGAAAATGAGGCCTTGATGAAATAAAATGTCAGTCTGGCCCGATTTTCCTCCCCAGTGGAGGCAAAGTGGCAAATTCTAGAGTTCCACCCACCCCCCCGCCCTGCCCCCAGAGAGGGTTTGGGGGAACCAACACGGGCAAGACGGGAGAAGGCTGGGAGATTCACGGGTGAGGGTGTCATCCTTGCCCCATGCACAGTTGTGAACAAGGCCTGTGGCTCCAGGTGAGACCTTTGGTTTCACCATGTTGGTGCTGGCGGTTGCTTCCCGGGAAGGCAGGCCCTTGTCCACTTCCCACCTGGTTTGCTGCCCAGACTAGAAGCTGGGCTGGAAAGGGTTCGGCCTTTCTGGCCAGAGCTCATCATGGGAATTCTAATTTCTTATACCTATACAGCACTTTAAGATTTGTAGACTGTTTTTATAACCATGGCCCCCTTTGGCTTCACAGCATTCTTGGGAGGTGAGCAGGTCTGGGTTGATTATCCCCATTAGAGAGGTGAGCAAACTGAGGAAGAGAGAGGCAAAGTGACTTGGCCAGATCACCGAGCGAGGACTCCAGCCCAGGCAACCCTGTACGTCCCACTGTGTGCCACGCTGGGCCCATCCAGGGGGGTCCAGGCCTCAGGGAAGAACATCCAGGGGTTCAGACCCTGGGAAAAGAAAATGGATCTGCTTCTCTTTCCAATAGGAGTGTGCAATGAGAAAGTCCCAGCCCAGACGATTTGTGGAAGGGGTATGACTTTTTTGGTTTATTGTATGTTCCCCAGTAGAATGTGAGGCCCATGAACTCAGGGAGATGGGTCTGTTCTGTTCACTCTTGTTTCCTCGGCACCTAAAAAGTGCTTAGCGCACAGTAGGTGCTCAATACGTATTTGATAAATGAATTCACGAATAGGAAATGAATGAAGCAATCTATCTCAGGACCCAAGGTCCCCTTCTCTGGGCACCACCTCGTATCCATCCTCTGGACCCGCAGACCCTTCCTGGCTCTTTCCTCTCTGAGAGCGTCTGTGTCCAAGGACCAAGGAGTCCTTTTTAGAGAGCAGATTCAGTATGTCTCAGCCACAGGCCATCCTGGAGAGAGAAGAGATGTCCCATGCCCTACTGTTCAGTCTTGTCTCTAATTCTTCAAGAAAAGAAAAATCAGCAACATATTGGTTTGTCTTCTTTTGGAATAAAATAAATCAACGAATTCACAATTATTCTGAAAATCTGATTGGAGCAGTGCCTCTGTGCCGGGCCCTGGACTCGACTCTGCAGATGCCACAGCGAACACACGGGGCCACTCACTCACGTGCAGGACCTCTGAGGGCACAGGGGAGAGTGCCGGGGCCACCCGCCAGGCCAGCCGCGTCCCCAAAGTTCCAGTTGTTACTGCTGCATCGCTATCTTAAGTTTCGTGGGATAAACCAACAGCTGTCATTTATTATTATTATTGCCATTGTCATTATCATTATTATTTCAGGGCTCTGGCCTGCGGCCCCTCATGCAATGGCAGTCAGATGGTGGCTGCAGTCACCCTGAAGACCTCTCCTCTCTCATCTGATGGGTAAAGGGGGCTGTTGCGTGGAAACTGTGAGGGGTCTCCACGTGGCCTGGGCTTCCTCACAGCATGACGAACAGAATCAAAGAGGAAGTGTCCCAAGAGAGACCCAGGTGGAAGCAGGGTCCCCTTCTGTGACCTAGGAAGTCACGTAGGGTTGCCGCCACCATACACTGGTTGACGTCATCACGAAGGTCCATTTGGGACAAAGGGAAAGGACAGAGGTTCCACCTGGGTGGGGGAATGGCAAGGCCTCACTGTAGCAAGAGTGTGTAGGATGGAAAAAATTTGTTGGGGATGTTCTGGGCAGTGAAGCTTGCCAGCCTCACAGATCCTGGGGTGGAGGACGGACTGGGACCCTTTTCTTCCTTTTTCCTCCCTCTGTCCCTCCCTCTTGTCCGCCCTATTCTCTGAGACACGTTACAGCTGCCAGGTCAGCCCTGCAGCCAGGAGGCATGGAGATCCCGGCTCCTCAGCTGCCAGGTCAGAAATAGGATAGTGTAGAGCCTGCCTGCCTGAGGTGATTGCTGTGATGAGCAGGGGTTGGCAGAAAAGACAGAATATTCGGTCTGACAAGCTGGGAGTGAATCCAAGTTCCTCCTTCCTAGCTCTCTGTCCTCAGGACAACAACACTAATATTTAAATATTTTTTGTTACTGCTTTTTGAGTACTTTCCAGGATCAGGCCCTGACTAAAGCTTTTCATGTTTATTTTCCTACTTAAACCTCACAACAATCCAATACCCAATAGATGGGTATCAATATACCCTTTTTCGATTAAGAAACTGAGGCTCAGAGAGGTTAAGTCATTTGTCTAAGGTCACACAGGTAAGTGGAAGAGCTGAACGTAGAAACGAGCTCATCTGCCTCCTTGGAGTTTAAGCTGTTATTCCACCTCCCTGTTTACTTAAATCACAAAATGCCACAGTTCATCATCCAGGACAAATAAGACTTCTAACACCAACCATACAGGCTCGTTCTGAGAGCAGTCTTGGAGAGTGGCATCACAGTAGATGTTGGTTGGGGCAGCCTGACTCTGTGTCGGATACGAAGGGGAGACCAATCTAGCAATGGCTTCAGATCCCTTATAACCAAGACTCCACAGCCTTCGGAACAAGCAATTTCCAGATGTTTCGCCAGCTCTCTGCTGCCTGCCCCCTCCCCCTCCCTCCCTCTCCTCCCGCAGCCTCTATCCCTCTGTCCTCTGGGTTTCCCAAACCTGCAGGGCTTGCAGCCTCCTCGCTGCTCCTACCAGCTGAAGAAACAGCCCGGGAAAGGCGACAGTTTTACAGGGGAAGTGCCGTGTTGAGAGAGCCGTATTTGGGAGGTCCCTGACGCCAAGTCAGAATAACAAGTCTGATGTTTCTTTTGGTTTTCCTGACTTTTCTTTCTTCTTTAGAGCTGATGAAATAAGAAAAAAAACACAAGCAGGAACGCTTATAGGTGTAAGTGTGTGTGTTGGCAAGGGGGCATCCTTTGCAACTGGGTGAGCCTGAGTTTTGCCTGAGTCCTTGAGAGGGGTGTGCTGGGAAATTCACAGTAACTGGTAGCTTCCGTGGCTCCAGCATTGCCCCCCTCACCCCCATCAAAATCCAAATCCTTGCTCAGAACCCTCCAATGCCTTCCCACCTCCACCATCGTAACACATAAAGTCCTCACCCACCGTAGCTAGCTACTAGGTCGGGTTTCTCCATCCACCTCCCGGACCTGGCTAAGCCTCCTCCAGGCCACCCCAGACACAATGAACTTCCTCTTTGTCCATCTTCAAACCCTCCAAGCTCATTCCTGCCTCGGGGATTTTACACTAGAATTCCCTCTGCACCACCCCTCACCCACCCAAGCCATCTTTCATGTGACTCCCTCTGCTTTTCTGTCACCTCTTCCAAGCAGCCCTCCCTGACCACTCTGTCTAAAGTAGCCACGCCTACTCCACCCATTTCTATCCCCTTACCGTCTTTTCTTTTCCTTTATGGCTCTTATGTTTGTTACTACCTGAAATTATGCTACTATTAGTTATGTCTGTCTCCCCTCCAGCTGGAATACTTGGGGCAGATACAGTGTCTGTCTTGTTCACTTTTGTATGTCCAGCATCAGGAACAGAGCTGGAACATGATAGGATCTCAATAAATATTTGGTGAACAAACGGATACATGAATGAATGAATGAAAAGTTCTTTCTGGAAACTGACTAAGGTTGTATAAAGGAATCAAGTCAATTCTCCCAGAAGAGGGAGCACGGCAGGAAGTCCCAGGGGAGGGTGGGGATAGGCAGGTAAGGCATAGAGGGCAGGGGCAGCTCTGCAGCCCCGCTGATGAGGACCTGCACTGAGCTGGGCGGCCACAGTGGGTTGGGGGGTGGGGTTCGGGGGCTCAACTATTTCTGATGCCACACCCAGTCTTCAGCTGCAGGAGAACTGCAGGCATTAGGGATTGAGAGTCAGACTCAAGTTTTGCATCCCAGCTCTGCAACTTCCTAGCTTTGTGCCAGTAGAACAGTTAATTAACCACTCTGAGCCTCAATTTCTCCTTCTGTAAAGTGGAGCTAGCAACAAGGTAGCTCTTGTGAAGATCAAAGAGCAGGTGCATGAAAACTCTTGCACTCAGCATTTTATCAGTTCATAGAGGTGACCGTTGTATGTGTGGCCTCGGTCCTCTGAGAAAGTCCCGTCCAACACCCAAGCTCCATCTCCACCTGGGAGTGCGGATTTGCTCATCAGAATATGTTTTACTTTCCTTTCATATTTTACAAGAGTTTGCTTGCTTTAGGGGAAAGGCACAGACCTGGCTTAGAACACCTAGGTAGGGTCCTGGCTCTGCTCTGTGGCCTTGGATCTATCACTTTGCACGTCTGACTGCCTTCCACGTCGGCACTGAGATTAGCAATGGTCTCTGATCCCTCCACCCACACACACCTACCAGGTTGCTCTAAGATATTTCTTCTTTCATGTCTAAAATTCTGTTATCTTTCATTGGATCTTAATTGTAGGTTTACTTCCATGAACTATAAATTGCTGTATATATTTTTCCGTAAGTAAGTGTATCTATTTATGGAATTCCATAGATTTATCTATAAGGAGACAATGATGATGAAGACTGTGTTTAGACAAGACAAATTCAAATCCTGGCTCTGCCATCTCCCAGGTGTGATCTTGGGCAGGTGGCCTTCTCGCCACCTCTGTTTCCATCATCTTAAAATGTGAAAGCAATAAGACCCATCTCGCAGATTTGAAGAGTGACAAAAAGCATATAAAGTTGTACACCAGCGTTCACAAAAGCATCATTCATAATAGCCAAAGGGTGGAAACAACCCAAAAGTCCATTGACAGATGAAGGGATAAACAAAAAATGTGGTCTATATATACAATGGAATATTATTCAGTCCTAAAAATGAGGGAAAATCTGACACATGCTACAACATGGAAGAGCCTTGAAAACATTATGCTAAGTGAACAAAGCCAGACTCCAAAGGACAAATACTGTATGATTCTACCTATACGAGGTATTAGAGTAGACAAATTCATAGAGACAGAAAGTCGAATGGTGGTTTCCAGAGGCTGGAGAGGGGGAAATGGGAGTTATTGTTTAATGGGTACAGAGGTTCAGTTTTGAAAGTGAGAAAAGTTCCGGAGATGCATGGGGGTGATGGTTGCACTGGACTAAATTTACCACTATAAAAAATAAATTAAAAAAATATATACTTACCACAGTGCCTGGCATGATGAATGTTAGGTTTTTTTTAAAAAAAAAAACCTAAAATAAGATGCACTTTTCAGGGACCGGTGATGTTAACATGCTTTATAACCGTAATGTGCAATCAAAATATATGGCGTTCCCACCACACCGTACCTGCCAAGTGAGTTCCCCAGATTTTCTGCTGGAATAGACCCAATGTGACAGTCATTCCTAGAAATGTTTCCTTTCCCACCACCGCCCCGCACATCAGCCTCTCGATTTTTCTGCTGAAGGGCCGTGGATGCCTCTGTAAACTCATGCAGATGGGCATTTCGGCAACTCACTATTTACAGAAAACCAGGAACGACTCACACTCTAATTTGCTGGTCTGGGGAGTCCGGATTTTCAAGACTTGTTGGATGTTGTGTTGCAAAGCAAGCTTCAGCGGCGTTAAGTTTTGGTGGGGCAGGAGAAAGGGTTTTGATCTGGGGCCCACATCCCACAGGCTCCATCCTCGGCAGCTTCTCCAGTGTTATTGTACATCCCCAATCTCAAGTTGTGATCCCAAGACCCATGTCCATCCAGGAGGAAAAGAGGTCTGGGCTCTTGAGCCAGCTTGGAGGAGACCAGAAGTTCTCTTAGTCTTAAATGATTTCATCCTCGTGCGCCTTGGAGGGATGCTGTCACATCCACACTGACACGGGGTACTCAGGCTCCTAGAGTGTCACCAGGGTTTAAGACTTCCTTCTTTCCTTCTCAGGCAAAGCCCGGGGCTGGTGGGGGGGGGGCGCGGGGGTGGTGCGGGGAGAGCAGGAGGCCTGAGTCCTAACTCTGCCCACAATGTTCCAGGAGACCAGTAGAGACTCGTTGAACTGTCCTGCACCTCAGCCTCTCTCACTTTAAAAGCAGGACTCATGGCTCAGGGCCTCCTCCAGGTGAGAAGGACCGGGAGGCTGATCTGGGAGATGAGAAGGTGCTGGTCATGATGCTGGCTTTGGAATGAGAGCCGGGGTGATCCTGGAGGTAGATGGTCTGAGTTTGAGATCCCAGCTCTGCCACGTGCTGACCTGCCTCAGTTTCTCCATCGGTAAGACAGCAATAAAAACTCCTGCCTACTTCATGGTGTTACTATGAGAGCTGGCGAAGTTGATTTTAGCAAAGTCACCAGCACGACGGAGGTACATCATTGGCAAACAGGCAAGAGCACCGTGTCCACGCTCCCCATCGCAACAAGCAGGGTCGCTGTTGCATTTGGCAGAGGCCTTGCCTGATCAGAGCCTGAAAATGTATGGCTCTGGGATGTGGCCTAGTGGGGGCTCAGATGCAATGGGTCGGTGAGGATCTGCTGAGAAACGGATTGTGAAATAATGATCAACACAGAAGCTGCCTGGAGATATTCGAAAATATTCTCATTCCTTTCATTAACTCCCATGACGGGAGTACAGAAATCAAGTTAGGTAAGTTAGGATGGAATGTGGCAGCGTGGAGGAAGAAAATGGATTTTTTTTTTTTTTTTTTTTGCGGTACGCGGACCTCTCACTGTTGTGGCCTCTCCCGTTGCGGAGCACAGGTTCCGGACGCGCAGGCTCAGCGGCCATGGCTCACGGGCCCAGCCGCTCCGCGGCATGTGGGATCCTCCCGGACCGGGGCACGAACCCGCGTCCCCTGCATTGGCAGGTGGACTCTCAACCACTGCGCCACCAGGGAAGCCCAGAAAATGGATTTTGATGTCACACAATCTTGAGTTCAGATCGATTCTCCAGCTGTGTGGCTTTGGGGAATTTGTTTAACCTCTCTGAGTCTCAGTTTCTGTATCTATAAAGTGTGGGTGGCAATCCTTTCCCTTTCGAGGTTCCTGTGAGAACTAAATGAGATGACGTAAGTAAATTACATGGCCCCTTTGTCTTAAATTAAATATGGTCATAACGTTTTGCTGCTCCTTTTACAGAGAGGCACAATCTATTTCTCCACTTCTGAACACGGGCTGGCCTTGTGACTGGTTTAGACCAATAAAACATGGCAAAAGTGACATCATGCAACTTTGGAAGAGAGGCCTTAAGAGGCCATGTGGCTTCTGCCGGGGTCCTCTTGGAACGCCGCCCTGAGACCGCCAGGTGAGGAAGCTTCTCTAGCCTCCTGGAGGATAAGAAACTGCACGGAGGGGCTCCAGGGGGCCCAGCACAGATGCTAGACATGAGTGAGGCCATCTCTGAATCATCCAGCCTAGGGGACCTTCCAACTGAAACAAGTACACTGCCCAGCCCACTTACAGAGTTGTGAGAAATAATGTCATTGTGGCTTTCAGTCATCAAGTTTTGGGGTGGTTTGTTCCATAGCAAAGACTGCCTGAAGCAGTCCTCCATATAGACTGGCTGAATTGAATAAAGATGAAAGTTTTTCGGGAAATACGGTATGCGCTTCTAAGCGCAAGCTCTTGGTATTATTATTGTTGTTTTCATTGTTATTCATACTGATTAGCTATAATAATAATGTAATATAAGGTAACACAATATAATCCTCATTGTTGGTTGATGACTTCTCACTTCCTGTCCCCTGGGAGAAGACCACAGTCCGGAACGGGCTTTGACAGGCTCAGACAAGCAGCAACCTTCTCTGCAGGCGAACGTTTTAAATCTCTATGTCTTTTCACATCTGTAATAGCTCCACATCACCTTGTTTGGCCACCTAGGATGGTGCCACAGCTCCTATTAATCTCGCCATACATGGCAGCATTGCACTCAAGTGCCATGCTCCCGACTGCCTGTGTGGGGCACGGAACCTATTTTTAGTGTTTTACATCTATAATTATGTATGTTTCACTGCCTCTCAGATGCATATTTGCTCTGGGGAGAGGTTATGGTTATATAATCTCAGTTATTTTTGATAGGGCCAAATGTGTTATACCAACCTGCTAAGTCTCATTCAGCCAGAGAAAACTGTCCAACTGTTCCTTCCTCACTCAGGCTCCCATGGAAGCAGGGGTGAAATTAAAAATATTTAAGTACTGGTAAAGCATGGGCATTGACAGATCAGAATGGAACCAGCCATTACTTCACTTGGTGTTTACGGGGTATATTAGTTCTGCTCTTGAGGGCCAATTTAGCCTAAGAATCAATTTGTGATTTTTCAGAAGTTAGAAATTCCCTTCACAGAAACTAATCAACTGGGAACTGGGGCTTGGAATAATGCTAGTCGTAATGGGATGGTATCAACCTTGCTGATGTCCTGGATCAATGTCCCAAGGTGTCATGCCCTTTGGCCAAGAAGTTTCTCCAGTGGTAGTTTCTACTGCAGAAAGAAGAAGAGCTGGAAAAGTCAAGGCTGAGGTTGGGCCCCAGAGAGGGAGATGTAGGACCCGGGACTAGCAGATGGAGCGGGTGACCTGGGGAGGCTGCAGCCATGGCCGACTGAAGGAGGTCTGGGAGGCGTCCACTGGGCTTGGAGCTGCAAAGATCCAGGTAGGGAGATATGAGTGTGGGGGGCCAAAGCAACTGAGCATCTTGCAGCAGGAAGCAAGCAGATATGGACCAGGAAGAAAGCAGGCAATCCAAAGATGCTCAAGAAAAGGTATTTTGCCTGGGAAAAACATACCATCTTTTATTCATTCACTCACTCACTCACTTATTCACTCAACAAACATTGGCAAAGTACCCACTGGGAACCAGATACTGTCCTAGTTGCTGGGGAAACTTAAAAATTGTGTTTCCCTATGCATCCAGCTTACTTACAAGGTATCTTTTTACCCTATGTATTAAAATATTGAAGTAGAAAACTTAGCAAATAGAGAAAAGCATACAGAAAAATATCTGTATTGGGCTTCCCTGGTGGCGCAGTGGTTGAGAGTCCGCCTGCCGATGCAGGGGACACGGGTTCGTGCCCCGGTCCAGGAGGATCCCTCATGCCGTGGAGCGGCTGGGCCTGTGAGCCATGGCCGCTGAGCCTGCGCGTCCGGAGCCTGTGCTCCCCAACGGGAGAGGCCAAAACAGTGAGAGGCCCGCGTACCGCAAAAAAAAAAAAATCTGTATTCTCAACTCTTAATCCCTGTTAATATCTCATACACATCCTTCTTATTATTTGTACATAATATGTATTTTTTAACTTCAAAACTGGGGTCGTATCATATAAAATATTTTTTCACTTGTTACTATGTTGTGAAAAGTTTCTTATACTTCTGATATCCTTTATGGATATGACTTTTATTGGGTGTAGGGGAATTCCATCTTAGGAACAGGCAGTGGATTATTTAACCAACCCCCAATTGTTGGTCATAAATGTTGTCTCCAAATAAAGAATGTAACAACCTGTCAAAATTGTCATTTATATGCCATGCAAACATGCCACCTAATACTTTCATGAAAAATGAAAAGAATCTAAATAAAGAGTGTGAGGGTGGGTCTCTCCTGTTTAAGTGCATCAGTGAAAGTTATAGAATTATAGCAAATAGCCTTCGATTTGCTCTAATTTGTACAAAATTTTTCAAATTCTGTACATCTAATACACTATATTAACTATTGTTAATTGCAGAATGATAATAACTGTGTTGGCATGGGTGCAGAGAAATGAAAGCTTACATATTTCTGGTAAGAGTTCAAACTCCCATTGTATTGCAAGATTTTTTTAAATGTTCAGACTCAGCATTTCACCTTCTAAGAACTGATGTTAAAGAATTAGTATTAGAGATGTGTACAAAGATTTATGGAAAAACAATATTTATATCAGCATTATTTTTGTGCTTAATACACAGTAACTTCTAAAAATGGAAGCTATAATTACCAGTATTATCATCATCAATTCTTTTTCCAGCCCCATCTGGCTTTGAGAATAAGAATATTATAATTAATATATTTTTACATTGGATGTCATCTCTTTCCAGAATTATTTTTTGACACTTACATTGTTTTATAATCATGTTAAGTGCAATTACTGAGAAATAAACTTTAAGTTTGGGGTTCTCTGCTCAGCAATCTTTCTTTTATACTGCTCTTCCTTGTATCTGAATTATTTATTTTGCTTCCTTTTTCAGCCACCTGGAGTAATTCTTTGATCATTTTCTTTTTTTTTCAAGATAGTAATAGCCACAGCATAAGTTCTGAGTCCTTCCATAAATAATTACCCACCTTCAAGAATGGCAGCTTGGCTGCACATATAATTCTTTGTTCCTAAGTCTCATTCCTTCAGAAGTCTTCAGATTTTGAAATATTCTACCCTAGAATTTGCTAAAAAGTGTGGCCTAGTGGAATTTCTTCCTTTCTTTTCTTGAGGGAATTTGGAGTTTTTTCCCCCCCAGAGGACTGAATGTTTATAGGATTTTTAATACGTGTTCTTGAAATTCAAACTTTTACCCGTGGATGTCTCAAAGAACTCTATTATAAAGTCGCAAAACTTTTCTTAACCATCCATGTGGCTTTTGGGGGTCACATGGTTTCTGTCACAACTATGCAGTTCTGCTGTTGTAACCTGAAAGCAGCCATAGAGAAGGTATAAATGAACAGATGTGGCTTGTTCAAATAAAACTTTATTTACAAAAACAGGTGAACAACTCATCGGATGTAGTTTGCCTTTAGATTCTAAAGGCACAAGTCTTTCTTCAGTTGAGAGGAATTTTCCAACAGGTCTTTCTTTTTTCTCCTTCATTTGTTCTGTTGTCACCATTTCAAATCTCTCCTACATATATATTTGATTCCTAGCATCTAGCTTCCTTTCTCTCTCTGTCTCTCTGTTTCTCTCTCTCTCTCCCCCTTTCTCTTTCCCTCTCTCTCTCTCTTTTTTCACTATCATCTCCGTATATTTTCTCCTTCTCATTGATTTCTGGCAGTGTTCCTTGAACTCACTTCTGAATTCACAGATTCTGCTTTCTGCTCTTCTAAATCTGTTCTTTACTGCCTTAATGGCATTAGCAAATTTCCATGATTATGTTTTTCACTGGGGAACAATCTTTCTGAATTTAAAATTTTTCCATTAAGAGAGGCAAAATCTAATCTTCTAAGAAATACTCAAATTAGAGATTTTTTTTTTCCTGGTAGTTTTGTATCATGGGAAAATGTTTGCTTTGATTTCTCAGAATAAGCTCCATTTTTTAAATCACAGAAACTTCTCATATGCCTGTTAAATTTTTTTTTCATTATATACACCTGCAGAGGGAGATTGCTTACCCACTTTTAGAAATTGAGAACGATTCCCTGAGAATCCTTATTTAGATCTTTTACTCACGGAGGGAAAAAGAACTTCCTTGTCTATTCTGCCGTTCTCATTTTTAGTCTGGGAGTTCAGTTGACCCTGACGAGCAGTAAGTGAGCTACTTGAGAAGGTAAGTGTGCAGCACGGAATTCACTCTTTGACCAGCATTTCTTTTCGCCCTGTGCAGGCACCAAGGGCTGGGAAGCTGAAGTCGTCTGCAGGGCTAAGATTAGCTCACTGCACTGTGTTATACTCTCTCCCGGTCACACTCACCTCTCATCTGGCAGGGAAGTTCACTGCTATCTCAGTGTTAATTTTTCTGCTGTGACTGTATTAACAGCCCCAAATCCGGGCACCAAATCCCTTCTCTCTCTGGCACAACTACGACCCTTAGCAGTACTCTTCTTTGCTTCACACACCATTCCTACCATGTGAAGGTGCGGTTGGCTATTTCCTAGGAACGGCAGTGAGGCAATTCCCAAAGTCCTTGAATTTCCCACATTCCCACTGTTCTGTGGTCTCCCTTAGTAGATAACATGACTCCAAGTCTGAGGGGTCTTTGAGACTCTTGGGGCAGCCCTTCCACTTCTGACTGGGCCCTTCCCGTACTGCATTCACTGCAGGCCTCCTGTTTCTTTACTTCCAACACCTTCCTTCTCCATCATCTCTTTTTCAAAAAAACCTTTCAAGTTTCTAGTTCAATCACAGCCTATTTTCTTACACTGATAAAGGATCTTCCTTCCTTCCTTTCTTTCTTTTTCAAATTTGGTCATAATGAGGTTTTGAGAGGAAGAGGAATTAAACAGATAAACTCAAATTGCTCTCTGGAAATGGAAGTCACAGTTTGTTCTTGATTCTTTTTGACAACTTGAATGAACAATCTCGGGAAATCTTCTCTTGCTTCTTGCAGTAACTCCATTTTCTTGGAAGGCACCTGTGGTCCCCCTTTTTTTGAACAGTTCTGTCTTCTCACATGTCCTGTGATTTTTCTTGGTTTTCTTCTCCACGTTTATCCATCACTAGGAGTTCTGCTGGAGATGGCGTGGGACCCTATCTGGATCATGCAGGCCAGGATGGTAGGAGAAAGGAGTGGATTAAACATAATAGAGTTTGTCTGCTGATTCAAAGATCCAGACGCTGAAGGCAAAGGGAGCTAGAAAAGGTTAGGGTAAGGGACTCAGAGCTGGAGGTGGTTGTAGCTGGGGAGGTCTCCATGCTTTGCTCAACCTTCCTTTCTCCTGTTTGCTCTTTGCATCAGGGGTCTTTCTGTTGCAAGTGATACAAAATCCAACTCAGGCCAGGTTAATCGAGGAAGGGAAATTAGGGGTTGTTCTGGTTTCAAGTAAAGCTGAATGCAGAGTACAATGTCCTTGAGAATCCAGTTTCTTTGCATCGATTGCTTCTGTCTTCTGCTAAGTTACCTTCATTCTCGAGTTCCCATGGTAGCCCCTGGAACTTCTGGGTGGTAGAGTGTCTACAACAGCTCTGGCCTCACATCCCTGCAGTTCAACTCCGGCAGGCCTAGAGCTTGGGTCTTCCCCTTGGCTCCCACCAAACTTTTTTTTTAATAACAGCTTTATTGAGATGTCATTCACGTACCATACAATTCATGCATTTAAAATGTAAACGTCAATGATTTTAGTATATTCATAGAATTGAGCAGCCATCAGTACAATCAATTTTTAGATCATTTTCATTATCTCAAGAAGAAACCTTGCGCCCATTCACAGTCACCCTCCAGCCCCCAGACCTAAGCAACTACTGACCTACTTTCTGTCTCTATAAACACCCCATTTCTGGACATTTCATATAGATGGAATCATATAGTATGCGGTCCTTTCTAACTGGCTTCTTTCATTTAGCATAATGTTTTCAAGGTTTGGCCAGGTTGTAGCATATATCAAAACATCATTCATTTTTTATGGCTGAATAACATTCCATTGCATGGATGTACCATATTTTGTTTATCCATTCTTCAGTTGATGGACATTTGGGTTGTTTCCGCCTTTTGACTATTATAATGCCACTGTGAACATTTGTGTATTGTGTGGACATTTGGTTTCATTTCTCTTAGGTATATACTTTGGAGTCGAATTGCTAGGTTATATAGTAACCCTATATTTAACCTTCTCAGGAACTGTTAGACTGTTTTCCAAAGCAGCAGCATCATTTATTTATTTACAATCCCATCCACAACGTAGGAGGGTTCCAATTTTCCCACATCTTTCCTAACCTTTGCTTTTATCTATCTTTTTGGTTATAGCTCTCTTAATGGTGTGAAGTGGTATCTCACTGTGGGCTCCCACGGAACTTTTGAGAATCATTCTGATTGGACCACCCCGGGTGATGTGACCATTCCTGAATGAATCACTGGCCAGGTCTCCTTGGGGCTGGATTGACCAGACCTAGGTCATGAACTCCACCCTGGAAATCCACTCTGAACATGTGAACTCAGAATGAAGGAAGGGTTGATACCAAGTTTAAAATCAGAGCCATTACTAGGATAAGAGGAACTAGGTGCTGGGAAGATGAAGAATTAATATTTACTAAAGCTCGGCAGCCAGTAGTTTGTTGGGGCAATGCCCTGACCCAGGTCTGGCATGGCAGTCTGTTTCAGGGTTAAACCCCAAGGACCCCTGCTGTGGACATCCATCTCACCATGCCCTTGGCACTGTGGGCACCTCCTCACAGCACTGACCAGGTCCAGATGTTCTAGCCCGCTCCCCTCTCTAGTTCTCACCCCAGTAGGGCTATTGGTGAGGTTCTGCAAAGATCTTTCTGAGATTCTTATCAAGCAGATTGCTTATTCTCATTGGAGAAATCCTGACTCTGATTGGCCCATCCTTCAATCTGCTCCCCCGCTCTGTTCGTAACAGACATTCTTTAGATTTTCTAGCCTATAACTCACACCCTCCTCTAATACCCAGGGCTGATATAAGTATTTTCCTATTTTTATATACAGTTGGCCATTTTCTTGGGAACCTGGGAAATAGAAGACAGTTAGACACTTAAGTTGTTGTCTTCCTGCACTAGAGAAGTAACTTATGCCCCAAATAATCTACTTCAAGACTGTGTTAGGAATGACACTACTTCAGAACACAGTGTGTCTCATTGGACGTCCCCCACAAGGTCAATAATATAATAGAATTTAACTACCATTTATTGAAGGTTTACTATATTGTGGGCACTGAGCAACACACTTTTCATACATTACTTCATTTCATTGCCATTAAAGCTCTACGGGGTAGATGATATTATCTTCATATTATAGGTGAGGGAACTGAGGCTCAGAGAGGTTAAGTGACTTGCCAAAAGTCACACAGTACGTCACTATAAGTCACAGGTAGTGCCAGGATTAAGGGTCACTCCCTCCCATCACTTTACTCACCCCCAGTCTCTCACCAAACCCTGCAGAGCCTCCCTCACAAATATCTGAAACCCAGCCTCTCCTCTGCCACTTCCTTGTCTGGCCATATCATCATTGCTGGCCTTGCCTGCAGGCATAACCTACTCTCTGGCTCCCTGACCCTGGTCTTGCCCCCTCCAATCCACCTTCTGCCCTCTAGCCAGCGTGAACTTGTCGCAGTGCGACACTGATCGTGTTACTCTCCTGATTCAAAACCCTTCAAAGCATATAGTTCATAACTCCTATTACACGACACCCACTGGCCGCCTGGTTGCTGTGTTTCTTGCCGCCCCTTCATGCACCCACCCTGTTGTTAATGGGAACCGTCTGTGATCCTCTCAGTTGCCATGCTTCTTCTTGCCACTGTGCCTTAACGTGAGTTATCTCTTTGTCCTCTTTCCTCTGCCTCCAACTCCTCATCCTTCACCAGCTTCCCTTCTCCACTGTCCTCGTCCTTCAAGGCCAAATCTAAACAGCAGCCTGTAGAGGAAGCCACTCTTGCATCCCACCACAGCCCCTGGGCCTTTAGTCAGGGTGCACGGTCTGGTGGCCCCTGAGGGACATGACCCACCTGGTTGACCTACTTACCAGATATCCTCAAGGTCATTGTTGCAAGACACAATGGTCGTCTGGTCGACCTTCAACCCTTTCGTTAACAGAGACCAAGGCTTAACCCATTTTCTATATGAGCTGGCTCATTTTCCCCAGGCAGCTTCAGCAACCCAGTACATATGGAACTTTGGGCCAGCTACCAGTTTTTCCACCTGCGAATTGGAAGAGAACAATTTTCCAGACAATCTCCAAGCCCATTTTCCACTCTAAATTTCAGGATTTCACATATTATCTTATCTTAGGGTCTACGCCAAGCTAAGCACGACCTCCTATTTTCCCATCTCCATTTCTCTGTCTCTGTCTCTCTGTCCCTATCTCACTCTCCACACCACCCTCCTCCTCCATGTCCTTTGGCTGCCTCTAAAGTGGGACCTGCTCCTGGAAATCCGTCTGGGCTGTACTATTTCTACGATACCCGAGTCTCAGGGGCTGCAATCTTGCAGGTGGAGGTTCTTAGCAGTGGGTCCCCAGCATGCTGTGTGTCCTACTTGAGGAGGAATAAAAGGCCAGGCTGGACGCCTGGAGGATGGATAAACAAACCCATACATTTGCTACCAAAAAAAAAAAAAAAAAAAGGAAAGAAAGAACGAAAAGATATTGATTATGTGGCATTGAAGTGCCTGGGGCTTTAACAGACATTCAAAATTGGATGCATTGCTAAAGATCAATAGTAGGTTTTATGTCTCTGACCTAAAAAGTACCAGCGCCATGTAATTTAAACACAGACAGCTATGAGTATATCTCCTAACACCTGGCACACTTTCCTCAGCTACCTCTGACACTCGTGCTCACTTCTCTGCAGCCATTTTCCTTTTTTTAGCCAGAAGATGACATGGATAAATACAAGGATATTTAGGAATGTAGAGTCAAGTGTTTCTGATATCATTACCTTAAATGATAACCTCACAGAGCTGGGAATGGCTGGGAACGAACCCTTGGGGGGAAGGAAGCTGATAAGGGGATACAGATAGGGTGGGGTTCTGAGCTTGGAAATGAAGGAGAGAAGGGTTGGTGCACATGGGGTCTTCCAGGACTTTGTAACAGCCCTGTGGGATGGGAAGTGCCCAGTTTACAGAGGAAGAAACACAGTCCATTACTTCCTTGATTGAATGTCGGTTCGGCTGCAGCCAGGGGAAGGGCCCGGTGATTTCTAGGGGATTTCTTGCACCCAAGAATCCATACACGCATGCATCCATGTGCACACACACACACACTTCTCACCGCGGGCAAGCAAACAGAAGCAGAAGCAGAAAAGTGTCACTGTTATGGCTATGGGTTCTGACTTAACTGAAGTTCAATCTTCGCTCCACTAATTATGAGCTGTGACTTTGGACCAGTTACCTAGCTTGCTTGGGCCTCAGTTCCTGCATATGTAAAATGGGGATAATAATAATAATTCATAATAATAATGATATTATTGTTGTTTGAGGGGGATTAAAAGGCTTAACACAGGTAAAGTTTAGCACATGGCAAGCATTCTATAAATGTTAGCTAACTTCAACAACCAGCAGACAAGCCCGCCTAGTGAAAATCATGGCTGAATCAGGTTGCCAGGTTGTAGCTTTATATGCTATTTCAACAGAAGTTCTAGTTCACTGTGGCTGGCGTGGGTCAAAACCCACCCTCACATCCCAGGCCTATGTGTATGAGGTGTAGCTTGGTGCCAGCCTCCCAAGCAGTGGATTCCCACCTGTCGCTCCTGCCTCCCCCCGCCCCGACCCAGGTCCATCTCTGGCAGCGCTCTCAGGGGCGCAAGCAGAAAGAGTGCACCTAACTGGATGAACCTGCAGCTTTTCTCACTGCCCTGGCTCCCGTAACCCAGACAGGGACCATCCTTGCCCCTCTATACCGTCTTTGTTTACGGGCACATGTGCATTTGTTGAGGAGAGTTGTACAAAATTCTCTCCCTTAATTTTGTGGCAGGATAAGATGGCTAATCTGTTTTGACATGCTATCTAAACGGCCCTCAGATCAGTATATGGAAGAAGTCATCCATAAGTCATGTCTTTTGTACACATGTACTGGTGTGTTCCAGAGAAAGAGTTATATTGGCTGCAAGAGGCTGAATAATAATGGCCGTTATTATGGCGAATTCAGGGTCTCCACATTCACTCCACATATCAAATCCTCTTTCAATGGGGCCAGTTCCATCAGCTGTCAGGTTCTATTAAATATATCCCTCAGACCTACTGACCAGCTGACAGGAGAGAAACTCCAAACCGTACAGCCACCATTAGCATCATAAAATGTGAAATCAGCTGGAAGGAATGATAACAGAACTAAAAACAGAAGAGATGAAAATCTGTAATGCCCTTGTGTGCTCCTAAATAGAAACCCTGAGAGTTACAAACACACCCATAAAATACCGAGGTTAAAACAAAACAAAACAAAACAAAAAAACAAAGGTCGTCCTCTTGTATGCTTCATAACATAGAATGGTTCTTTGACCTTTTGTTAATGCGAGATTTGCATAAATATTTCATGAGGTTAATACAATGCATAAAACAAACGTTTATTAGGCAACATCTGTGTTGTTTTTCCAGATAATGCTGTGTTTCTTCCAAGTCAATGAAATATAACCTCTCAGAAGCTTGGGGTAGTGAAAATACTTGTGCAAAGGCTATTGATCATATTTTACACTTGTGCAAATGCTCGGATCCTACCAGAGAATTCCTTAATCAGGGAAAAGCAGGGGCTGGCTGGTACCCTAGAAGAAGATGCAGAGATTCCCTTGGAGACATAGCACTGGGTCTATCGAGGAATCAAGGCCTGCAAGGAGAAGAAAGATTTCTGCATGTGGACTAGATCTGCTTCATCATTTCTTTAGTCTAACTTTCTAAGTTTGGAGCTGTTTGCTGAGATAGTCACTTAATACTCGAAGGAAATAAAAAGAGTTGCACTTAAAATCTCTTAAGAAGCAGAGAGTGGGTCAAAATGCCCAGTGGTTTTATGCAGCTACAATTCCATCATGATATTGGTTCCATATGGGTCCCTTTAAAGCAAAAAACAAAACAAAAAAATGTTATGAGACCAATAATTTTTAATGAAACTTGGTTTAGCTTACAAGCAGGTCTAACAGATGAAACAGCAGCCCAAGCTGGAAACATGACTTTTCTTCTTCCTGGCAGGGATGAAAGAAAGCATCTCTTCAATTAAAGAAGACCCTAATGGAGATATGTTTTATATTATCAATTTTATGCAAGTAGGGGTTTAGGCATTGTCTCTTTTACCACACATGTCTAAGCAAGTCCTCTCTTTCTCTAATGGGTGTGTTAGGCCATTTTGAAAGTGGGAAACGTCCTGATCCTGCCTTCTGAGCTGAATTTTGGGTGGAAATTTTTAGTAGAATATTTGTATTAGCCAGCTTGGGCTGCCATCAACAAGCTGTCATAGACTTGGTGGCTTAAACAGTAGGAATTTATTTCTCATGGTTCTGGAGGCTGGGAAGTCCAAGATCAAGGTGCCAGCTAATTCAACCCCCAATGGTGATTTCTGCCTTGCATTCAGCTGCCTTCTCACTGGGTCCTTACATGGCAGAGAGAGAGAGAAGGGGAGAGAGAGAGAGAGAGAAGGGGAGAGAGAGAGAGAGAGGAGAGAGAGAGAGCGAGCTCTGGTGTCTAATCTTATAAGGGCACTAATCCCATCGTGAGGGCCCCACCATCACGACCTCATCTAAGCCTAATTACTTCCCAAAGGCCCCATCTCCAAATACCATCACATTAAGAATTAAGCTTTCAACATGTGGATTTGAAGAGGTGAGGGAAGACGCAATTCAGGACACAGCAATGATGTTGCAAGCTGTTGTCTTCCTAAAACTTTGGAAGGATTTTGGGTGCAGAGATTCTTCAGAAAATGAGGGTGGTGCTCTCTCTCTCTTTACACATATATACCACTTCAGTGAGAGGCTTCTGAGCCTCAGCACTGCTGACATTTGGATTGGATCGTCTTTGTTATGGGGAGCTGTGCTGTGCACCCTAGGATGTTTAGCAGTGTCCCTGGCCTCTGCCCACTAGATGCTATTAGCATCGCTCTCCCAGTTGTGACAACCAAGACTGTCTCTACATATGGCCAAATGTCCCTTGGGGACAAAACTTGTGCCCTGTTGAGAGTCACTGATTTCAGTGTTTCCCAATCTTTGGACACCCGCTTAGTACCGTATCTGGTATCCTCTGTAGGACTATTTGCTTAAGGACAAAGGTGACTTTTACTTAGGTATCATCTAACTCAGCTCACCTCTAACCATCTAGCTCTCTCCGTGCTGGGAAATCCCATGTGTCAGAACACGTGGGAAGAACGCTGGTTGTAAGCAGTGACAAGTGCTACCCGTACATCCATAGAATGAAAGGAGCCACAGAAGGATCCTTCATCCAGCCTCCTGCCTACAGGTGGAACAATTAGGCCCAAGGAGAACCAGTCCTGCTGTCATAAGTGCCAAGGTGGGGAAGGAGGGTCTTCCGAGTACCTTTCCCTTGTCACTGCCTCTCACATCACTCTGCTCTATATTCACCCGTGCCCTTACTGCTATTGAAATGATCTTGCTTGTTTATACACTTACATTTGTCTTTCTTTACAATTGACTGTCTCTCCATTAGAATGCAAGCCCCATGGAGCAAAGACTGCTTGCCTTAAGTGGCAGTGGAGTGTTTTAGCCAAACTTGAGGGTCTTGGTATCACATTGTGGGGTTGAAATCCAAGGTCTGCTTCTCAATAGCTTTGTTGACCTTGGGTAGTCATTTAGTTTCTCTAAGCCTCAGTTTTCTCCTCTGTATTATTTATAAATAATTAAAACAAATAAGACCAGTTCCTATATGATGGGACAGACTAATGAAATACTCCCATGACTATTGATGGGAATGACTAATGAAATAATGTTTCTATGTGCACAAAGAATGTAAGGGATTGCTGTTCACCACTGTAAGGACAGCTCCCAGAGTAGTCCCTGGCACAGGAAGAAGCACAAGAAATATCAGTAAAATGAATGAATGAATGAATGAATGTATTCTCTTGTGTCTCTGATTTTTCAATTCTTCCTGTTGCAGTCGATAATTTGCTATCTATCCAATCCTCTTTTTTATTTTCACTACAGGTGGGAAGCAGAGGTCTAATCAAATGTTTGTTTCTAAGCAAGGAATTATAGCAATCATATATAGATAAAAGGTCCAGACTTGGGAACGAAATTAACAATACCATTAATTTTTCACGGTAACATCCCAAATTCTCTACAAGGACTCCATCATCCTCTGAAACTCAACTTTGGGCTGACCCAGAAACTCTTTCCTTCCTTGTGGATTTGTGGGGATCTGTCAATGTCCCAAATCAGGCACACATTGGAGAGGGACAGTAGCAAGCCGAGGGCCTGGCATGGGAGGCGATACAGTTCAGGACTGGAGAGGCAAGGCTGCTGGGGCACACAGCATCCATTCAGCCTCCTCCTGCATCCAAGTGGTAAATCACCATTTGTAAGAAATGTGCTCAGTTAGAGAAGAAAAAGAGATGTAATTATGTCACTTATAATGAATTCTGAAGGAAACAAAGAATTTAAGGAGAAAAGCTCTGGAGACGACCAGAGAGCCGAAGCCTTTCGGATCATCTGAGCTGCCCTGGAGAAGACGCATAGCTGATCAAACATTCCTGTTGATCACAGGGGGCCCTTCCAGCCTCTGAGAATGCTCCTAAGGAAGCAGGAAAACTCAGGAGCCCCAGCAAACGCAGTCCGACTTTTATTAAATAAATTACATGCTCCTCTCAGCTTCCCCCAGCATCAATAATATCAACTTTTGGACAAACGGTTCTCTCTGGGGAACGGGTTCTAAGACTCACTCCTAATCTTCTTGCTTTGAAGTATCCAAGGGCTTAAAGGCATGTGTCAATATCTCAGGCCTCTGGCCTTTGTGGGAGGGGGTGTGAAAGGGTCCTGTTGTGGAGGGAAGTGAGACCACCAGCATCTGCATCCTTCCTCTCGGGCTGGCAGTGTTCCTGCAGCTAGTTTCCAGGGCGCTCCAGATCACCACCTGCCCATTCCGCGGTGAGCGTTCCAGGAGGAGCCTGATGTCTCATAAGGAAACGCTCCCCGCACTCCTCCAGTTCCAACTCAGGCCACTCTCATGGATCTTTCTTTGTTTTCAAGAATGAAAAAAGCGGGAGGCCTGATTGGAGGGTGGGGAGGGATAAATTAAGAGCTTGGGATTAACAGATACACACTACTATATATAAAATAGATAAATACCAAGGACTTATGGTATAACACAGGGAACTATATTCAGTATCTCCTAATAACCTATAATGGACAAGAATCTGAAAAAGAATATATATATAGAACATATATGTATGTGTATATATATATATATATACACACTCTTTGTTATATACCTGAAACTAACACAACATTGTAAATTGACTATATTTCAATTAAAAAAAAAAAAAAAGCAGGGCGCCTGGGATAGTGAGTGTCTGCCTTGGACTGAAATTTCTAAAAATTCCCAAAAGATCAGTTATGGCATTTGTTATACCAAAAGGTATGAAATACCATGAACTAACTCCTTGAAAAATTAATATGAGACATGGATTTATTAATACGTTTCTAGACGCTCTTGACCTGCATTTCCAATGCATCTGGTACTGGGGTGCTGTTTCACAGGCCACGTACTAAGCCCTGCATAGGCTTCATCGTGTGTGTTCTTCACTCCAGCCCCCTGAGATAGGTATTATTGTTCTCATTTTATTGGATCCAGACCCTGTGTTTTTAACCTGTGAGCTATTAAGTTTTTGTGGTCAAGCGAGTTTGTAAAACTCAGAGTTAACCAAGATTAACGGGTTTTGTTACTATAGGAATGCTCAGCCTTTATAATATACTTATATCCATTAGGAATCTCCAAGAGGGAGAAGAGAATAGATGGACTTTCCAAACGTATTTTACCATAGAACACTGTTTCCCCCAGTGCATTTCCAAGGATTATTGTTTTATAGGAGCAGGAAAATTACACTCCTAGGGAGACATAGGATGATCATTTTGTGGATTAGACGGGATGCCACAAAGGGGATCCTTGAATGACTTTTTGTAAGTCGATCTTTATATTCCTACAAACCACTTTCAAAATTGCAAATATCACAATTGAAAACTTGACACAGAGCCAGGCTCATGGCATGCTGGCTGCAAAAACTTATAGGAAAACGTTGGCAGAACTTTTCACTGTTTATGAAAGTTCTCACTCCTTCTGTCATTTACCCTGGGAACAATTTCCTATTCTGCAGGATCTTCTCCCATGCTTGGAAGAGAAATTGCCAGCAGAACCTCTATACTCCTACCCCAGAGCGGGGGTCAGCAAATTACAGCTTGTAAGCTAAATCTGGCCCACCACTTGTTTTTTGTAAATAAAGTTTTATTGGAACACAGCCAAGTTCATTCACTTACATATCATCTTTAGCTGCTTTCATGCTACAACAGCAGAGTTGAGTAGCTGTGACAGACACTGGGTGGCCCGCAAAGCCTAAAGTATTTACTATTTGACTCCTTAAAGAAAAAGTTTGCTGACCACTGCCCTAGAGCTACCCATTTACACTAGTTATAGAGCCTGGCTTCAAGGCAAAACTTCCCCGGTAGGGGCCACTGACTGTCTAAAATACCATATGTTCAAATTGAGGCAAGCTACCACCATGACTTACTCACTGTTCAAATTCAGAAATCTTGTGCGATGTATGTTTTCTCCCGTGAGGAGAAAGGAAAAAACACTACGATTATGTATCTGGAAAGATGCATGTATTGTCTCATTTGCAGTAATCTGGATAAGCAAGTACGGCTCCATTTTATGGAGAAAAAAACAGATTCAAAAAGGTGGAGTTATTTAACCAAGGTTACACAGAAAATAATTTGCATCTCAAACTCTCTGACTCAAAGGTGGGTGCTGATGCTCTAGGACTGGTTAAGAAGGCAGGCTCTGGGGCTTCCCTGGTGGCACAGTGGTTGAGAGTCCACCTGCCGATGCAGGGGGCATGGGTTCGTGCCCCGGTCCGGGAAGATTCCACATGCCGCGGAGTGGCTGGGCCCATGAGCCATGGCCGCTGAGCCTGCGCGTCTGGAGCCTGTGCTCCGAAAAAAAAAGAAGGCAGGCTCTGGAATCACCCAGCCTAGATTCGAATCCTAGCTCTCTCATGGACTAACTTTGTGACTTGGGCAAGAGACTTAACATTGCACCTCAGTTTTCTCAACTGTGAAGTGGGGAGGAAAATACTCCTTTCCTCTTAGGGTTGTTATGTGGACTAAATGAATTGATTCATGTAAAATTCTTAGAATGATGCCTGACACAGTAAGAGCACTGAGAAAACGTTGGTTGCTACTGTCAGATGGGGAGGGGTAGGGAAGGATCAAGGAGAAGTTCTACATTTCTGGCTCTAACAAATTGGGATGCTACATTTGTCTTTCCACATATATAGTGATCCCCTTGAGGGCAGGGAGTGTTTTCCTGTGTCTTCTGTAACCCAGGAGTGCCTCAGAAAACATATTCCATTGATGTTTACTGGCTAATTGACGGTAAAATTGGGGGAAGAGGCCTGTCAGGAAAATGAAATCTTGAGCAACAGAGCCAATGTGGGGAGCTTGGTCAGCACAGGTGACAGCTTCAGAGGACTGACCGGGCCTTGGTCTGATATTTCAGTTATCGATCATGCCAACCTTCATGCCTTAAAGCAATCATTTCTCATCTCTCAAGACTCTGTATCGATGGGGCTCAGCGTTGTCAGCTGGAGCTGGGGACTCAGTTCTTCTGGAACAACCACCAAGATGGCACTCTCACACAGTTGGCAGTTGGCGCTGGCTATGGCTTGGAGTCCATTTGGGGCCATTGAGCACCTTGGTTTATGTCCACGTGGCCTCTGCATTTCGCTTGGGTTTCTCTCAGTGTGGTCACTGAGTTTTCAAGAGGAAGAAAGCATACCTGTCTTCTTAAAGTCTGTACTTGGAAGTTCCAGAAAGATACTTCCTCTGTATCCCTTGGTCAGAACAAATTCTAGGGGCCACCCAAACTCAAGGGGAGAGGAAATAGACTGTCTTTTGATGCGAGAAATGGCAAAGAATTTGTGGCCATCTTTAATCTAGATAAACTCCCTGGACCTCGCCCTGGAACTATTAGACTACAGCCTGCATCTTCCTCCCCCAAAAGACACTCCCTTTATTCTGTCTTCGAGGTTACCCAGACCTGAACTGGGCATTTGAAGCATTTGACAAATGCAGCCTATTCAATGAGGTTGCAAACAAGGGGTTCCCACTTCCAGCCCTTGACCTTGCCGTGCGTTAGCTTCCTAGAACAATGACAAGCTTGCTCTCACTTCTGCTCCTTCAGGTCTTCCTCCTCTGCAACTAAATAATTTCCACTTGTCCTTCACGGTTCAATTTAAGAAACGCCTCCTCCAGGAAGTATTCCCTGCTTTACACCCACCCCACTAGCTCAGTGCTCCCATAATACTGTGACAACCACCACCCTGCCCATCCAATCATTGCATTTCTCCTCCTGAGTTATCACTAACTGTTCATCCCCGTCAGAGAGAAGGTTTAACGCGAGTAGAGACGATACCTTATTCTCCTTACCAGTAGGTGCTCAGTAAACAAAAGCTTCCCACTGACTGTTTCCTACGCTCCTGCTCTCAGAACCTGGACCATCAGGAATGCCAAAGTTTGGAGATTGGAAGAAGGAAGGCCAAGAGGAGTCGAATGGGGATGATGTGAGAGCCAGGGGGAAGGGAACAGAAGGAGAAGCTAAGACCAAGATGGCAGGCAAAGTGGACAGCCCGGCTGAGCCAGGAACCCTGGTATCTGCCACTCGAATTCAGGCACATGCAGCTGTCCCCGTGGCTTCCCGAGCTCTAGTAAAGACTTCAACCCCAGGGCTTCCCTGGTTGAGAGTCCGCCTGCCGATGCAGGGGACACGGGCTCGTGCCCCGGTCTGGGAAGATCCCACGTGCCGCGGAACGGCTGGGCCCGTGAGCCATGGCCGCTGAGCCTGCGCGTCCGGAGCCTGTTGCTCCGCAACGGGAGAGGCCACAGCAGTGAGAGGCTCGCGTACCGCGAAAAAAAAAAAAAAAAAAAAAGACTTCAACCCCAATAAATGTTTTATTCACATCTGAGCACACCTGACTCCCTGACGTGGCTCACAGACTCTGACTGGGAAGGAGAGGGGAGCCCGTTGAGGGGGCCACGTCTTCGTGTTGCCCCTGAAAATCGTTCTTCCAAAGCAAACACGTGTGAGTGTGTAAAGGCAGGTTCATAAAAGAGAAATCAGAGGGAAAGGAGTGAATCTAATAACGCCCCAATCCCTTATACCTTTCCAGAAGCATCTGAGTCCTGACACCCCTGGGGGTCTGACCGCTCACCCAGACGACCTATGGCCTCTAAGCTGAGGGGTCCAGGGAGCCTGTGGTGGCCCCCTGCCACTGGAACTGTCACCTCATCTGGCCCATGACTCCAGGGCAGTGGAGGTGAGTGTTTTTTCGTAATAAGCAGCAAGGGGCTGAGCAGGGCACTCCCTCTCTGATTCTGGGCCATTCATAGCGTGTCCTCCTGCAGAGGCAGCTTCAAAACAGCTCCTTGAAGGCCTTCTCTCTGTGTTTTAAACAACACTGCTGCTTCTCTCTGTATCTCATGTCCTCCCGACTTCTTCCCTAAAAGCGACACCCCACGTCCCCAGCTGAGAACATCAATCCCTTACCTCCTCTATACAAAATAGAGTTGTGTGTTTCCTGCACCCTTGCTTCTGAGACTTCAGAGCAGAGAAAGGGGGTCTGATCTCTAACTTTGGGGACAGAAAGAGCAAAGCTGTTGCCTTCCTGAGCTTCCCAGGCATTGCACTCACACGCCAACCTTTGTCACATGCAAATGAACGTGCTATTCCCAACATGATAAATTTCACATCAGTCCTGCTGACTTGGGCTTACTAATTGCCCGATAGCATTTTCTTTGTTAAGCTTCACTGTGATCATCACACTTTTTGTTGAACTGACAGTAGAAATATTCCGCAGCTGACAACCCAAATGCAGCCCTAGTCTTTCATGCAGGCCCCCGGCATCCCAGCCCCTGGAACTATCTCTGTGGAGGGCTCCCCAGGGCTGCCATGATGCACAACTCCAGGGAGATGCCATTCACGCTATGCTCTTGTGCCCCCTGTAAGTAAGCAGGGCATAACCTGTACACAGTGACCCTGGGCAGCCCCATTCTGTACCTGGAGCTTTTGATGGGCAAGAGGCAAGGGACCCAGCAAGCTTATCTATTAAAAGCGGTGGCAACAGGAATGGGGACCAGAAAGAGAATGTCCGTGTTCGCAAAGTTATTCTAGGTTGTGTGGCGCTGTCTGCCTCCCTGGCAAAGCCTTCTGATGGAGGCATCTTCAGTTTTGGCTGCCAAGTCCAGCTGTCAAATGATACCCAGGGAAAGGGGGACGGCCTGGGTACCACTGACTGTCTGGAATACAACCTGGGTTTGATGTGGGTAAGAGGAGACCCTGTGGAAGATGGGGGTGTTTCCCCTGGAGGGGCAGGGACAGAACGAACCACAGGGAGGTCTCCTCACCCCAATTTGCACGCTCCCTCTTAGCAAGAGACCGAGTACTCTTATCAGCTGAAGAATTCAGCCAGCCAGTCGGGGTCGCATACCACACGGTGGCTGGGCCTGGCTCGGCTGTCTAGCCAAGAACAGGCTGGTCTTTGTTCCTGTGTAACTGGGGGTGCTGCTTGGGGATGGTGGATCCAGGGTGCGTGCAATTATAGGATTTTTTTAGAAGGTATAGAAATTGTATCTCCCATCTTGGACCTTGGGAAAATAAATTGAAGAAGGGAGTGTGATATTAAAGAGGCAAGGGGAGTCATTTTCATTGCTGGCAACTCTTCTCCCAAAAGTGACCCTATATGCTCACATGCCTTCTGATTGTTGCAAGAGCCACCAATATTGCCGAAACACTGCATTTAACTTTTCAAACGTCGTTCACCTTACCCTAATGTCTTATCCTCCAAGGACTCAGAATCCTGAAGTTTGGAGTTTGAAAAATCCTTATAGGTCATCCATCCATCCATTCATTCATCCATCCATCCATCTATCCATCTATCCATTTATCCACCCATCCATCTACCCATTCACCCATCCACCCACCCACCACTCATCTACCCACCCACCTATCCATCTGTCCATCCATGCATCCATCCATCCATCTGCCCACCCACTGACCCATCCACCCATCTACCCATTCATCTAGCCACTCACCCACCTACTTATACTCCCACACAACCGCCCATCCACCTATCCATTCATCCATCCATCGAAGAAGCAGTTATTGAGTGCTTACCATGTGCCACTCAGTGGTGAACAGCGAGACAAGGTGCCTGCTCTCCCGAAACTGACATGCTCTAGGGGGAGATGGATAGTAAACAAGTAAGCAAGTAAACAAACAAAATCATTCCAAGGCTGTGGTAAGTTCCTGGAAAGGGAAAATGAAGGAGATATGAGAGAATAAATGCAGAGGCCTGGGAGGATACAGAAAGGCCTCTCCAAGAAGTTATCACTTAAGCTGAAAAGTAATTGGCAAGGAGGAGCCAACCACACTAAAAAACGAAAGAAGAGCATTCTAGGCAGAGGGAAGAGCCAGCGTTAAGTGGAGGCTCAGAAACGGGCGCAAGCTTGAGGGGTAGACAGGAAGCCAGCATGGCCAGAGCAGAGGGAACTTTGCAAAAACCACTTGTTCAAGTGAAATATGGCACAACGTCTAATAGAAAATAAACCGAAGCAGAGGGATTCACATAAAGTCAGTTTAAAACCACTGATAAGATTCGACTGCTGGCAGCAGCTCAGCTCTCCCCTGGGATATTTAGCATTTCTTGGAATGCTTTGCTGATGCTAAATCATGGACCCCTCCGTAGCGCACACACAAGGGGGTGGGTGCTGAGGCCTGCAGGGCTTTCCTTGGGGACACCTCTTTCTGAACAAAAAGTCTGCATATGTGCTGAAGGCTTGATGCTCTGCCAGCCAAATCACGCTGTGGTTTCCCCCTCCCGGCGGCGGCGGGCTTATCCCAGCTGGTTCTTGCTGAGCAACGTAAAGGACGTATTTCAGACCAGGAGACTTTGAAGTATGTGCTCTCTTAAGGCTTAACAATGTCAAGCTTCATAACCCAAGAACTGGCTTGCTAGCTTCCTACTTTAAATTGCTCATAATTTGAAACATGCAAACATTTCCACTTTATCAAGCAGGGCTACTAAACATACTATTGCTGGAACCTGCATGTTTTATGGTCTCCATACAGCCAGGGAGCTGAGTTTTATTAAAATAGACTGTTAAGAGGCTCAACTCATTATAGGATCTTCCAGGCCCCAGAATGAAAGAGTTTTGTTTATTATAAGGACGGGGGGGGGGGGGGAAAGCACGGGGAAGAGGGGGGGGAGGAGTGTGTGTGGGGGGGGGGGGGGGTGGAGAGGTAGGAAGAAAGCAGAGGCCACCAACAGTCTGGGCTCTGCCCCTCACCGCCCTTCCCGCCCCACCTCTGTGTCCACTGCCTATCCAGACCCAGCGTTTGTTTGTGGGGCTATGAATCTTTACTTACGGCAAAGTTCGGTCTGGCTTCGAGACAACTGGAATTTAGCAAAGAGGGATGATTCTTCACTTGGTAAAAAAAAAGGCTCAGGGCCTCCAATGAGGGCAAGCACAGCAAGTATGTTAAAAATCAGATCTGACAAACAAACATACACTGTGCGCAGAGGTTTTTAAACAGATGCTGACTCTGAGAACCCAGGTCAGGCTGCATTTGTCATTTTAAGTGTGCTGCTGGGCTTGGGCAGGATTAAATGATATTAAGGATAAGACTAGATAATACAGTTATACCTTGGTATCCGTGGGGGACTGGTCCAGGACCCCCTGCAGATACCAAAATCTGTAGATGCTCTAAGTCCCTTACAGTCAGCCCTCTGCATCTGCCGATGCAGACCCACAGATCCCCAGGGCCGGCTGTACTGTCGTTCCCGTCTGTTTGGGTAGCCTTCTTTGCTTGCCAGCGCAGAGGCACTGAGCTCCGCGTGGCATGCTGCGCCCGGCCTGCCCTATCTATTGCTCTGCTAGTTCCCACACTGGCCTTGTAGAAAGGACAGGCCCCAAGACTGCATGGGGTGGCAGAGAGGGACCCAGCTGTCCTCACATCCCAGATGAGTCTGCACAAAATCTCTAGCCCCAGATGTCACTGGGCAGTGACTGCGTGAGAGACCCCAGGTGAGACCAGCAAAAGAGCTGCCCCGCTGAACCCAGTCAACCCACAGGAACATCAAAGACTGTCAGTAGTTTTTGCAGTTTCAAGTCTCTAAGGTTGTATCGGATTTTGATGAAGCAACAAATAGCCAAAACGCCACCCTTCACTTCCTCCCGCCTCCTCTTGGGGGTTTTGGGGAAAGAAACAGCTCTCCAGGGACAGAAAAAGATGTCTACCAGCCATCGTGATCACTGATAACGAGAATGAGAATGATAGCTGTAATTTATGGAACATCTAGAATGTACCAGGCACCATTTCTGAATGTGTTATATGTTTTCATACATCACCTGGGGTTCATCCAATTATCGTCCCCATTTTGCAGACAGGGAGACTGAGGCTCGAAATCTGATTCCTGAGTCCATGTGTTTGAATCTTACACTGCGCGGCTCCCATAGCCAGACCTATACCCGGCACCATGGCTGTTAGCACAAAACCCTGCACACAGGAAGTGCTCAGTAATGTGAGTGGCAGCAAATGACACTAGGAACTCACCTTTCATCCCACACTTACTAAGTTATCACTCAGTTTCCAGAAACTGTGCTGGATTCTAGGAATATTCCTGGAGCTTGGAATGAGATGCACTGCCCTCTCTCACATAGAGGCACTAGCAGTCCCTGTCCTGGAATTGCCCATGATCTCCTTTAATCCCTGCAACTGTGGTGCCCAATGCCATAAGCATAAGCAACCAGTGTTTATCAAATGGGTCTAAGACTGAATTACATATGAATAAACAAGGGACAGGTGGATGGATGAACAGACAGCTGGACGGATGTATAAGCAAATCTCATTCTGACGCACATACAGTAAAGAAGGCCCCTCTGGAGTATCTCTTACGGTGGTTTTAATTTTATCAGAAGTGTCATACCCACCATGATTTTTTATTTGGCCTGGGTACAAGGCCAAGAGGGTTGGGGAATGTGATCTGGCCATGGAGGAGGTCGGAA
This sequence comes from Monodon monoceros, assembly GCF_005190385.1. Lineage (NCBI taxonomy): Eukaryota > Metazoa > Chordata > Mammalia > Artiodactyla > Monodontidae > Monodon > Monodon monoceros. The sequence continues at coordinate 32,813,140 of NW_021703766.1, forward strand.
AGGTGTTAACAAGCTATAAATGACCTTCCTGGCCTCTTCAGGCATAAGTAATGTCCCCAAATTGCCTACAGTCAAAACTGCCAATTCCAAGCTGATGGCGATGAATCAGGCTCCCCCTATACGCAATAATGTGATCAATTTCTCATTTCGCTGAATAAATAAGCTGGAGGATGGGGAACTGTCTCTGACCCACCGTTAACCTTCTGTCTCATTATTCATATCAGACCTATGACATGCATGTAAGAAATCCCTGGTTCAATTTTAGCTAATTATTTGTTAGGACTGAAGGTTCCGTGAAGTGTTACTGATGGTACAAGTGCCCAGGGACCTCCAGGCGGAGAAAACCAGACGGAGAAAGCCTTTGTCTACCAGGAGGGAGGCCGGGAGCTGCCGCCTTTTCTAGCCCCATCTCTAAGCTTACGGTCAGTGTGTTCACGCCCTTGTACACGTGTATTTGCCTCTGAGTGTGATGCCCCCATGATTTTGACTATTGTTAACTTACATCTTTTTATCGTACTTAGCAAAGATCACCCTCACAGATCAATTCTTTCATTGGGAATAAATCCTGCCGTAGTATTTCCTCTCCCCCTGCCCCACACAGCATCGTCCTGGCACGGGTATCGAAAGACCAGAGCTTTTGGAAACATTTAAAATTTTTGTTTAATTGGCTGGCTGCCTCTGAGAGCTTTCTGGGAAAACTGCAAAAGTAGGTTTGTATATACTGGGAGGGATGAAGCCCACGTGGGGGGGTTGGCAAGAGCTGCCCCCAGAGGTGCTGGGGGCAGTTGATCCTATTCCAGGGGCCGTGGTGATGCTCCTGGAAGAAGATATTTCTTGGGGCTCCTCTGGGAGGGACCCACTGGCTCAGTCTGGAAGACCTGGTGCCTGCCCCAGAGGGGGCCTGGTTGGAAGGTTTGTGACTGGTTGCCCTTGCCAGGGGTCCACCTGAAAATCAGGATGGGTGACTCCCAAGGAATCTCCCAAGCCTAGAAGAGCACAAGGTATTGTTGGTACATTTGTGTTTCCTTAAGAGGACAGAGACCTTCATTGCCCACCGGCTGTCACGGTGCCTTTATAAAGATCTAGTCCGTATTCAGAGTTCCTGAGAAGTTCTCCCAAACACTCTCACCTTGGGAGACTTAGCGAATCAGCAAGCCCATTCATTTCATTCAACATACAATTTTTGAAAGTGGGTCATGCATTGGGCTAGACTTTGAAGGTACAGTAATGGAGGAATAGTGTTATCAGGTACAGTCTCGTCTTTACAGAGCTTTCTGTCTAGTGTGGAGACAGATAATATTGAAGATATCACTGTGATGAGGTGATGAGTTAGGGAGAATTCATAGGTGTAGGAGGCACAGAGGAGGTGATGGATTTGGGAGGTCAGAGAGGCTTCCTGGAGGTAACCCTGAGGATGAAATCTGTGGTAAAGAGAAGAGGTAGAAAAAGGGGTGGGATGGTGGGGCAGGGGAGTTGTCCCAGTAGAAGCAGCAGCATGTAGGATATCTCAGAGGTTAAGAGGGAGCATGGGGCTTCCCTGGTGGCGCAGTGGTTGAGAGTCCACCTACCGATGCAGGGGACACGGGTTCGTGCCCCGGTCCGGGAAGGTCCCACATGCCGCGGAGCGGCTGGGCCCGTGAGCCATGGCCGCTGAGCCTGCGCGTCCGGAGCCTGTGCTCTGCTACGGGAGAGGCCACAGCAGTGAGAGGCCCGCGTACCGCAAAAAAAAAAAGAAAAAAGAGGGAGCATGGCGGGCTGGAGGACAGTTTGATTACAGGAGGTGAAAGAAGAGGCCAAAGAGGTAAATAGGACCAAGCATGAAGGGTCTCATTTGTCCGCTTCTGGATGTGAATGTTTCAATTTGGGGGGTGGGGAGAGGAAGTGGGCTCCATTAATAATTGCTCTAGATCTTAGATAAATCTTCAGTCGGGACTACCTCACACAGACCAGTATGTACAGTCACCCTATTTCATCATTAGCAATCGTTGGGTGACTGCGTTACCCAATCAATCAAAGAGAGCTCCATCATGGACCCAGCTTTGCTGTTTTCCACCGTGGGAAACCTATCTTCTGTTTGGGAGATGCGAGTGGCCCCAAACCTAATGTCAAATATATAAAACCTCAGGGAAGGGGGGAGAATTTGTCACTAGTAAAAAAGGATAGTTGGCTCCCAGGAACCAAACCCTGTACATCTCGTCCAAAGAGCTAAGGAATCTGTTTTTCTGAAAAGCAGTAACCCCATGTCTAAATGATCAAGTTATAGAGATATCCCTCTTCCCCTGGAATGAGAATGACTGGTCCACAGCTCCGCACTATCATTCGGAACCACCGCCGGGCACACACGCCCACGGGGAGTGCCAACACCTCCCCCAGGGCTCTGCATATTCCGTTCCCTCTACCTGTCATGCTCTTCCACTTAAGTGTCACATGCTTCATTCAGGTCTCTGCTCAGACGTGGCCTCGGCCAAGAGACCTTTCCTGACCATCTTGTCCAAAACAGCCTTGCCCCCGTTACCTGTGACTATTTTCTCCTCACTGCCATCCTTCGGTAGTCAGTTGATGATCTGTTTCCCCCACTAGAATGTGAGCTTCCTAAGGGCGGGGACTCTGTGTCCTTCACCCCTGCATCTTCAGTGCCTCGCATACAGTGGGTGTTTAGTGCACGTATGAAATGAGCAAATCATTGTTGAAGTTATTGCTCCCTCGTGAAGATTCTCGGAAGGGGCTTCCCGTGATGCTGTGAAGGGCCATTTGCAGGAAGACAGAACAGGGCACACCGACCCCCTGGACCAGCGCCCCCTCCCTCCCCGGTCCCTCAGCATCCCTGAGGCCCAGAAAGAGCCGGGCACGGGACACAGCCGGTTGAGGTTTGTTTCGATGATGAATGACCGAATGACTTGACTGAGCAGCCCATTAAATCTCCCCTGGGGTCAGGACCGGAAGTGGATCCAGCTCGGGGGAACTGCGGAACCATGGGTAGTAATAGCATCATCATTGTCGGGGCTGCCATCTCTTGATTGCTTATTACGTGCCAGACACAGTCTAATCATTCCACATTCATTATCTCATTTAACCCTCTCAAACCGCCCATTAAGTGGTACTATTATTGTCTCCATTTTACATATGAGAAAATTGAGACCCAGAGAGGTTAAGTAGCCAGCTCAAAATGCTACAGCACAGACATAGAACAGTCAGGATTACAGTCCAGACCACTGGCTTTACCTGTGAGCAGGGGGGGTAGATCAGGGGGGCTCAAACCCCGGATGATGGTAGGTCACATTTGATAAGTGGGCCCAGTGGAGGAGGGTCTTCTAGATATCTATTTGCAAAGAAGATGAAATTCTCACCTTGGAGATACGTGTGTCTGATGACGGAAGTTTAGCCCATCTCCCCTAATACTTTGGGAGATTCCAGCTGCGGAAGAGAAACCATTCCTACCTCTATGTGAATAGCTGTAGAACAGCAAACTCTCTCAAGGGAAAACACAAAAATACAGATGATTTTGGACTTCATTGCTTGGTTCATTCATTAATTCACCCATTCTACTGAGTCCCTACAATGTGCCAGGTACCACTTTACAGGCTGGGGCTACATCAGGGCACTGGGCAGATAGGATCCCTGCCCTCCTGGAGAGATAACAATACAGGAGCCGAGAGAGCAAAGAGTGGGGTGGGGGGAGGTGGCTGAGGCCCCTCTAGAGGTTTCCACCAAGGGAGGGCGGGAGAGGTCGGGTAAAGAGGCTGAGGAGGGGAGGGGTGACTAACAGCCTGGCTCTAAGGAGGGGCATTCATCTGCCCAAGAGGGGCAGCAGTACAGATGGAAGAAGTGGGTCTGTGCTGAAGAGGGGAGCAGAGCCTATGCTCAGACTTGAAAAAAGGAAATCAGTTGCCCAAAGGCATCTAGCCAAGGCAGGGAGTGGGGCAGAAACCCCGCTCAAGGAGCCTCTGCAAGCTGCATGCCCAGGAGCTCCATCCACCAGAGTGGACACCTTTTCCAAGTTCACACCAGGTCCCTATGGACCAGCAGTTACCCTCATCAGGTCACTTCATAAACAAGCCCCCAATGCGTTTCTTCTCATTGGAAGTAGCTTGGACTCTGGACAGCCAAAGCAATCATTTTCCTCTCTGAGCCTAATGTGGCTTGATGGTGGGGACAATCAGGGTCAGGTGGCTGACCTTGGGAGCTTTGAGGTTCCATCCTCAAACCAGTGCAGATGGGAAACAGCCCCCTAACCTGGTCGTGGGAAGAACTGGCCTGGGCCCATTTCTCTCCCCCATCTTTGAGATCCCTTTCATGAAGTCATATTTATTTGTGTTTCAAATTCACCGCAAACTCCATTTTTTAATTTTTCTTGCTTTTTCCATTTCTTAGGATTCCTCCAAAAATTGGTGACAAATAACGGCTGAACGGACTTACACTGTTGCAGCTCAATGTCCTGCCCTGAGTGGTCCAGGCCGAGGCTGGCTCCTCCCAGGGCTGGGTCCCCGCCTGGGCAGGAAGCGGGTGATGAAGTTCATGTGACGAAAAATGAAGGCCTCTCTCTCTCGGCGATTCAGCATCCCACCATCTGCTCTGACCCAGAGCCAAGGATCGGTGGCCGGTATCTCAGGGGCTGTTTTCCATGACAACTCACATGCCTGAGCTCATTCATCAATTTCTATGCAACAAAATCAGTTGGTGGAAAACTCACACGAGTTCCTGAATCCAGGGGCGAAGGGGGGACACAGGGAGATACAAGACAGATTTTTCCTGGGATGGAAGGAAAGTTCCCAACTCCCCCACAGGCCTCCCTTCCTGTCCCCAGCCACAGTCTCACTTTTTCCATGGCCTTATCAAGCTCTGATAGGCAGGGATGAATCCAGCATTTGAGGGAAAAGGAAGCTCTGGGAAAACCACAGCCCACCAGGTCCCCCCGCCATACACAAGGGCAGCGCCTCATAGGCTCAGCCCCACTCTCTAAGCATGACGTCATCCAGCTCGGTCACATCTCTTCATCTCCTCACCCACTGCACACGTGGACTCTGGAACAGGGAGGAAGCTGGGCAGGACAGGAAGTCGTCAGTGGTAGAAGGTCACAGATACTCCGACCATGCCTGGCTTTGGCATCCAAAATGGAGGAAGAAGATGGGACTTCCTGAAAAGGTTTCTCTGCAGCCTCTGAGCGCAGCTGTTAGTCATTAGTCATGCTCACCAAGTATTCCTGGTTCTCTTCCCTCCTGGGCTACAGGTGGGATTGTAATTGCTGTCCTCCAACACCCACCTATAAGTGAGCGGGACCCTGTGACTAGTGACCGATGGAAGCGACATGCATCACTGCCTGGCTCAGAATTTAACTGCCGGTGGGAGATCTCCCAGATTTTGCTGTCTCTTTTATTTCTGGTCTCCTGATTGGCAGCGTTTGAGATGATGGAAGCCCTGATCGTTTGGATACCTGGGTGACTACGGGATGACCAGGGCCCTTCCACCAATCATGATGGACATGCAGCATGAATGAGAAGCAACCCTATATCGATTGATATTTCTGAAACTTGGTGCTGTTTGTTACTGCCACATAATGTAGCCTATACTAACTGAAACAATGGTGGAGAACCATCGAGGTAAATGGAGGAGAGGAAGCTGGGGTTTCAAGTGTCAAGACTCCCAGTTTAGTGCTTGTTCCTCTTAATAATATTAGTAACAACTTTATGAACTTGAAGCACTTAATTAACTTTCTCTGAGTCTTGTTATTCTTGCTTATAAAATGAGGATAACGATATTTGCCTCTCCATAGTCTATGAGGTTTCAATGAGATAATGCATGTAGGGTGTAGCCTGTTGTCTACACTCTGCTTGCTGTATTTCATTGATTCTAAAATGCCTGTTTATTCACATCCAACATTTCTGACTTTTATAATCAATGCTATCTTCCAACTAGTAGGCAGTTTTGTTTTTCCTTTCTCAGAGGCATGTAAATAATGCCATTTACCTTCAAATGCTGTGAGAGTTACTTATACACAGTAGTTGGCCATTAATAAACAGTAGCAATCATTCTTATCTTTCATATTATCCCACTGAACTTTTTCTGGGTTTACGTTACATCGGGAAAATGGGAGTCATAATCATAATCTCAGAGGAGCTGATGAAGCTGCAATGCTTTCAGAGGATTAAGCATTCTGATAATAGAGTAAATAGTAAAACTCCAGGGGCACTGCCTCCAGGAAGCCTTCCTGATCACACCCTCTCAAAGCCTGTGCATTTTGAACATTTAGTTCTAGCAGAGCTATTGAGGTTGCGGTATTTAAGGTGTGGTGAGAAATGGTTCAGCCAGATGCACACAACCGTGCCCAGCCAATGCCCAGTTGGTGTAGAAATATTCAGCCAGACCCAGGTTGAAATGTGAGTTTCATCTCTCAGAAGCCACAAGCCCTTAGACAATCCATTTCTCCTTTAGAAACCTCAGACTTATCATCTACAACATGAGGACATTAGTAGATTTCTTAAGGGATTATTGTAAGGACGCAATGAAAAAAATATATATATGTAGAAGACAGAGCTGTGCTGTCCCATACTGTAGCCGCTGCCCACAGGTGGCTAGTAAGCGGCCACTTGAAATGTAGCCAGTCCAAACTGAGTGTGCTGTAAGTATATAATACACACCATATTCCAAAGTTTCAGCATGGAGAAAAAGAATGTAAAATAGCTCATTAACAATTTTTATATTGATATTGAAACGATAATATTGTTGAAATGATATTTTGGAGTTAAGTAAGATATACAATTAAAGGTAATGTCACCCATTTCTTTTTACTATATCTTATGTAGTTACTAGGAAATTTTAAATTACGGCTCGCGTTTGTGACCACATCATACTGGTCTAGAACAAGGCCTTGCCCCTGATAGGTACTCAATAAAATTGGACAGAGACAGGGTGCTGGAGGCTTTCCGGGGAGAATTCCAGGATTGCCTCAGGGGACGGCAGTAAGGAGGAAGAGAAAACATTTTACTGTGGGGAAAATTGCCTTAATGGTTTCAATATGAAAGAGGAAATGCTTCCCATTTTGACTGTGGGTAGAGATGAGGAACGGCACATTCTGCCTTTTATCTTTTATCTCTCCTCCCTGCCTTCTCTCCCTTAACCACGCCAGTGCTTATGCTTCTCAGGCTTCAGAGATGATGTTTTCTGTGACCTTGGCCCATATCTGTCATGGTCACTTTTTATCCCTGGTATCTATCATGGTGTGTGGCTCACACTAGGTACTCAGTAAACATTTGCGCAAATAATAAATTAATTTCTCCAGAGGGTCTTAAGACATTTACTGTTCTTTGTTTACCCTCCCCATTTGCATACGTGAGAGGTGTTTTAAAAGAGCCAGAGCTTGGCATTCCAGCTCCTCCGCGTGCTCCGGCAGGAAGGAATAGAGCGTCTTCAGCCTCAGTGTTTCCATCTGTCAAATGGGCATATTCCTACTTCTAATATTTCCTTCACACAGCTGTTGTGGGATCAGATAACAAAGATGGCCAGTGAATGAAGCGGGTGAGAGATGGGACTGTGCTAACTCAGCTTGCCACAGAAGTAAGCTTCTCTCTAGCAACATTGCAAAAGTGACTTTGCTCATTCGAGGTACCTGATACTTCACTACGGTCTCAGCTGCATCCAGCTAAGAGAGAAGTGTTGAACTCCTTCCTCCGGGAAGACGACCTTCCTTGTGTGGGTCTGAGTTGAAAGCTGCTTTGCGAGACTCTCACCCTCTGGGAGAGAGGGTGGACGTTTCCATTGACCCTTTTATGACCATTCGTCTGGGGGCTCCAGAAATATTTTGTACGTGACAAATCCCTAGACAGAGGAATGTGATAATAGTCGTCATGATAATGATGGGATGACGATGGTCTTTTTTTTTTTCTGTAAAAGAACAGAGTAGCAGTAAATCATTGGGTGAAGGTATAAAAAGATGTATTTGTTGTGATATAAGATTACCCAACCAGCAGCAGAGGACTTGAATTCAAGTCTGGGTTCTATGCTTTTGAGCCTCAGTTTCTGCAACATGGAGGAGGGCTGGTGCCTCCTGTCCTGCCCATCTTGAAGAGTCAGTGAAAGATAAAACATGACGGTGGATGTAAAATCACTTTATAAACTGTGATACCCTTTACAAAGGCAAATGATTACTGATTTTCATTAAAGCATCTGTCAGCAAAATATGCCGTCTTGTGAAGCTGTGTCAACTGGCCAAAGATGATCTGGAACAAGATTGGGTGTCAGAAACCGGGTAGCGTGGAGACGACTGAGGACTAGGTCAGAACGATTTCCAAGCAATGTGAATATACAGGAGCCCAGGCTGCAGCAGGCGCGGGAGCAGGGCTGTGCCCAGAGTGTTAGTCCTGGGAGGATGGAGGTGTGGGACGCTGCCTCGGCCTCTGAATGCCGAGGGGAGCGAGGCTGAGCCTCCCTGACTCCCACTGTTCCATGTTCTAGACTCGAAACCATGCCCTGCAGATGGTGGCTTCCTTAGGGGACCCAGGCGTGTTTCAGTTTGAGGAAACGATGTGTGGAGTGCTGCAGCAGAAGCCTCTAATAAATGGCTGGCGTGGGTCTCTGGACATCAAACAGTTCTTGGAAATAGTATTTTGAGGAGCTAAGTGTCAATGAACGGAAACACATGGATTAAATTTCCGTGAAATACATATGGATGTAAAAAAGGAAAGAAAGGCTTCAGGCACTGCGTGCTAAAATTCATTTGACCTTGAAAGAAACAAAATGAAAACTTCAGAGGAAGTGGACCTATCCCAGAAGGATTCTTTTTCTCTAACCCCCAGTAGCACCCACTAGTTCTAGGAAGGCAGGGTATGGGGAAGGGATGGAGTGGAGGGAGAGAGAAGGAGGGTACCCAACCAGACAGGCCACGAAGCTGTCCTAGATGGGGCTGTTAACACCTCGGCTTTTACTCCGTGTTGCCTGAGGATGGAGGGAACAAACATGACAGCCTCTTGAAGCTCTGGCTGGTAGAGCCGCAGGTAACAGGGCTATTTAAAAAGCCAGCAACCGTTTCCCAGGCCCCGCTCAGCTAGCGAGCTCTAGAGCTGACCGTGATACAGCAGAAGAAATGCTAAATAATGTTTAACTGACAGAGCAGCTTGTTTACTTTCGAATAATTGCAGTAAATTGCAGTGCTTAAAAAGTACTTAGACTTTGCAACTTGGCTCTGCCGCCTGCTCAAGTGGGGATGGGGGGTGGGCCTGGGGAGCGGGCCTGGGGAGAGGTGGAAGACATTTAGAGCAGGCAGAGCGGGGAATGAGCTGCAGGGAAGATCTGTGGGTGGTTGGCCACGAGCCCATGCCTCCCACGGCCTTGCTGGGGCTCCTGCGTGTCAGGCAGCAGCTCACCTGAGTTCTTGCTGAGCTTTGGATGCAAAGGTCCCTCCAGCACAGAGCGCTTTGTCCTCCGTGAATGGACCCTCCAGCAGCCCTGGAGGGTACCCATGCCTGTGGCCCACATGGTGGTGTTAGAACAGTTCTGAAAACTTGCTACTTTGAGCGGAAGCATGAGCCCCATCACGACGGGGGAGCCAGGAAGCCTGGGCACGGACCCCGGGCCCCCGGGAGACGTGAACGTGTGTACAACCAGAGCTGAGTCTCAGCAGGTCGTTAAAGCACTGACATGCTTCTGCACTGGTTGGGACACAGCTGCGGCCTGAGCTCCTGAGTGCCCCCTGCCTTCCTGGTTGCCCCAAACCCTTCTCTGGGACCCCCAAGACCACTCCACACTCCAGAAACGAACAAGCCAAACTTAGGCACTGAAGGGGTCCTTCAGGATCTGCCCCAACACCTGGGCGGTGGCCATCCTGGCTGGTGACGCCACAGCACAGCACATGTTCGAAGCTGTCACACCACTCTGACGCTGCCCGTGACCTGGTAGGTGACTGAGTGACCCACCCAGGAAACCAACCAGGTGGGGACATTTCATGGAAGTAAATGTAACCAGATTGGAGGACGGTCTTTGTCAGCCCCTGGCTCACACCATCCACCCCATCTCTCCATCCCTGTCACCTTAACCCCAGGCTGGGCCTACGGGAAAAATAGCTAAGCTTTTTAATATGCTTCTCAAGGGCTTGTGAAAATATCTGAGGACTGAAAAAAAAAATCCTTTGGGCTTTCAAATAGGAAAAGAAAACCACAAAATTAAAATTAATATGTGTTTAAATGTCTACAACACAATTAAAATGTGTTTAAATTACATCAGTGACTCAACTATAAGCCAACTCAATGTGTATATAGTTATATAAAAATTGTGTTTAATGTGAACTGGGGGGACTTTTAATTGGTTTGATGAGGGCCAGGGCCTTCTAAAGAAAGAGCCCCTGGGGTCAAGGGGGTCATAATCGCCTCGAACCCGGTACCAAGAAGGCAGTTCCAGTGCCTGTGGTCCCTGTCTTCTGCTCCCCTGAGCCACTGACCATCAGCTTCTCGAATCGCCTTCTTCCTTGGCCATTCGACATGTCGGATGCTTCCGTTTCCTACTCCTCTGACCGTTTGTTGCTAGTTCCCTTGCTGTGATATTTTTGATATTTGATACTGAACTGTGAGTGTTTGCCCCAAATGGGCCTCAGCTCTCTCCTCTTGCTCTCTCCTTCCGAAAGCTCATCTGTCCTGACCGTGTCAGCTATCACCTTGATGTGGCCGCCTTCCAAATCCATGTCCCCAGCTCCAGCCTCCAACTGAGTCCAGGCTCCTATCTCCAAGCGCGGATTGAATGCTTCCTCTCGGATGTCCCCCGCAAGCCTCCCGCTCAGCACGGCCCGAAGCCACCTGGCCTTCATCCAAGTTGCCGGACTCTGCACCTCCAGGCCACACCCTGCCTCTTCTGTCGTTAACAATACCAAGCACGTTTTCTCCATCCCCTAGAGCTCGAAGTCATCCCTGACCTCTTCCTCTTCTTGATCTTTTCCATCCATTAGCCCACCTCGTACTGCACGTTCTTTCTTTCCTTCAGTTAGCGCTCACGTGGGTCCATCCCTCTCATCCTCAGTCCCACTGTCTTAGTCCAGACCCAAGCGGGCAAGCTGTTTTCCTCTCAAGTCCCAGCTCTGACCCATAGGCGGTAACCGCCTGGAGTACAGGGTGGAGGAAGACTTCCAGGCTACGTTTGGCCTCAATGGGAAAGTTGGCTGTGATCGATTAGTGATGTCTGCCATGGACACAGGAACGGAGGGCAGCAGCAGGAGTTTTGCCATCCAGTCTCGGCCCTTTGAAGTTGGCATCTGCACTGAGGTGAGTTGCTACCTACCTGGCCTCCCAGCCTCCAAGGGCTCCCTTCCTTCACATTGTCCTGTGCATTGTCACAAGATCACCCAGGGACAACACTTGCATTCAACAAGCCCCCTGCCCAGAAACCATCTGTGACTGTTTACCTGATATGAGGTCAAGCCCAGCCTCGTGGGATGGCATTCAGAGCCTATATGGTCTGACTCCTGTTTCCTTCTCCCCCTTCCATTTCCCACTAACAACACCTTGTTCCAACTAACTAGGCTAGTCATCGCTCCCTGACTGCATCTTGCTCCTCCCACCTCCACATTTCTGCTCACAACCCTCTACCAGCCTGGAGTCCCCTCCTCTTTCCACTCACACCTACCCACATCTCCCAGCCAGTGTCAGGCTTAGCTTAATAATAGCAGGCTTATTGAATGTTCTCTCTGTGACAAGTGTGATTCCAAGTGATTCACTCAGATGAACTCACTTGATCCCTGTAACACTATGTGGGAAATATCTATTATGATCATCCTTACTTTACAGATGGGGAAACTGAGGCACAGAGAGGTTCAATAACTAGCCCAAGGTCACATAGCTTCTAAGGAGCAGAGGGGGAATAAGGACCCAGGAAGTCTGGCTCCAGAGTCTGCACCTTGGTTATCATGTTACCTTGTCCCTTAACCCTCACCTCTTCCAGGCAGACCTCCTTACTACCAGCCCCTCCTCTGTGGTGACTATTATCTGTCCCACTTAGCTTTTACCAGATGCTGCCTTTGCTCAGCTGCTTTAGCCCCCTTTGCTGTATTTCAGATATCAGTGAGGACAAGAACAAGTCAAACCCATGGGTCAGTAGAAATAACATTAATGACATAACGACAGCCATACACCAAGTCCCTCCCAAGTACTGAGAATGCCCTCTCATGGTGCTTTATAGACATTATTTTATTTTATTTTTACCCTGGGAGGCAGGAGGGTATTATTACCCATACTTTTTTTTTTTGGCCGTACGTGGGCCTCTCACTGTTGTGGCCTCTCCCCTTGCGGAGCACAGGCTCCAGACATGCAGGCCCAGAGGCCACGGCTCACGGGCCCAGCCGCTCCGCGGCATGTGGGATCTTCCAGGACCGGGGCACGAACCCATGTCCCCTGCATCAGCAGGCGGACTCTCAACCACTGCACCACCAGGGAAGCGCTACCCATACTTTTAAAAAATAAATTTATTTATTATTTATTTTTGGCTGCATTAAGTCTTCGTTATTGCGCACGGGCTTTCTCTAGTTGTGGCTAGCGGGGGCTACTCTTAGTTGCGGTGCACAGGCTTCTCATTGCAGTGGCTTCTCTTGTTGCGGAGCATGGGCTCTAGGCACGTGGGCTTCAGTAGTTGTGGCACATGGGCTCAGTAGTTGTGGCTCACGGGCTCTAGAGCGCAGGCTCAGTAGTTGTGGCACACGGGCTTAGTTGTTCCATGGCATGTGGGATCTTCCCGGACCAGGGCTCGAACCCGTGTCCCCTGCATTGGCAGGCGGATTCTTAACCACTGCACCACCAGGGAAGTCCCATACTTTACATATACGGAAAATGAGACCAGAAGAGTTAAGATATTTACTCAAGCTCATATAGCTATCCTTTTCTCCCTAGTCGACAACTTCCTTTTTCTGGGTTTACAAGGAAGAGGAGAATGTAGGGAGAGAGTAAATAGGGGACTTCTCCTTTCTGTCCCACTGCACATAAGTGTCAAGAGGATGAGACCTCGATGCAGGGCATGGGAGGACACTGGTATCCAGAAGGGGAGGACACATCTACAGCCTCAGGGCAAATCTGCTATAAAAGTGGACAGAATCTGAGTGATGTCTTGGCTCAGACCCTCCCCCTCTTTTTTGCTTCTCCTTTCTTTGCTATTTTGTCTTCATTTATCTCTTTCTCCCCAATCTCACCACCTCCTATAAAACACGATTTTAGTCATCTCTGTGGGAATATGCCTGAGAGGCCCTCTTCAGGGGACAAGCAGCCGCTCTGAGCCAGGAGACGCGTGGCAGACGCCCAGGTGCAGACATCTGGTGGGGGGAGGAGGGGGGTGGGGGCACCTGGCAGACGAGCTCCAGGTGATGCACAGAGAAGGGATGTCTCAAAACAGAGGATGTCCTCTGCATTTCCAGGATGGAAATCACTTTTGTGCTTTTGAGTAAAAGGTGAAGCCAAAAGGACCCTTTACTGCCACCAGGAGCGAGACCAGTCAACTCCATCAACACAGTGAGTTCATAAGCCTTTCTGATCCGAGACAGTTTGTATTACCTGAGTTTCCCCTAAAATCCTACATGAGGGCAATTGCCGGCTTCTAAATTTAGGCGTTTGTGGGCGCCTGTTGGCACAGAGAAGAAAGGCTTGCTTCAGTGCTGTGGTTTGCCTTGAAACCCAGTCAAGCCCCAAATTCTAAACACAAAGCAGCTGTTTGCCCAGAATCTGAGCCGGGATGTTTCATATCGATGGCTCTTCCCATCGTCACCTCCCCCGCACCCAACCTTGCCACCCCTTCTCTTTTTTCCTCTCTCTTTTTTCATTACTAAAGTGCCAAAAAAGCTCAGTGTGAATGAAAATTGGGATGGATGCACATTCAAGCCAGCATTATCTGTTATAGACGATCACAGATTCTGGGGCGGGCCTGTGGGCGAGCCATCCAGGCAGACCTGCCCCAGCGCCACTGTTTACAGAAGAAAGGAAAAAATAGAAATTGATCTGCAGCCTTGGTACAGGGGCCGGGTCAGGCAGGGCAAAGGATTCAGTTGCTGCTCTTTCAGCCACACGAAATGCCAGCTGATCTCTATCGGGCCCCAGCCGGGGTATCTTTAAGGTAAATCTTCTGTTCCACACTTGGAGCCAGGGCTCTACTTTCCGATGCCTTGGGCAGAGCGGTCCACCACTGAATCCGCCCCGATCGGGTGACGTCTCGGGTACCGGGGCGAGGCGGGCTTTCTGACACACCCCCTTCCCGTCGCTGGTCCCTTTTGGCCCTCTCTAGAGGAAGGTTCTGTCCCTAGGCCTGGCTCCAACTGTCTCCATAATGCTGTGTCACATTCGCATGACAAAGTCCCATGGAGTCTGGCCTTCTGTGAAATGCCCAGTTCTCGAATTCATTGAAAATCAATAACAGGGGGACGGTGGGTGTACAGGTGTCCACCTGATACCTAGAGACAGAAGGTATGTTTATGGAGCGCCTGCTACTCGCCAATCACCATGGATGGATGGGCGGGCAGGCTGTTTCCCATTTTACAGATGAGAAGGCTGAGGTGCAGAGCTTTAGTAAACTTTCCCAAGGTCACGCTGCTAAAATGACAAAGTGAGGATTCGAACGAAAATACACATGGTTCTAAAGTTTATTTCTTCTCCTCACACTCGACACCTCCCACCAATACTAGCCTTTCTTTATATCAATCTACAGTTTATTTCCAGGTGCCTAAATTTCTCTATGGGCCTCTGTTTCTCCATCAGTAAATAAGGCAGTTGGAGGAAAGCAGCCCTGGCATTTTCTTTCCCAGCTCTGACATTTCTGAAATCCTGTGTCTGTGGCCCCAGTCAGGGGCTTTTGAGCAATAAATCAAGATGTTTTAAAATTACAAATCAGCAAGGGAAGTCAGAACTCGCAGTGGCTGGGACCTTTAAGCCATGGTCTATAAAAATAAAGACTGACTTGAGAGGTTTATTGTCGGCAGGCCAGATGCCCAGCCTAACTGGGGTGTTGCACTGGCATCCCTGCAGCCAGGCTCCACAACGTGGCTGGACAGATGCAGCCCAGTCTGCATGTTGGGGTCCTGGTTGGAGGTGCGCCCTCACCAGCTCACGGCGGGGGGGGGGGGACATATGACTTCCTGTGAGACGGCAGGAGGGGTTTGGGGAGCCACGTGGGGTGGCGTCAGGCCGTGTGGCAGCCAGATTTGGCAGGCTCTGGGGTGTGTTCTTTGCACGGAGAGCTCTGGGGAACCAGCTTTCCAATTCCCCTTGGCTGCCCTCTATGGCCCTCACCTTCCCTCTCCTGCCCCCCTCTTCCCGCTCTCAATGAGTGTGGTGGGAACCTGGCCAACGACTGAGAGAAGATGAAGACGTTTCGTAAATGGCGTGTTCCAGTGGCTGAGCGCTGGCAGGCAGAGCCTGGGGGGAGTGGGGCTGTCCATCCCCTAAATATCCTAAGTATGTCCCCTCCTGGGCCACAAAACCACAGCAATGCCTCCCTTCCTCCCCTCCGCCCTCGGACCCCGGGCTCTGCAAGGAGCTCAGCCTGCCGCAAGGTTCCCGAGGCGCTGCCCAGGGAGGGGGCTGCCCAGGGAGGGGCCTCGGCCAGCGTGGCGCTCCGGCTGGCCCGGCCCATCGGCGGCCCATCCTGCCCGGGCTTCTGCCTGTGCTGACCTGGCTGCCATGCCCAGGGCTGCCTCTCAGGGGGTGTGTCCACTTCATGGGGAAGGCCTGTTGCACCCTTGTCACTCCTTCTGTTCCTAAGTCACAGCTCTGGGGTCTGTTGGACATGAGGCTGACCTGGTGACATCCACTCGCAGGCCCATTGCCTGACCATCTGTGGGACCCCTTGGAAAATCACTTCCTTTCCTAGGCCTCGGATGTGCCATGATAAACCTCAGGGGAGATGAGTGGTTTGGGAATTTTCTTTTGGGAGTTTGGTGGAGGGAGCTCAGGCCAGAGGGAGAGAGCCCACCAGAGCTATCACCCACCAGAGGTGCCAGGCCCTCAACTCTCAGAGAAGCCCCATTTTTACTTGTTTCACAACCACTCAACCAAAGGTCTTTGCATACAGCAAGCTATGCATGCCAAGACGAACACTGATGTCACAGATGCCTGTGACATGGTGCCTGTCTTCATGGGGGCTTCCACTACTCTAAGGATAGAGTTTACACCAGCAGAAAAGGTCAGCAGTTAGATCCAATGGGGAAAAGACAGGCGAGGTCCTCCAGAAGACTTGAAGGGGATGGGTCTTGGGCTGAGTAACTGTTATCCCTGCCCTTCCACTAAGGGTTTTCCTAGAGTCTTGGGATCATAAAGGTCTTCTCAGGCCTTTCCTTTGGATGGGCCACTACTGCTCCTTTTTCTTGCGCCACCTCCAAATACCAGAGCTCTCGAGTTCTGGCTGTCTTCTCCAGGTGCTCTGTTCTCTCAGCCTTGGTGGGCTCAACCATGCTGATGGCTTCCAACCCCACCCCGAGTCCCTTGTAATCTGCATTTGCCATCCCAGTCCGCGAAGATCTAGACCGACAATTCTACCTCCACTGGGTCGTTTTCCAGCGTACCCTCTTCATGCCTTTCACTCAACAGGACACCAAAGTAAACTTTCCCAAACCAGCGCTTCCTCTAATTCCCCCACTTTGGTTCTGGGAACCCCACATCCCAGGTTATCCAGGTCCAGATCTTGGACTTTACTTAGGTTGCACCCTGTCTCTCCCCGACCCTCTGACCTGGTCCCCAGTCGGTAGCTCTTTGCTGTATGGCTTCCCTCTCTTTCCTCTTTATTGACACCCCTGTCACCTAGCTCGTGACTTGTGGCCGTTGGCTGCATCCTTGAAGCAGCCTTTCCTCACTTTGTCAGGGGGAGCTTCCTGCTGCTGCTCAGCAGGTCATTGGCCCCATTTCCCAGATCAGACCCTATTCCTACTCTCCTGCTTCCAGGCCTTGACCTGTGGGCATCATGGAACCCAGGTGTGGCAAAAGTAGTCAGAACCATATTTCCTGTCCCACATACTCTTCTAGAACTTTGCCACTCCCCCATTTAGAGGCATAGGCTAAAGAGCCCTCCCCTGGAACCCGGGGAGGTGGATTACCTTCATGATGGCCTCGGCTGAAGCAGTGCAGTACAAGTGACACAGTACAAAGTGACACTGGGTGATGTCCAAGTCCAGACCGTGAAAGTCAATACCATCCACCTGACATGTCTCTTGAGATATACACCTTTAGGGACCTGAGCCGCCATGCTGAAGCCACCGTGCTGAAGGGGCCACATGAAGAGAGAGAATGCCTGAGGACACTCACTGTCCCAGTGTCCAGCCCAGGAGCAGCCACCGTCTCGTTCCACTGAGGTCCCTTCAGACGACTCCAGCCTCATCACCAGCAGGCAGGAAGGAACTGCTTGAGAGATGCCAGCGAGAACCACGTAGGTGAGCCCAGGTGACCCTCAAACTATGAGATAATAATAAATGATTGTTGTTGTTTAAGCCACTCATTTCAGAATGGTTTGTTACACAGAAGCTTGTTGACATATCCGGCTCTGATGCTAGAAAGCCCTTGTTTCAAAGCCTTAGCTCTAAGACAACCTGCCTCAGCCAGGTCTCTTCCCTTCTGGTCCAGAGCTGCTTCATCTATAAAATGGAAGCAATAATACCAGCTCAGCAGGCTTGCTTGGAGGCTCACAGTTGATATGGGAAAAGGTCTGGGCAGCATCCCTCATTCAGCTGGTTCTTGACAAATGACAGCTGTGTTACTATCACCTCTAACTAGAACATGTCCCGGGCCCCCAGCTCAGTCTCAGTTTAGCCAAATTCTACTCTGATCAACTCCCTCCTCTTCGATGATGCCCTTCCCTCCTCTCCAGTGGAAGAAAACCTTCTTGACTCAGAACTTGGTACCAGCTGCCTGACGTTTTCCACACATTTCCTCGTCTCATGGGTATTTGGCATACTGGTATAAGACTCACACATACCTTATGAGCCAGGGAACTGCATGTGGGTAGAAGCCATGGGCCACATCTCAGTCGTCCTGCACCCCCTGGATGCAGGTATATGGGCTGCAATAAGTTCTTGACCAAAGCAAATGGACAATAGAGCATATTTCCTTCAAAAGTCCCTATTCGTCTCTGAACTGAAATCCTTGTGCTGCAGAGTCTAAGCTGCTTCAACCTGGTCCCCTCCCAATGCTGTGTTGGGCCTTGTGCCTCTCCTACCTGTACTCCATGATTTTCCTCGAGGGAAGGCCACAACCTACCCATGATCAACACCAGCCAGCCAGTCAGCACCTGCGGCCTCAAACATGCAGAATATGGATGATAAGAGAGAAGCAGATGTTCCCTGAAGTGCCTAAAACGTGAGCGAGTTTGGGATGGATCAGGCAGGTGCCAGGAGAGCAGTCATCTCAGAGAAGTGAGCAGATCTGCCCAGACAGAGGGAGGACCTTGGCCAAGAAGGGGATGCAGCTCAGAGCATGAGAGCTGCATGCATCACCCTTCTATTAAGGGGATGAGGATGGTACAGGCAATTACACCAGCACCACACTGGGCCAAGGACATAGTCTCCACTGCTCCCTGAGCTTTTCTCCTTCCTTCCTTCTCCCATCCTTCCTCCCTCCCTCCCTTCCTCGCTTCCTTCCTTCCTTCTTTCCTTCAGCAATCATTTACTTCAGACTACTACATGCCAGGTGAGTCCTTGGGGACAAAATGTTGATCAAGACACAGGCCTTGCCCCCAGGGAGCTCCTATGCTAGTGCATGCACGTGTGTGTGCAAATAACTAACGATGTAATTGTCACACAATCTGTTAAGTACTGGGCACGGTAGAGGCTGGGGACCCACCCAACCTTGGAATTCAGGGAAGCCTTGCAGAAGAGGTGGCAGCTAAGCTGTGTCAGGAACAGCTAAGCATACAAAAGGTGATTGGAGTGAAGTACGGGAGTTGGGAAAGGGCATTCCAGGCCACAGGGACAGCAGGTTCAAAGGCCCAGAGGTGACTGAGGGCCCCGAGGAACTGTAGATAGACATCGCTGACCCAGAAAAGATGGATGAGGTGGAGTAGAGAGAGGGAAGATGGAGAGGGGCTCAGGACTTGGATCACCGAGGGGCTTGTGGACCATGTTAAGGGACTTGTGTCACTGATGGACTTTTATTTTTTTTTTTTTTGTACGCGGGCCTCTCACTGCTGTGGCCTCTCCCGTTGCGGAGCACATGCTCCGGATGCGCAGGCCCAGCGGCCATGGCTCACGGGCCCAGCCGCTCCGTGGGATGCGGGATCTTCCTGGACCGGGGCACGAACCCGCGTCCCCTGCATCGGCAGGCGGACTCTCAACCACTGCGCCACCAGGGAAGCCCACTGATGGACTTTTGACCCAGGGACCAGCTCTGCACATTAGAAAGCTCCCATCAGCAGGATGAAGAAGGGATTGGAGGGGCCATGCCTGGTGTACGGGGTCAGTTAGGAGATCACTGTCATCTCCCAGGCAAGTGTTTGTAGTGGTCCAGACTGGGGGGTGGGTGGTCATAGGGCTAGAGAGGGATAGGTGGGCAGTCCTCAGAGAGGCAAAAGAAACAGAAAACACGTGGAAAGTTGAAGTACATGCTGCGCAAGGAAGCATAAGAGAACATTTCAAACGGGGGGGCAAACAGGCGTTCCAAGGAAGGCGAGGCCATTGGAAGACATACCACTCAATCCGAACCTTCAGCAGTGAGCACCTGTCTGCTTTTAACCCCTGTCTCTACCTGCGTGCGTGTCTGCCAGGAGACACACAGCAGCGTGGCATGCTGGGGGAAGCAAGGGGCCTGGATCACCACCTCCCACCCCAAGCGTTCCTGTGCCCACAGCGGGGACCTGGCCGACACCCATTCCTCGAGGCTGCAAGGCCATGGCCCTCTGGACTCCGGAGTAGGATGGGGTCTGAGTCACAAGGAGAGCATAGCAGCACTGTGGAGCCGGGGGAAGTGCCCTTCTAACAGTGTTGCCACGTGCTGAGCCCAAGGCTTAGCAACCGGCAATGAGACGGAACCAGATGGACAGTGCACGGGGTCACCGGGAAGGACTCGCTGTGCTCTGGGTGCTTCCTCTCTCAGCAGTGGGACCTTAATGTGTCTGTGGGTCCTGGCTTGTCTGCATGGTACTTGTTCCCAGGACAACTGCCTTCCCTCAGCCACTGGACTCCAGGAAGCATGCGAGGGCCATGGCTCATGGCCACTCACTAGTCCATAGAGTCCTGACTTGGGTGGTGTTTGTCTACATGTGCAGGCACGAGTGTTTACATATATGTGTACGTGTGTTACATAATATGTTGTAGGCATACTTGTGTAAGTGCACTGTCTATGCATGCACACGTGTGTGCTGTGTGTGTGATCACTGAAGTGTGTGTGAGTTTACCTTTCTGTGCTCTCCTATACAGATAAGTACAGGCAATGCATGGGTATATGTGTGGTATGTCTCTGTATGTTCCTGTGTCATTGCTTGTATCAGTTAGCTTGTGCTGTATAACAAGTCACCCCAAAATTTAGCATCTTAAAGCAACAAACATTTATAATTTCTCATAACTTTGTGGGCTGGCTAGGAGGTTCTTCTCAGCTTGACTAAACTCTGCTGAGCCTGTTCATGTGTCTGAGGCAGCTGGTAACTCGGCTGGGGGTGGTCTGCAGAGGCATCACTCCTGTGTCTGGCATTGGCAGTTGACTGGAAGTCAGGGGATGACTTGGCCACATGGTCTTTCAGCCTCCAGCAAGCTATCCAGGGCTGGCTCACACGGTTCCAAATACAGCAAGAGCAAGTCTTAACATACAAACACTTTTCAATCTCTATCTGCATTTGCTACTTTCCCACCGGCCAAATCAAATTACATGGTTAAGCCCAGAGTCAGTGTGGGGGAAGGAGAGTCCCAGTGGCATGGATGCAGGGAGGGAACTCATTGCTCCTCTTTTTGCAAAAAGTGCACCCAGACTGTATGTGTGTGTGTGTACCTCTAAGGGTATACCCATGTGTACCCCTGTATGTACATGTACACCTGTTTGTGTACATGCATGTGGTTGCCCCAAAGAGCACCTGCAGGAGGCAGTATGTGAGCGCAGCTGGGTGTGCCTCTGTGTGTGCACACACATGTGTGCACGTGTACATATCCACAGCGTTCGTAGATGCAAGCGCGTGGACGTGTGCATGCATGGGCGTGGGATTGCCCCACTGAGCAGGTACGGGAGCCTGGGTGTGAGCGCCTACCTGGATCTGCCTCTGGGTATATATGTACCCATGCAACTTGGAAAGGAGCCGGAGCCTAGGCTAGGTCATGGGCTTGGGTCTGGATCTAGTTCTAGAGCGTTTGCCTAGGAGGTTAAGTTAATGGAGACCAGCTTGCGGTCCTCGATTCATACCTGTTGTTGCTCAGCTCAGCCGGCTGCCACTGCCCAGCACCCCCCTCCCTCCACATCCCATGCCTTAATCCTCCCTGTTTGAAAGCTCAGCTCACTTTCCTCCTCCTCCAGGAA
The DNA here is from genome assembly GCF_005190385.1 of Monodon monoceros. NCBI lineage: Eukaryota > Metazoa > Chordata > Mammalia > Artiodactyla > Monodontidae > Monodon > Monodon monoceros. The sequence goes on from NW_021703766.1 coordinate 32,834,568, forward strand.
GCCTTTCCAGGTGTAAACACAGTGACACCCTCAGGGCTCTCCAAACCCTTTCCTGAGTCGCTGGCTGTGTTAGAGTTAACTGCTATCCACTGGGCACCGTGGCTGTGTGTACAGGTACCTATCTCCCCCTTTTTCCTAAGGACCCCAGGAGGTGGTGACTGCTGTCACCTCATGTTCTGTCCTGTGTCCTCCCCGCCCCCTTCTTCCACATGGTGCCTGTATACAGTAGGTGCTCGATCCACACTGGTTGGATTGAAAAGGGCGCCGTCTGCTATTCCTCTGGAAGCGGGGGCCGAGGAGGTTAGTGGCCTCCCCCCTGGTTGAGAATCACTTTTCCCGAAGCACCCCAAGTCCCACCACCACCCACCCCTTCCACGGGTCCTCTTTCCCTCCCTGCAGCCACTTTAGGCATATACACCTGCACGTGTGCCATATAAAAATGGTAATCAGCCCCAAAACGAGATGAGCAGCTACTCCATAACCAACTTACCGATTTCATCAATTCTAAGATGGCTTTTTTTTTTTTTTTCCATTTTCACGTTCTGATATCGGCCCCATTTCACAAACGATGATGTCTCAAGCCATCGGCCAAGTGGCTGTCATGATGCGGTTGTCATCGCCTGGCGAGCGTGGTCATAGCTGTCCCCATTGTTGTCACGTCAGTGGAGGGCTCTGCATTGTTGTACTACCCGTGCGGAGTGTAATTGCCATTTTATGCATCTTCAAAAAGATCAGACTATGTGATTCAGTGACGGAATGAAAAGTTACTGTGCAGGCAGAAAGGCACAGATAAGACGGCGGGCACGCAGCTGGGATTAGAGTCACAAACGCTTACTGCTGGAGCGACCACGATGTATTATTCCCTTGCAAAGGAACGTTCCACAACAACATGCATAATGGAACCTAAGACGGGAAGATAGCTCAAGGAGATGAAGTTGTTGTTGCTTTATATTACTGAGATACGTTTGAAAGAATTGTCTAGCACCTGCCAAGAGTGAGCCAAAGGCAGGAGAAGTTGCCAAATACCTGGGAATACATGACAAATTCAAAAGCAACAAAAGGCTGGTCTGGCTAATTGTTGCTTCACCCTCCTTTTAAGATATTACATCAGAGTTTACCAGATATTTTTCTTTCTTAGTGATACATAGCACAACGACGCGTCCTGCAATTGAGTCTTAATGAGATGTACTGTGGCACATGCCCAGCTACATTTAATCCTTTCGAGACTCTAGGATGTGGGTATTACAGGGGAGTCAGAGTCCTGATGGTCAAGTCCACCCTAGTCAGCCCAGCAGTGCCCCACAAGCCCAGAGTGTACGTCCCAGAGACTAAGAAGGTTGACTGAAGCTTCTCTCTGTAGCTCACCTTTGAATGATAATCAGCAAACCAAGTTGCTCCTCCACTTTTTAAATAAACTCCCTCCCAGGAAATGTACCAACCTGTTAGCACAAAGGCATTGTTTGCTCCACAAATGTCAGTTACGTGCAGAATACTGTATTACTTTTTGCCATATCCACATGTTCTCTGTTATTGCTTACTTAACTGCTTTTATTTTTAAACCAGACTCCTTTTCAGGGATCTGTATCAGTCAGCACAAGCGAGATTATGCTGTGGTAACAAACAACCCCACAAATCTTAGTGGTTGATAATAGTCTAGGATTCCAGCTCAAGGTGAATGACCTGTCAACAAAGGAAAAGGTTACATGGAGGAAGTGTACTCCGGGCAAAGGAGATGCACTGAAGCCAAAGGGACAAGAGGAAAACATTCCAGGCTGGGGAAAGTCAGTCTCCTCCTGAAACCACACTGGCCTCATCTGTCAAATGAGGATTGTCAGTTACAGCCAGCACTCTGTATCCTCAGGTTTCGTATCCATGGATTTGACCACCACGGATTGAAAATATTTGGGAAAAAAATTCCAGAAAGTTCTAAAAGCAAAACTTGGATTTGCTGCACACTGGCAACTACTTACATAGTGTTTACATTGTATTAGGTATTATAAGTAATCTAAAGATGACTTAAAGCATACTGGAGGATGTTCATAGGTTACATGCAAATAGAATGCCATTGTATATAAAGGATTTGAGCATCCTTGGATTTTAGTGTCTGTGGGGAGTGGGGTATCCTGGAACCATTCTCCCATGGATATCGAGGGATGACTGTATTTCTTCCTTGCCTTCTTCAGAAAGGCCCTTCAAGACTCCAATGAGACTGTGCAGTCACTTGAAAGCACTGAATTTTAGCTGTCGTAGGTGATCCTGTCGGTGTCCTGCTCGTACTCTGTAAACCTGACTATTATTCTTGCCCTGACCAGCTTCCAACTGCCAATATCTGATGGCTTTGTTTGAGAGCTGTTCTGCAAGATGAGGGAAGGCCTTTCAGGCTATGTGCTTAGCAGGCCGGACACTCCAGGCATCAGTGTCTACCAGGAAACCTCCTTCACCAATGACTCATGAGATTTGGCGTGCAACTCCCCAGCTCCGTCACCCTTCGATAGGCTAACTCTAAAGCAGAGTTCTGGAGTTCCCGAGGGATTTCACTCCTGATGCCACAGTGGCAACTAGCTCAATAACTCGCTCTGCTTTTGCTGTCCTCCTTGCCCCATAGCCCAGTTCCTCACTCCCCAGATAAACCACTTGCATTCAAAGCTTTATCTCAGGATTTGCTTCTGGGAAACCCAAGCTCAGAGAGCTATAAAAGCCCCATACATCAGACGCATGGCAGAGGCATCGCTGGGCTTCTGGCAGAGGTGCGATGCCCCCAGCGGTGATTCCTGCTCCGCACTTTGCAGGTGATGACCTGCTAGATGTTTCGTACCAAAGTCTGCAGGCAACACTGTCAGCAGTTCCTACGTGTGATGGCTGCGTGGGCAGGGACCAGGCTCACTGAAGTCCTCCTAGAAGGACTGACCTAGAAGGCCTTGACAGCCCTACTCCAGCTCCAGACTCACAAATAAGAACATCTAGGCCCAGAGAGGGGATGTCCAAGGTTGTATAGACAGTCTGAGTGGAGACTAGGGGTTCGGATTCCTTTTCAACACATCTCAGGACATAAATCCACAGCTGGAATGGGCTGGGGGCATCTCCTTTGCCCCTCCTCCAATTCTACGGAGCTGCCGAAGTCCTTGGAATTGCCTGGGTGGCAGGAATGTCCTTTGTTATTCGTAAGAACTCCCTTTTGCACCCTTCAGCTTACGCTAAGGAGGTAACTTTGGGTGGGGCCCCTTGATTGTCTCAGGATGGGGCTGGTCACCACAAAGGCCAAGTGATGGGAGGGTTGGAACTTTTAGCCCGCATCCTCCAACCTCCCAGAAAGGGGGCTGCTGCTGAAGGTTAAAGCTCTATTAAAACTCTTAAATAATAAGATGTGGTGAGCTTCTGGGTTTGTGAACACATTAAGGTGTTGGCAGGTTGTGCCTGGAGAAGGCATGGAAGTTCTCCGCGCCGTCCCCAACCCCCGCAGACCTTGTACCTCTCTTCCATCTAGCTGTTCCCGAGCTGTGTCCTCTACAGCAAACCAGTAATTGTAAGCAAAGTACTTCCCTAGAATATTTTCTGTGTGGTAACCCCCTAGACTTTGTAGCCAAGTCAGACAGGAGTGTGGGTACCCTGGGGACCCAAAACTTGTGACTGACATCTGAAGCGGGGACAGTCTTGTGGGACCGAGCCTTTGAACCTGGGGGTCTGACGCTAAGTGGTTAGTGTCAGAATTGAACTGAGTCGTAGCACACCCAGCTGGTGTCTGGAGAATCAGGGAATTGGTGGCTTGGTGATGTCAGAAGTGCCGGTATGAGTCGAAACAGCCTTGCAGACCCTTGCACAGCTGGGTGCCTGCTCTGGCCCTTTGTAGAAGAGTCTCTCCCCGTCATCTGGCCTTCTGCATCCCGGCCTCTGCTCACCGCTCAAGCCTTTTGTCTTGCCACTCTCTCTCCTTGTAATCTCTGCATCAGCCTCTGGGCTCCATTCAATTCCCAGAAGAAATGTTGCCTGCTTTTCACGCCTGGGCCTCGGCCCTTTTGGATCCCTCACCGTACTACTCCCTTCCCTCTGCTTGCTCTGCTTCCCCCAGCCAACTCCTGCCCATCCTCTATTCCTCGGCCCAAGCATCACCTCCTCCGAGAAGCCTCCCTGGTTTGCCCTCTCACAACCCCCTGCCATTCCTCTTTGACAACTCTCATCACCCACGTAGGGTGTGTCTGCCAGATCACTGGCTCCACGCCAGGAGGCTGGGCCCGGATCATGGCAGGTATGTGTCTGGCCCTTATGTGGCAAATGGGTATTGGCCAGGCCCGTGCAGTACCACGGGGAGAGGGGCCACAAGGTTGAGTATATTGAGACAGGGGCTGGGGAGAGAAAACAAGATCCTCTTTTCACTGAGCCCATGAAGTCACTGGGGAGAGAGTGAACCCAAGGAGTTATAAATAGCCCTGGAAATCATGCATATTACATTAGGGGTGTTGGTGACAGCTTAAGTATATTTCCATAAGGTTCCATTATATTTACGTATTAGTTAATGGATACTTAAAATATTATGTTACCGTAATGCTCATGTTTTATTAGTAAACTATCACATCAAATGGAGTTGCTAAGTGTGATGGAAAATTGGCTCTGCAGCTAGATTTCTGTATTTTCACACTGAATTTTTGATTTCTCATTCCTCGCCCACTCACCTCTGGTGAGGAACTCATTTTCTTCAAACACTTGTGATATCTGCCCTCCACCGGACTGGAAGGATTAGAAGTGTGGAGGTGGGACCCCAGCCCCTCACTACAGGGCAAGGATTTTAGCCTAGGGGGCTTTTTGAATGATCCAAGCTTGGTTATTATCTGCTGTGTGACACTGGGTACGTTTATTGCCCTTTCTGTGCCTTGGTACCTCTCTCTGTCAACTGAAGAGTTAAAGTTGTGTATTAACATTATTAATATTCAGGGTTCTCCAGGGAAACAGAACCAATAGGATGGATATAGGTATAGATATAGATATAGATATAGATGATATAGGAAGAGAAAGAGAGAGAGAGATTTATTTTAAGGAATTGGCTCACACAATTGTGGGGACTGGCAAATACAAAATCTATAGGGCAGGCTGGCAGGCTGGCATGCTGACAGGCTGGAGACCCAGGGAAGAGCTGGAGCTTGACCAAACACTGGGTATCATGGCCTAGCCAAGTTGACACATAAAATTAATCGTCACAGTCTCTAAGCTTCTTAGCGTTCTCTGGGTTGAATTCTGGATTATCTGCAAGGGAACTTCAAACTCTGTTGCCTTCCGGTTCAGAAGGTGGCTGGAGATGGCCATACATCCTCAGGTGTTCCAGGGCTTCCCAAGGGGTGTGGCAAGATGGCCCTGATCCTGTCCCGAGTGGGCTTCACCTCTTCTCCTTTCTTTCCCCAGGGTGGTCCAGCCCCAGAGGAGGAGGGTTTCAAGCTTCGCTTCTTGCTGCCAAAGGGCAGTCCCCAAGAGCACCTGCTAAAAGTTCGTATTTTTTTCAACCTTTGTTCAAGGATGCAAAGAATCTAAAGAGGAAGAGGAAAGGTGCTCCAGGTGGTGGGAAGAGTGTGGGCAAAGCTGAGTGGGGAGAAGATGCTGGCATGGGGGGCAGAGGGGGAGCGTGAGTCTTGGGAGCACGGGGATGGCAGGAGGACCAGTGGGAGAGTCTTTTGTAGCATCCTTGAGCCCAGCCCAGAGCCCTTGGTGTCCTCAGGTGTCATCATGGAGGCGATGATTTCACCCTGCTCACAGGTAAGTCAAAAGCCAGTGAGGGGCAAGCTCAGGGCTGCCCACCTCCCCACCAGGTACTCCGAGGCCCCGGGCTCTTAGTTCTGCCCACAAAGTATAGGACAGCAAGGATGCCAGTGAGGCAAGAGAATGGCCTTTGACAAAGAGGGTTCAGTTCCCCACTTCACCGCTTGCCGGCTACATAACCTCGGAGACAAGTCACTTCTCTGAGTCAGTTTCTTCACCTGCACAAGCAGAATACTAGCAGGACCTCCTACCTTACAGGGCTTCAAAAAGGATTTGATACATTGATACACCGAAAACAAAAAAATAAATGAAACCTCAGTGAGGACTCAAGCATGTGCTCAGGAACACTTACCAGCTGGATGACCTTAGACAATGCCCGCAGCTCTCTGATCCTCAGTTTTCTCATCTGAAAAATGGGGCTACTATAGCACATACCTCATGGGGCCATCTGTTCCCATTATGTGCCGGCCACTGTGCTGGACACTGGAAGTGCAAGCGACGAACACAACAGGTGAAGTCCCTGTCCTCATGGAGCTGACATTCTAGCAGCCAGTGTGGTGGTGTTATTATTGGCAACATAGTAAAGCAAAACTATATTTTAAAATATATGATAAAAGTTATGGAGAAAAATGAAGCAAGAAAGTGGGCTGGGGGTTGCCAAGAGTTTAATTTAATTTTAAATAGTCAGGGAAGACCTCATCGAGAAGGTGACATTTGAGCAAAAGGTTGGGGAGAGGATTAAATGAGATAATAGCATAAAATGGAGAGAGCAAACTAAGACCCAGAGGGCCGGTCAGGCCACGCCCATTCCTTCACTCATCGCCTAGGATAGAATTGAGTAGTTGTAACAGATCCCCCATGGGCCCACAAAGCCTAAAATATTTACCATCTGGCCTTTTCCAGAAAAAGTTTGCCAACCACCAGCATACAACCCTGCACAGATGATCTGAATTCTGCTAGAATTCAAGTATTACTATTTTTAGTATTGTTAGGTGACAGCTAAATGATGCTGCCCCTAGAGGTGTTAGGGCACAGGGGATCCGAAGCGGCCCCTGCACCCGGCCACGGGCCTATGTCTCAGATCCTGTTTTGAGAGCGTATAGCATCTTGGCAGACACAGCTGGTGGAGGAGGCGCTCCAGGCTGAGAAAACAGTGTGACCAAAATGTTGCTGGTGGGAAATGACAAATTGTGTTTGGAGAATGGTAAGTGGCACAGGGAAACAGGCCTCCCGTTTTGCCTCCAAAAATATGTCTCCCCTGCACGTGGCCAGCAGCAGGGCCTGGCCGGGGACCACCGGCTCTCAGCGGGCTCCGGGCATCCGCCGTGGGCTGGAGGTACCCAGGCGGCTGCGTTAGCCGCCTGATTGAGTTATGACAGCTCTTCGCACCCAACCGGAAGCCGGGCAAGGCAGCCCTAGCAGGAGCCTGCAGACAAATGATGATAAAGTGCTCACTTTAAGGAACCATCTCCACAATATTTCATGCTCGCGGCGGGGGCGGGGGCGGGCAGGCTGCCCTGGTGGCACAGCTAACTGCTCCATCAATTGATTTGATTCACAGCAGCAGCTACTCCCAGCCATAATATTTCAAATAAATGGGGCCGTGGATAGAAATCATATCTGCATCAATATTAACCCTGAGAGAACTAATGGACATAAGCTATAATTTCCTGGACACCCTAATAATGCATTTTGACCGTTGTTGGCATGGGACAATTTTTCTTTTTCTCTTTTTTTCTCCTCTGCCTGTCTGTCCGTCTCTCTCCTCCTTAACCTCTGTCAGATCTGCTTTGTTCACCCCCAGACTCTGGTATGAGGGCCTAGGTGGGTCCCCATTCTCCCCTCCCACCAACCGTAACACCCTACCTAAAAGGAAAGAGAAGGAAGCTGAGGGCTGATCAGCCCATTTGTCCTGAGCTGCTTGGGAAATGCCCCTGCAGGGGTGAATAGCATTGCATGGCCGAGGAGGGCTCTCCTGGCAGGCCTGTTACAAAGGAGGCCCAACTGGCTCTTTTCTATCCTTTGTGCATCAAACAGAAGCTCACTGTGCTCCTACTATGCGCTGGGTACTTTACCAGGTGCTTGGGATACATCGGTGAACAAGAGAGCAAAAAGTCTGTCCCCTGGAGCTTCTATTATAGTTGGCGGGGGGACGGGGAGACAAGCGATAAACCCCAAACACGCAAGTGATAAATTACACAGTCTGTAGTGAGGCTGAGGTCGGTCCCCCACAGTCCCAGAATTGCCCCATTCACGAACCCAGAGGAGTGAAGTGTGGTGGTTGAATCGGAGACTGGGTGGACCTGTTCTTTTTTGCACTGGTCAAGACCCAGCCCTCAGAGAGCTAAGCACAGCCCTCAGGATGGTGGCGGTGGTGTGTTGTTTGGCCGTGTAATGTTTTTAAAAAATTCATTGATAAAATTTAAAAAGCGGGAGATTTTGCTTAAAAATCTGATTTCCACCTTCTCTTCAGAAATGGGAAGATCCAGCATCACCCACGTTCTCACATGGCGACAATTGGCTGGAGGTGGTTGTCACTGCTCCTGTAGACAAGCTCACGCTCTGCAGTTCACCGCATTCCCCGCTGTTTCCTACTGTCAGCCCAGCCCACCCGCCTACTGTCATCACCCAGGCGGTCCCCGTGGGCACCTGCACTTGTGGCCCCTTGTTTCCATGCTCGAGCTCTGTCTCCAGACCCCACTCCTAGTCACGCCCTCTGCCTTTCTTTTGTTCCTCCTTTCGATTCCACTGCTGTCTTTTTCTTTTCTTTTTTTTTTTTTTTTTATCATTTTGTGGCTCTGTAATCACAATGCTTGGGACGCTGTATCACTTCCTGGAAACAGGCACATTTAGCAGTGGGGTTGGAAACCAGGTATCATCACTTTATAGGATTATCCCTCCCGCTGCTGCTCAGCTGAATTTTGACCTTGAAATCTTGCACCCTAATTTAAACAATAAATGAATACAAATATGGACATATGAATGAATATAATTATGTATTTGTAGGTACACATATATACCTGTATACATGTGTATTATGTATGTACATATACACATTTTGTTTAACTTTTTATATTGTATTATATATGCAAATAATGTGTATAACAATTTTCAGAATTGGAAAAAGCAGAGTTTATGAGCATGTGAGAGTTGTCACTGGAACCAGACAGATCTGGGTTAAGTCCAGCCGCTAACTTCTTGCTATCTGTGGGAACTTGGACCTTGGCTTCCTTATCTTCAGAAAGAGTAGAACAACAGAACCCATATCATAGGGTTGTTTTTTTGTGGGAATAAAATGAGCTAAAGTGTTTAATGAATTTTGAGCATCCAATAAGAATGGTTGCTATCATCATTTTTTCCATTATTCTTACCCTTACCATTGTATGGACAGTTTGCTCCCCCCGGGGAGACAGTGTGGGATGGTGTGGGTAGAGGAGCTGGTGGTAATCTCTGGAGGTGACCCAGAGGTCACAGTTTTATCTGTGCTAGGGCCTGGGTGGAGTTTCAGAGTGGTTTCCTAGCTAAGCTGACCACACTTTTGAAGGTCCCCTGATACTTCTGCTGGAGAAGGGCTTTCGCTCCAACCTGGAGGGCAAGTGCGAGGGCTACTGTATGTAAGTAACTACAGGACACCATTCATTTTAGACCAGAGGTTTTCAGACTTCAGCATGCCTCAGAATCACCCAGAGGGCTTCCCAAAGCTGAGGTTGCTTGGCTCCAAGCCCAGCATCTGAGAATCTGTGTTTCTACCACGTTCCCCGGCGATGCTGAGGCTGCTGGTCCAGCACTTTGGGAACCATTAGTTTAGACTACGATGTGGCAAGGCAGTCATGCTGCGTAAGGGTGGTTAAGAAGATGGGCCCTCAGGAGGTACGGTCCAGAGAGGGTCTTGCTTTCCACTCTCTGTGCCGACAGGCTTCACACATAGGTGAATGAGCAAATGCCCCTGACTCTGTACTCAGGACCTTGGACTCCTCTGTTTCTCTGGTTGGTTTCCCTGAGTGGGGCTGATGCAGGCACTAAGGAACGCAGGCTCCTGCTGAGGACCCGGTGGCTGATGACGGGGGCAGGTAGGGGCGGGCAGGGATAGAGGAGTCTCCATGGGACTGGATCTGTTCCTGAGACGGCAGGGTGAGGTCGGGGTGTGGCAGGGATGCGGGTCTACATGTGGTCTTCGTATGTGTCTGAATGAGCACACAGCCAGCACTCATCCTGCGGACGGGGGGCTTCCTGCCCCTCCAGCCTGGTCCTGCAGGAAGCCGTTAGCAGGCCACGTCCACCTTCCTTTCTGGGCTTTAGGGTGGCCCCCATCCACTCCTTGGTTAGAAAGGGGAAGATTGTGCCCCACTTCAAAACCTCTCAGCCTCACATCCTGCTCGAGCCACTGCTGTAGCAGCCAGGTCCACAAAGGCAGCAATAGCTTTGCACAGGTGTAACCTAAGAGCCCCTCACCTTGACCCATGCCCTGTTGGTCTCACTTCCTGCCAAAGCTCCTCTGACACCATCTCATGGGATGCCCAGTACTCACACATGCACAACCCGGAAGTGAATGCCTTTGACCACAGGGGATGGAAACCAATGGATTATTGCTTCCCCCTTTCATCCTCTGGGTGGCAGTTCTGATAGGCACATCCTAAAGGTCCCCCAGAAGTCCCAGGGGATCAAGTCCAGTCAGCCATACTGGTGGCCAACTCCATAGAGCAACCTTACATTGGCCTCTGACCTTTCCAGTTTCTCGCCTCCCGCATGCCTACTTCCTGGCATCTTTCTTTAGTGAACTTCTTGAACACAAGCCTTTGTCTCAAGCTTTGCTTTTGAGGGGATCTCTGGTTAGAGAACTTCCTCAATAGAGATCTGAGATCTCAAGCTTGACAGAGATCATTTACCATCCATCCATTCAACAAATGCTCTGAGGTTGGGACCGGCACATTCTGGGTCCTAGAGATGCAACAACGGACAAGGGTGTGAACAGGTCACAGGTCCTGCGTCAAGGGCTCCCAGTGCATTGGAGAAGGAGTCCACTAGCTAACTTAAGCTCTGAAGAAGAATAAATGCCGTAATCAGGAGAAACAGAGAGGGCACCCAACCCACTCTACCCAGAAGAGGTGATATCTAAGCTGAGATCTGTCACTAGACCAGGACAAAACCCAAATCAGCTCCTGAGTTTTCAAAGTCCACCCCTGGAGGACAGGAATTGGATACACACGATGAATATAACTTACTGTGTCAGCCTATCTAGAACATACTAGAATCTCCTGATCTGCCCTCAACTCTTCCTTGAGTCTAACCAGAGCCTGGCTGCTGCTTCGGTTTGTCCATTTTCTCCTGTTCTGGTCTTTAAGGAGGTGGAGAGGAACGGTTCCTGTACCAGGAGAGGAAAATGCAATCAACCCCAAGATGGTTCTTCACGGCCTGGAGATTCTGTGCTGACCCTGAGCCTCTCCCTGCTCTGCCACCTTTCTTTCATCTCTTGCTTCCACCAGGGTCCACTCCCCTCACTGGCCCACTTTTGGCAGAGTATTGGAGGGGGACTTGATCCTGGAGGCACCAGGATTGCAGGGGATGTGTCTCCTAGGGAGAGCAGCCTCAGTCTCCCAGTGTACACCCCACGACCACCCATGTCCACTGCCAGCCATTCTCCTCTCAAGACGAAATCACATGAGGCTGGTTGGATAACATTCAAGGGGGAGGGGCAGGCATGTTCTGGCATTCCTAGGCATTCTCCCTCCAATTCTCAAAGCACTTTTGGTTTTAATTTGCTCTAATTTCTGAAAAGAGCCATAAGCATAAAAATGAACTAAAGAGACCTTTTCAGATGAAGGGGAAGAGGCAGCAAGTTAAGTGTCATCTTTCCCAGCTACACAAAGATTTGGGAAGGTCCAGCTTGGATTCACCTGGCCTGGGACAGGGTGAAATGGATGCTTCTCTCAGTGGCTCACCTCAGCCCCAAATGTAGCCGGGTCTTTCTGTGCTAAGGGTTCTCCTGAATTCCATGGGGTCACTGCACCATAGTCCCCGGGACCTGCTTCGGGGAGGGGTCTCCGTTCTACTTCACTGAACTCTTGTTCTTACTCCTGAGAAATGTGGGTGCCAGCTCCTTTAGGGAATGTGGGATTAGGCTCTGGGTTTCTGCTCAGAGCCAGAATTTCCTGGGGCTGAAATTTGGCCAAGTCCTCTGTGTGGCACAGTGAATCCTCCTTCCTGTCCAGCTCTCAGACCCCCTAGGTGGCCGGGTCAGCAAGGTCAGCTTCCTCCCTCTTTGGTACCAGGGGAACTTGGCTGAGGCCAAGCCAAGGTCCTGTGGCAACCAGCCCAGCCAGAGTCAGCCTGCGCCTTGGCACAGGTATCCTAAGGAAGGAAGTCAGTTTACCAGGATGTTGTAGCTTGGGCACTGGCTTGGCAGCCCAGAGACCTGTGTTCTGGTCCCAACTCTGCTACTAGCTTGCTGTGTGACCTTGGGCAAGTCACTTCCTCTCTCTCTGGGTCTTAGTATCTCCGTCTGTAAAATGAGCAGGCTGGGGCATCTCTCACATTCCAAGACATTAATTGGGATTTCAGGAGCTCGAGAGAGAATGCACAGGTAAGTGCAAGCTTTGGGGAAGAACCGTTTGCAACCCAGCAGCCTGCAGCATCCTTCTGAGCAAAATAATGGATCTAGAATTCAAAGATCACGAAGGTTCTTTATTGCCGAAGGGGGAAAGGTCCGAATATTGCTTAGCAAATTACCATCTGCTAGGGGCACCATTATGCCTTGACACAACCATTGGTCAGCAAATTGGTCACATTATTGGTTAGTAAATTTGAAGCTGCAGAATTATTTATTGGCAAATTAGAGATGGCAGAATTATTGGTTGGTGAGGCCAGAATTGCAGCGATTGGTTAGCAAATTAGAGATGCCTGTTTTGGTCTGTGAATAAATCACGGCTGGTCAGGGTATTGGAGGCCAAATTAGAGGTGGCCGGGTTATTTATGGCCCAGCCAGGAAAGCAGAAAGCGCATTTGCCAGACAGAGAGGGGGTCAGCCCTCAACGTGTGGGGCTACTCCTTGAAAGTGCCTCCCGGTTGGCACTTTTCAAAGAAGCTATTATTATTTTGTAAGCACTAATGGTGAGGGGGGTGTGTGAACTGGATTCTGGTCCTGCGTGCTCCAGCCCCCATCTCCCAGGCACAAGAAAAGATTTGAGCAGAGCTTCTGGTTAGAGAGGGAGCCAAGTCTGATCCAGGAACACGCTCTCTACAGACAAGAATTCTCTGATTGTCGTCTGGCCCAACCTAGGAAGGGGAATCATGGGGCATGAGAAGTCCGACTTCAGGAGTTCAGCATCAAGTTGAAACTTCTTTTCTTCAAGGCTCTGGCCAGATCCCAGTTTCCTGGGAAGCCCACCTTTTGCCCGGCAGTCTCCAGTGTTCTCCCTCCTGTCTAAACCTCTCCTGTCTGGATCACTTATGACTCAGTTACATCTGTCTTGCTTTCTAGTTTCTTTTGACTCTTGTTGAGATTTTCATAACACCACTGCCAGAAGAGAAGATTTTTGAAGGCAGGGTTCCTTGTTCCACTCGTGGAGCCTGGCCCTGGACTGGGCATATATATGTACATATTGATGCCTGCATAGATACATGGATGGATGGATGATGTATGTATGATGGATGGATGGATGGATGGATGATGAACAGATGAATAAAAAATGAATGGATGAGTGGATGGATGGTGTTTGGATGATTAGATAAAAGGATGAATAAAGTTCCATGATGTCTATGGAAGCCAGGGAACCCAATATGGAGCAACTTGGAGTTTCAGAGCTCCAAAGTCAGAAAAGATTTGAGGCCATGAAATCCATGCCCCCTTTCTCGCCTAGTCCAAGTTTTAAATTGAAAAAAAAAGGGGGGGAGCTTCCCTGGTGGCGCAGTGGTTGAGAGTCCGCCTGCCGATGCAGGGGACACGGGTTCGTGCCCCGGTCCGGGAAGATCCCACATGCCGTGGAGCGGCTGGGCCCGTGAGCCATGGCCGCTGAGCCTGCGCGTCCGGAGCCTGTGCTCCACAGCGGGAGAGGTCACAGCAGTGAGAGGCCCGCGTACTGCAAAAAAAAAAAAAAAAAAAAAAAAAAAAAAAAGGGAGGCTATTGTCACTGTTCAAACATCTGGGAGCATAAAGGAAAGTCAACCAAGGCCTTCCTGTTACCCCAAAAGCAGCGAGTCCCACTCATCCTCAGTCTGCAGAAGAGAACAAGCTCTAGGGAGACCCCAGGAAGAATCCTGGAGTTGAAGGAGAACAACTGTGTCATGGGGAGCTTTGTCCCCCATGGTCGTCATGAAGTCCTAGACAGAACAAGGAGCCTTATCACCCTTGTAATGACAAGCTGAATTTAAACTTTCCAAAGTGGCTGTGTACTTACCTGGTCACTTCTCCCCACCACATCTTAAAGGGTGGCTTGGCAAGGACTCTTCCCTTTACAGATGAGAAAACTGAAGTTCAAAGGGAAGGGGTAGTAGCTCCCAGGGGCCCACAATGAGTTAGGACTAGAATCCAGCCTCCTGATCCTTGTCTTTGCTCCCCTCCAACTTTAGCCCAAGGTCATGGAATCTATTCATGGAACCACTAGAGATTCAAGTTCAGGTCCTCCTGACTCTAAAGCCCCTCTTTTCAACTCTTTGGTGCCCTGTTTCCCTCTGTGGCTTTGTTGTAATGGGCTGGGCTTTCTCCCCGGCAACAGGCCTCTGTACCCAAGCCTGGGCAAAATGGCCTCCACGTGCTCCCTGGAGTTGTGAGGGGAGAGGCGATGCTTGCTCAGGCGCGGCTGGAACACTCTCAGCCGTCTTCGCTCCCCCAGGGCACTCCAGCCTCTTACAGCTCAAGGTACATCTGCGTAAGAGTCTCCCAGAGAGTTAGAACCAGGAGGGAACTTGCAGAGCCCTGAGGACAAGACTTTTCACGCACAGGGAACCGCCTGGCATCCACCGCTTAGGGACTTTTCTCAGAGAAGCCCTGGCCCTTCTGAGGTAGGAAGGGGCAGGGCCACGGCAGCCCAGTGCTTAGCACAATGGGCTTTTTCCAGATGGCCAGGCGAGGGGTGGGAGTGGAGGGATTGAAGCGAGCAGGGCTGTTTCTCTAGCCTTGTTTGCCTTTCTCCCCATCCTCAGTTTTGCAATGGTTTTGCATTTTTGAAAGGCTCACTGTGCAGCTTTGGCCACCGAATCCTTGCAAACCCAGGTCATCGGCAGGAGCCCAAATCTACAGCCTCCGGTGTCCAGAGCCCTGAAGGGGAAGCCAGCACAGGGGAGGCTTGGAGCCGCTGGGGGAGGAGGGGCCCGGGCTGGTCCAGCTGGACATGCTCCTGTGGCCGCCCTTGCCCAGCAGCCTGTGCGCTGGCATCCCACCGTGGCCTCCATCAGGATCCCAGGACCTTCAAGACAGGGGTTGCTTTCCCACCTCCCTGGCTCTGAGGAGAGGTCCCAGGAGCCATGCGAGAATTTAGCGTGAACGCTGTGTTGTCTGCTGGGTCACAAATCAGGCCGGGGGTGACCGGAAAGGAAAGGGCTGGCTCCCCAGAGTGGCTGGCTGTGGACGGAAAGCTCGTCCACAGCTCTGTTCTCTTTCTGGGATTAGCCAGGGAGGAAAGGAAAGGGCTGGCTCCCCAGAGTGGCTTTCTTCCACCTCCTTCCACGTTATAGACCCACTGGGTGCTGAAAACCAGCCCAGGCAGGACCATGGGGGCCACACATATTGGACCCCAACCCATGACCATCTGTAACGTGGGCCAAACATGTTTTTGTTTTTGTTTTCTTTGCGGTACGTGGGCCTCTGACTGTTGTGGCCTCTCCCGTTGCGGAGCACAGGCTCCAGACGCGCAGGCTCAGTGGCCATGGCTCACGGGCCCAGCCACTCCACAGCATGTGGGATTTTCCCGGACCGGGGCACGAACCCGCGTCCCCTGCATCGGCAGGCAGACTCTCAACAACTGCGCCACCAGGGAAGCCCCCAAACATGTTTTTCTTGGTCCAAGCAAAGTTCAGAAAAATGTGAAATCATGGCCAACCTTTAAACATTAGAAACGTGATAATCAGGGTGTCTGACTGTTACTGAAAAAACCAAGAGACTTTGGCACCCCGCATGTGCCCTCACACACAGGCGTGAAGAGCCGAGTGGCAGTCACTCCCTGCAGGTGGGCTGAATCCTCCAGTGCACCTCAGTCCCCCTGCTACTCCTTCTACTTCTATACTCAGCTGACCCCTCCCACTGACAGAGCCTGCCCAGCAACTGGCGGCATCTCCCCTTGGCTACCCTGGAGTGGCTGAGAGCTGACCCTGCCTGCAAGGGCACAGATGCATCTCTAATATCAGGCCACCTTGGGAGGTGCCAACAGGGCGGGAGATGGGTGCAGACACATCACTGCAAAGTGCCGATGAGGGGCAGTGGGGCAAGCCATTCGGACCGAGGGATCAGGCAGGCCTCATGGAGGAGGTGGCACCTAAGCCAGGCATTCGGTGATGGTCAGTGGCTGGAGAAGAGGGATGCATTCCCCAGGAAATGCAGCTCCGGAAGCCAGTGACATGGGTGCTAGAATTGGCAAGGCCTTTCAGGATATAATAAGCCCAGGAGGATGGAGGTGGGGTGTCAAGGGGCAGAGGACAGGCCCATGGTCAGCTGTGGGAGGCTGTGAGCCTCTATAGGGGTCCTGCAGCTCACTGAGTCCTAACCCTTCAGAGAACATTCTACTTTGATTCGGAAAAACCTGGATTCTAACCTCAGCTCTGCTACTTCCTACTTGTGCAAGCTACTTAACTTCTTAACTTAGATTTCCCATCTGCAAGATTAACATAAAATATCCATCTGTATAAGTCTGCTAGGGCTGCTATAACAAAATACCATAGACTGGGGGGCTTAAACAACAGAAATTTCTTCCTCAGAGTTCTGGAGGCTGGGAAGTCCAAGATCAAGGTGCCATCAAGGTAAGTTTCACAATGAGGCCTCTTCTTTTGGCTTCCAGACTGCCCCCATGCAGACACCCAACGTTTATGGCCCTTTGTCCAGCAAAGCACCTTAGTTGGTGAGGTATGGTTGGTGTCAAGGTGGACCTGGGGTTTGGTTTGGGCATGGGCGTGGCTCACTCCATAATGCAACAACAGATGCTTTGGTTTGCAGACCCTGAGCACAGAGCACAGAGGTGGGCCCACCTACAAGGCAGGAGTCTGGAGTCCTGTTAGAACTGATAAATAAGCAGGGAAATAGTAAACAGTCTCAGGAATCACCGAGGGGCACTTAAGAACAGGACACACAGTATCCAATGGCAGGTTGCTTGCTGTACTGTCTATACCATGACTGCCCCTCCACCTTGGTGATGCAAGTTGATGCCTAGTCTCCAGTTGATGCTGCTTTGAGGAATGAGAGGACTGGTGCAATTCCTAGAGCGCTGATGTCCTGTGGACATGGGCTAGCGTAGGGTTGCCAGATAAAGTACAGGGTGTCCAGTTAAATTTGGATTTCAGATAAACAGTGAATAATTGTTTAGTAAAACAATGTCCTCAGGGACTTCCCTGGTGGCTCAGTGGTTAAGAATACGCCTGCCAATGCAGGGGACACGGGTTCGATCCCTGGTCTGGGAAGATCCCACATGCCATGGAGCAACAAAGACCGTGCGCCACAACTACTGAGCCTGTGCTCTGGAGCCCGCGAGCCACAACTACTGAAGCCCGAGCCCCTAGAGCCTGTGCTCCGCAACAAGAGAAGCCACCTCAATGAGAAGCCCACGCACCGCAAAGAAGGGTAGCCCCTGCTCACCGCAACTAGAGAAAGTCCACCCGCAGCAATGAAGACCCAACACAGCCTAAATAGATAAATAAATTTATTTTTTTTAAAAAAGAATGTCCCCAATATTGCATGAGACATACTTTTACGAAAAAAATTATCCATTGCTTATCTGAAATTCAAATTTAAGTGCATGTTCTATATTTTTGCTAAATCTGGGCTAACCCTAGGCTAGTGAGTAGAAAGGTGCAAAACAGAGATGCAAGAATTCAAAGCTGGATGTGAAAGAGGAGTAGATGAAACGTGAGGACCCTTACAGATGTTGAGGGTGGGATTAAGTTTCTCACCAATGATGGAAGGGGGGACCCAACCAATTGTAATTAAGGCTCAAAGCACAAGTAACTATCACCTGACAGCTAAGTTTCTTCGAAGATGAAGAAAACCTCGTCCAAACTCAGAAGTGACCCACATCCTCCCGGAGGAACCACTCTGGTGGGGGAGGCAGGGAGGTGGCAGGGGAGCCATTGGGCAATGACAGTGCAGCTGAAATAAGGGGCATCTAGGCTCTCTGGGGTTGGGGGGGATAGAGGGGTCCCCAACCCAGCCTGCGGGACCTACAAACTGAATCCTGTAGGAGGAATAAGAGATGAGTCGGGCAGGCAAGTTCATCCAGTCAGCAAGGAGACAACTTCCTCCCGTTTTAGAGAAGAAATCGAGGCTCAGACCGGTTAAGTGATTGGTCTAAGGTTCCCACACAAGTAAGTGGGCTGGGAGTAGACATCGGTTGTCTGAGTCCTGTTTTCCCTATTTGTAAAGTTTTTTTTTTTTTTTTTTTTTAACGAAGTGATACCGATGAGTGGAACATCCGGGCACAGGCTGAGGTTTATAAGCTCTTTTTCCTTTTTTTTAAAAATTAATTTATTTATTTTTGACTGCATTGGGTCTTTGTTGTGGCAAGCGGGCTTTCTCTAGTTGCAGCGAGCGGGGGCTACTCTTCGTTGCGGTGCCCGGGCTTCTCATTGCGGTGGCTTCTCTTGCTGCGGCGCATGGGCTCTAGAGCGCATGCTCAGTAGTTGTGGCTCACGGGCCTAGTTGCTCCGCGGCATGTGGGATCTTCCCGGACCAGGGCTCGAGCCTGTGTCCCCTCCCTGGCAGGTGGATTCCTAACCACTGCGCCACCAGGGAAGCCTGCAGATCATAAACTTTACAAACTTTACTTTTTTTTTTCCTGAAACACAGTTTGATAACAGAGACCAGCTAAGGGAGTGCATTAGTGAGTTTCCTGGAGATCCTTGCTGGGTACGGCGGAGCTACGATGAAGCCTGGTCCCGGAGGTGGGAAGCTGTGGGAGAAGCTGAGCCAGCACACAGGAGGACCGTGCACGCTTGCCTTCTGCCTACACTTGCACAGCAGTTCTGCATCTGCCCAGCCACACCCAGCACTGGTGGAAAACTGTGTTGTCCAGGAAGAGGAAATGGAAGATGCAGTGTTTACGTCTCAAACCTAAGGTAAGCCACGCGGCATGGGAGTGGGGTGAGGCCCGGAATCCTCCTCTGTTACTTATCTCTCCCGACCTCTGCCTTCCCACCTGCAAAGTAAGCATAATGATAGTTTCCAGCTCGTGATTCTTGAGAGGGTTAAATGAGTTAATACATGTTTAAAACTTAAAACACTGCAGGCAAACCTATTACACAGAGAGTGGATAAATAACAAGGTCCTCTTGTATAGCACAAGGACCTATATTCAACACCCTGTAATAAACCATAATGAAAAAGAATGTAAATATATGTATAACTAAATTACTTTGCTGCACAGCAGAAATTAACACAGCATTGTAAATCAACTGTATTTCAATATAATAAATTCTAAAAGAATTAAAAATAAAATAAATAAATAAAACACTGCAGGCCAGTTTTAGGCGCTAGTTAAGTGCTAGCCTTTCTTTCTTTCTGTCTCATCTATCTATTCATTCACTCACTCATTCATTCATATTAGAAAGAAACAGAAAGAAAAATGAAATAGGGATTTTCTCATCTATCAGAATGAAGCATCCAAGGAGAACAGTCTCTAATCAAAGAAGTCTCTACAGCTTAACCCAGAAAATCAGAGGCCAAAATGCTCAAAATTTCAGGCTCCACAGCTAGGTGGTGGGAGAGAATTTTGCTGATGGGTAGATTCCAAGCAATCCAAATGTCGTGCTATGTAGACATTATCCTGGGCAATGAGCTGACCCTGTTACCCAGTACCTCCTAATTACTGGGATTTTTGGAAATGGAGACGGCCCTTCAAGTGGGGTCCAGGGCAGTGCTGGGCTGGAAAGATGTTTGCCTGTTAGGGGGTTTTCCTTCTGTCCAAAACCTTCTGCTGTAGCTGCCTCATCACCAGAAGGTTGAAGGCTACCCCAGAAGTTCAGAGATTGATCCCAATGGGTTCATTCCAAAGTCTTCTAGGTCTAAGGGGGTGTGTGTGTGTGTGTGTGTGTGTGTGTGTGTGTGTGTGTGTGTGCTGGAGGAATAGTGAAGTTCTCTGAGCTCTCCTGGGAGGGCTCCAGGCCCGCTGCTCGCTGCTTATCCCTAGGGTATTGCGTGTTCACCCCTCAGCTGCCCACTACCTACCACCCAAGCCACTGGCTCCATACCCTGGACTCTTAACCGGCCCAAGGATGCTCCTAGATCCTGGCTGAACTTCCTCTTCCCCCAGTCCATGTGAAGGAACCCAACAGGTGTTTCAGAATTGTTTTTTCCCTCTTCTATTTTTTCTTTTCCTTTCTGATTTTCTTTTTTTCTTTTCCTTTTTTTTGAGCGACTTTGCTCTCTGGTGGGTCCTCTCCTTGCTCTCTCCCACCCTAATTATTATTACATGAAAAAATAGCTACTTGCGCCTAAGAGAGGCTCTCTTACTCCAGTAACTAGGGACTTTCAATGGCAGTCACTGAGCAATTATACACTACGATTTACGCTATATCCTCCGGTTTATGCTTTGACAAAACGAGTCCCTATTATTAGTCATGTAATAATCAAATGTCTAAAATAGGCTTACAGAAGATCTCTGAGCTACAGGAATGGGTTGTTACTGGGAGTTATGACTACGGTTCAGGAGCAGGTTTCCAGAAAAAATATGCAACAACGCACATACGTTCTCTGTTTGCCAGGGAGAAACTGGATAGTCAGAAAAGGAAGGAGAAGGGCGGGGGTGGGAATGGAAAACCACAGATTTATCAAGTTATAGTTCTTAACTCATGGCAAAGCTTCTGGGATCTAACACATTCTCTGGGGTCTTTAATGCAAAATGACAATTTGTTAGGCACTGGTTGGATTTCATTGCCCAGGAAACCACGTGAAGGAGTTATAAATTCTGTTATAAGATGCTGTTTTAGAAATGCCTACAGACCTAAGGACCCATTCTTTCTTCTTTCTGGCCTGATCTGGAGACATCTTGATGTATAACAGTGTATCCCAAACTTTGGTCGTTTTTTTATGTATCGTCCTCACCATTTTCTTCATATTTGTGTGGCTCCTGTACTAACTATATCATTGAATTGTCATTTTTCTTTAAAGAAATGTGTTCCAAGCGATAAATACAACTTTAAAATCATTTCTTGGAGTAGGCAACTTTGTAACGTTCCTGTGTATGGAAAATCCGTCTCTTTTCTTTCTAGCTGAAAATATTGTGTCACTCCCATCCCCGCCTCCTTCTATCTGCCACAGATGAGTCCTCTCCCCACATCTCTCTGGCCAAGGTGTTCTCAGGCTGCCCACCATTCACTTCCAGCTCTCCGTAGGGTTAGGGGGTGGGATGGAGAGGCACCTCTTCAAATGGGCATCAGTAAGAGTTGACACCACCCATGGACAGATAGGAGCATATGTGTGAGCTTAGGACTTGTGTTATTTTAATATGTTTTGTCATGAAACCTAAAGAAGTCTGTATCATGTGAAAACTACTCAGTTTTCTTCCGGGCTTCTCTTTCCTAGTGTTTCAAATACAGCAAACTCAATTCTCTCTCCCATCAACTCATAATCCAATATAGCAGGAGTAGAGGGTCCATCTCCCCACTTCACTCTTTCAGTATTTTATTTTTCACTTACTCTTGGTCTAGAATATTCCAAGGAGGAATCCTCATCCATTTCAAGTCTTCTAGCTGCTCTTTGGAAGACCTTGAGTTTGCTGAGATCATCCCCAAAGAAGAACTTCTTTGGTTTTTGTTGGGTGGGAAATTTGCGGCACAGTTGCTAAGGGCACAGGACTGGGACATGAGGAGCCACCATCCTGTGTCAGCCTCTGCAACAAGGTGCATCTGCAGGGTCCAAACACTTGGAGACCATCTAACGCACAGCCCCTTATTTTCTATATAGGAATGCAGCCTCCCAGCACATTCTGCTATCCCAGCTCCTGCAGGGTTCTTGAGCTCCACCTTTAGGGAAAGTACTTGACCTCCCTGAATCTCCATGGCTTCCTCACTGTGAAATGGGAAGGATGAGGATGGCTGTGCCCCACACCCCCAGCCAGGGGGCTGTGAGGACTGGTGCAGGAGTACACACTAAGCACCCAACCCAGCCCTGGCACATACGTCTGCTTCCTCTTCCCCGACTGCATGCTGGGTCCTGCCACTGACCTCCCCTCCCCACCAGGTTCATGTGGGCCAGCCACTGGAGGGGCTTATCAGTTTCCAACTTTATTAACAGAGAGCAAACATGCACCAGCACGACTTCCTTTCCAGTGACCCTGTATTGTGAGCAGTGACTTTCCCCTTCCCAAGGACTGACCCAGGTCAGCCTGTCCTTGGCAGCATCCCCTGAGTCCCAAGATTCTGGGGTTGACTGGTCACAGGCTATTTCTCCCATCTCCGGTGAGCAAACAGAGCCCTTCTGCAGCCCTACCCCTCCTCCCAGCCCAACCTGCCAGAAGGTCCTCCATTATAACCTCACCAGAGCAGAGAAGGAGCAGGGGTCTCTGTCTGGACCAGCCCACAGGAGCCTATTGGCATCCCTGGGATCAACAGCTGTGGGATCCTGCTGCGATGCAGCAATAGATAAAGGGTTGAAAGCTCTGGCTGTAGTAATTTCTCTGCTGTGTGACCTGGAGCAAGCAAGTTTGCCTCTTTTTAGGTCTTGTATAGGTCTTTTTGCCTATGAGATTCTGTTTCTATCTTTTGAGAGAAGAGATTCTGTCTCTTTCAATTTTTTCTTTTTGAAACAAATTATAATATACATACAGAAATGGACAAGTGTAAATGTATAACCCAGGAGTTGGCTTACTTTCTGTAAAGAGCCAAATAGAAAATATTTTAGACTTTTCAGGCCTTACAATTTCTATTGCAGCTACTCAACTCTGTGCTTGTAACTCAAAAGCAGCCATAGGCTGTATATAAATGAGTGGGCATGGCTGTGTTTCAATATGACTTCCTTTACAAACACAGGCAGCTGGTCACATCTGACCCTTGGGCTGTAGGTTGCCAACTGCTATGAACAGAATGCTTGTGTCTCCACAAATTCACCTGTTGGAACACTAATTCTGATGTGATGGTATTTGAAGGTGGGGCCTTTGGGAGAGGATTAGGATTAGATTAGGTCAAATGGTAGGGGCCCTCATGATGGGATTAGTGCCCTTATAAAAAGAGGAAGAGACAGGAGCTCTCTCTTTCTACCTAACGTGGATACAGCAAGAAGGTGGCTATTTGCAAACCAGAAAAAGGGCTCTCTGCAGACACTGAATCAGCTGGAGCCTTGATCTTGAACTTCTAGCCTCCAGAAATGTGAGAGATAAATGTTTGTCATTTAAGCCACCCATGTTTGTCACTTAAGTATTCTGCTATAGTAGGCCTAACTGACTAAGACACCAACCCCTGCTACAACCCAATGACTTATCACAAAATGACCACACTTATGTGACCATCACCCAGATCAAAAAACAAAAGATAATCAGCACCCCAAGAGTCTATTTGTGTCCCTTCTCGTCCACTAGCCTCAGTTTACTTCTGGTGGGCTTCCAAGATACTTTCTTTTTTTAAAAAATTTTATTGAAATATAGTTGATTTATAATGTTGTGTTAATTTTTGCTGTACAGCAAAGTGATATATATATTCTTTTTCATGTTATTTTCCATGATGGTTTATCACAGGATATTGAATATATTTCCCTGTACTATACAGTAGGACTTTGTTGTTTATCCATCTTATGTATAATAGTTTGCATCTGCTAATCTCAAACTCCCAATCCTTCGCTCCTCCACCCTTTTCCCCTTGGCAACCACCAGTCTGTTCTCTATGTCTGTGAGTCTGTTTCTGTTTTGCAGATATGTTCATTTGTGTCATGTTTTCGATTTCACATATAAGTGATATCACATGGTATTTGTCTTTCTCTTTCTGACTTACTTCGGATAATCTCTAGGTCCATCTGTGTTGCTGCAAATGGCATTACTTCATTCTTTTTTATGGATGAGTAATATTCCATTGTGTATATCTACCACATCTTCTTTTTCCAGTCACCTGTGGATGGATATCTGGGTTGTTTCCATATCTCTTCCAAGTTTTTTTTCTTATAATTTTTAGAATTTCTTGTATCTCATCATTTTTCTTTTAATTCAGATGTCTATCTTATATGACAGACTTTTTAGACATTATCATTTAGGACAGTGGTTTTAAAACTTCTTGAAGGAGCAGAACTTTGTCTTCAAGAAAAGCATTTGGTGGAACTCTAGTACATATTGTGGAGAGAGAACAGACCTGTGGTCGCACTAGAGGCAGACACCCAGAGCTCAGCCCTGCACCACCCTCTCTGCACTCTGGGCCCAAATGGTAACCCTGGAGGCACTTCTGAAAACTCTGAGCGTTGCCTTGAACCCAGTTTGGAAATCACTCCTTTGAATACTCATTAATACCCAAGTAAGACAAATATCCAACTTCTAACTCACCGTAGATGACCTACAACTCCATGGTACATGATGATCAAGGGCACAGCAAGGGATCTGCAAAGGTAATGGCAGATAGGTTAGTGGTGCCAGGTGGCCCTTGTGCCAAAGGGGGTAAGGCTGGCATTGTAGTCATCTGTGAGAAGATGGGCCATGAGAGCAGGCAAGCTGAAGATGAGTTGGTGAGATAGTGAGAGAGGCCCATTAATTAGAGGGGAGTTAGAGTCATACCAAATATGTCTGGACCTGCGGCTTGGCTTCTCCATTCGACCCCTGTTTGGCCTAGAGAAGCTCGCTCAACCTCTCTGAACCTCAGTGAGCTCTGTGTAAAAAGGGAAACCATGCCTTACTTAGGCTCCCTGCCAGAATGTTTGCCCTGTTCAGATGGGATAGTGGCAGTGAAGATGCTTTGTCCCTCTAAAGCGACAGTTCTCAACTAGGGGTGATTTTGCCCACCCTCCAACCCCACCCCAGGGGACATTTGGTAATGTCTAGAAACATTTGTGGTTGTCATAATGATGAGAGGGGAGATGGTGCTACTGGCCTCAAGTGAGTAGAGGCCAGGAATGCTATTTCAGTGTGTCATGGTGCCCAGGATATCCTCTCACAAGAAAGAATGACCCAGCCCAGATGTCAGTAGTGCTGAGCGGGAGAAACCCTGCTCTAGGATCTTTGGGATGTGTGATTTAGATGGAGCCAGCTGTCAATGGACACTGGAGACAGGCAATGGACGATGGCGACATGCTCTTGCTTGAGTGGGGGTCGGGGGCAGGGTGACAAGGAAAGGTCTCAAACCCCCGTGGCTGGACCTTCTCTGGAGTTTGAGCCCAGAGAAACTATTGGCTATGGGCAAAAGAAACATGGCCCTGGTCACTAAAAGAAATGCCTTCCCCAGCACAGAGGCAGGCCATGTAAACATGAACAGCCTTCTGAAGAAATTCATTAATCACAGGGGATCTCGTTACCCACACTTCCCCACTCAAATTCTCCCTCCTCCCCGGATGCCCACACTCCCCACCACTAAGTGTCATGGCTTCCCTTTTGGATTCTGATTAGACTTTATCAGCCACGTGGGGACCAATCAATGGCAGATCACCGGGAGATCAAGACCCCTGATACCTCATACGTCCTGTCCCCAGCCGCCCCATTTGCTGGCCGCAAACAGAGCAGATCTGGCTTTGGGTGATATCATTCCATGCCCTCAACCAGAGACATTGAGATAATAACTTTCCAAATATTGTCTTACGAGATGCTTATCATTGTAAAACAATATTTTGTCACCGGGCAGTCAAGGGACAGTATCATCTTGCAGAAACACACAGGTTGGTGAGGGGAGGGGAGGTCATTGAACGGTGGGGAGGAAGCAGCAGATGGGTTAGATGGTGGGCTTCCAAGACCTTCCAAGGTCTTTGGGACAAGTAAGGGGGGCTTGGCCAGAAGAGTTGATTTTCAGGCTGTAAACGATGAATGCCAAGTCAGAGAGGAAACACAATTTGCTCTTAACCTCACGTGCAGTGGGGGATGTAGATATGAAAGACCCTTCCCCTGCTCTCAGGGAGTTTCCACTCTGAAAGAGAAGATGCAGAGTAAGGCAGACTAGCTTATGGGCCAAAGCACACTTATCACATAGCCTTGTTTCATCGTCAGACTATTATCAACAGTTTTTCAGCAAAAACAAGACAAATAATACCATTCAGCCACATACACATCGGTTATAAGGAACATTGTCCCTTGGCCTCTGACTCTTTATTGGTAGCAGAGGGGTCATGAGGGAGCAACGTCTCAGGTCCATCAGTCCAGGAGGATTTTGAGTCTGGAAGTGTGGAGAAAGGGCAGAGGAGGGAAACGACAATAGAGGATTGAAAGGAACAAGACAAGCCTTCTGTCAGTGTGGCCATAAAGCTGCACCCAGGGCTGAGGCTGTCAAACTCCCTTCCCCAATGCCCACTCCTGCCATCAGAATCCCCTTAGAAAATTCCAGTCCTCCGTGAGACCCTTTCTAGAGAGACTCCCAGCTGCCAAATGCAGATGGAAGAGAAAGAGAAGGGGAAGTGCTATGGATGTGTGTTTGTTTTGTTCTGTTTTGTTTGGGGGTTGAGAGAGGGGTGGCATGGGGGTCTAGCACCGCTATGACATAGTAAGCCAAGCCCTTCATGCTCCCAGAGTGAACGTTAAGTTGTGGTGAATGGCAAGGCATCTGTCAGCCGCTGGCCCAAACTCCGGCTCTACCACGTTCTACTAGCTGCACGATCCTGAGCAAGTTCCTCAACCTCTCTGCGCTCAGCTTTCTCATCTGTAAAATGGGGACATCCATAGGCTTGTTGTGAGGATTAAGACAGAATGAAACCACTGTAACTGGTAGCTTTTATTGTTATCTCAGTCATTGTGAGGGTTAAATGGGAAACTCCCTGGAGTCCACAACATCTGTTTGCTTACCAGCACTATACACCAGGTCTAAGCGGAGTCTCCTGTCTGCAGGAGCTTATATTCTAGAGGAGAAGACAAATACTGAACAATCCTTTAAAAACACCATTTCAGTCAGTGATAAGGGCTATGAAATGTTAAGTGCTATGGAAAAAGGAAAGAAGGAAAGCAAAATGCTAATAGAGCTGTGAGCTCTTTTAGATAGGGTGGCTGGCAGAAGTCTCTGGCTGGGGCTGGCACGTGAGCAGAGATTTGCAGGGGTCAAGGGAGCAGAGTGTGAGCCCTAAGATAGCTGGGAGCAGCAAGCACACGTGCCCCAGGCAGGAACCAGAAGCTAGGAGCTAGGAGCAATATGTCAGGAGAAGAGGGAGGAGGCGGTGGCAGGAGTTAGGCTCAGATAGGTGGGAAGACGCCAATTTATGAGATGAGGACTCCAGATTTTATTCTAGGTCTGTTAGGTTCCCAGGGCTGCTCTAACAAAGTACCCCAAACTGGGTGGCTTAAAACAATAGAAATTTATTCTCTCATAGCTCTGGAGATGAGATGTCTGACGTCAGGTGTCTGCTGGACCACACTCCCTCCGAGACTGGGTAGCATCCTTCCTAGACTCTTCCTGATGACGGCCATCCGTTCTTGGCTTGCAAAGGCATCAGTGCCCATCCCTGTCTCTGTCTTCTTATAAGGACACCAGCCATACTGGATTATGTGCCCGCCCCACTCCACTATGACCTCTTCTTAACTAATTACATCTGCAATGACCCTATTTCCAAATAGGGTCACATTCTGAAGCACAGGGGGGGTTAGGACATCAACACAGATTTGGGGGGGGAAACAATTTAAACCATAAAACTGGGTAACACAGGAAGCCAGTGAAGGGTTTTGAACAGTGTCCTGACATAATTTGCTTTCTGTTGTAAAACGATTGTTCCACTTGCTATGTGCAGAGAAAACTCTCAAAGGCTGAGATGGAGGCCAGCGTACACTTAGGAGGATGTTGCAGTAACCAAGTGAGCCCTGGTCTCAGCTTGGACCAGGAGGAAGCAGAGGAGGAGGCGGCATGGCTGCATTCTGGATGCACTGTGAAGGAAGGGCTGAGTGAATCTGCCGATGGGTTAGAGGTCATGCAAAAGGCAAGACGTAATTGGTAGGATGACTCTTTGGTCTTTGACCTGAGTATCTGGGTAGAACTGTGTGACCACTTACTGAGATAGTGACCAAAGAGGCAGGAGCGGATTCGTGGTGGGATGAGAAACTGATTCCAGAATCCTGCTCAGTACAAGTTAAGTTGGAGCTGCCTTTTAGACATTAAGTGGAGATGCTGCATTGAGAATGGGACCCTCAAACTCAATGCACCCAAAACCCAACCCATCACTTCCAGTCTCAAGCTGGCTCCTCCTCTAGTTCCATGTCTCAGTCAATGGTCCCATCATCCATCCAGATGCCCAGGCAGGAATTCTAGGGACCACACCAACCTCTAATGTGCCACCAAGTCCTGGGGATTCTGCCTGTTAAGTGTGCCTCAAGTCCATCCTCTGGTCTCGGTCTCCACCGTCCTCATCCCGCTGCCTCCCCGTCATTCCTGGATGACTGCAGTGGCCTCCTCGATGGTCTCCCTGCTCTAAGCCTTGCTCCCTTCTGATCCACTGCCCATCTTGCAGCTGGGAGTTGGTTACTAAGATAAAAGAGGACATTTCTCGGTATCTTCCTTCAGCTGATGGTGTCAGGTAGAGAGGCTTTTGCTCAAGGAACATTAGGGGGTATTTTTCACATCCTCATATTGCTCAGAGGGAGTTCCTTGGTGACCACATCTGTAGTACAAAAGCCCTGGACCTTGAAACCCAAGGTCCCGGGTTCAAGTCCTGACTCCCGGCCTTCTTGCTGACGACTGTGGTTGGGTGATCACAGAACGTGTTGATCTGACTGATGAAAGGGCAGCTATGGATGATGATGGTAGAATGACAGGCAGACCCTGCACTGTCCTGGGCTGACCATGATGTACAGTTATCCTAGATGGTGGGCCAGTTACGAAATCTCTCTGAGCCTCTGTTTCCTCAAGGGTAAAGGAGGATAACCACGCCTAAGTAGCAAGGTTGCCTGAAGATGAAACGACGCAATGTGCGTGCAGACACCTAGGAAGGCATCTGACGCATAAAGAGATACTCACAGCTCACCTCACAAGGAACCGCTTGAAAGACAATGTCACACACAGCCTTGCCAACTGTCCCCTTCACAGTCTTCGATTGGAAGAAGAGCCATTCTGAGAAACTACAGTCATTTGAAGTCCTCCTTCATTATTAATTTTATAGAGAGTTATTTGGCGGTTCTGGCATTTTTTGTTTTTTTGGTAATTAGATGCTGTAAAAAATTTTTAGTGATTTTTTTCTTCTTTGTAATTAGAAATAGCGATTAGTGTATCTTTTATATTACATGGCATTTTTCCTTTAAACAATTGTATACATTTTGTATTCTTTGCTTTTCTCCATACAGACTTTAATGAGAATGGATTCATTGTGTACCATAATTTGCTATTATTATAGTGTGTCATGAAAATGAGTTATTTCTGTCACAGAAATATAATGCCCAGTGTAATGTATTTTTGCTGGTTGGTTTTTATCTTTTTCCCTCTAGGGACAGGGGAAGTGTGTTTGCCAAGTTTAGAGCCCCCTTGAACCTGAAAGGCTGGGGAATTGTAAGGGGAACTCAGGCTTTCTGGAGTCTGAAACCACTCTCCTTTCTCTGCACAGAGTAAAGTGTGAGGCTCTGGAAAGGTGATTTTCCACATTCCATTAAAAAGCACACAGGATTCTAAACCGTTGGTTCCCAGCAAATGGCATCTGTTCAAGCCAGGTGCAGAGAAGACGGGAGCAGGTCGTCACTTCTTGAGTTGTGCAAGCTGGGTCATCGCTGAGGTTTGACAGGGAACCAAAAGCACCTCTGGAAACACGCCTGTGTTTCTCTCTGCTGCCAGATGCAGACCGCCCACACAGGAGACACCCAACACTCCATCGTTGGTGGCACAGCCTGGTCAACCCACGGGACGTGCCAGCGAGTTTCAGGCTGGGGATGATGGTCTGTCTGCTCTGGCCTTCCAGATGCATGTGGGAGCCACAGCGGGAATAGGGAGGACGTCATCCCTGCTGTGCGCAGTGAGATGGGCAGGGTCCTGTGGCTGGGCCACCTCCACGCTCCTGCCTACCAATTAGAGCATGCTCCACTAGAGGTCACTCCCCAGGGCAAAGATGTACTTCGGGCATGGCATGCAGAGTCTAGGAAGGTGTGGGCAGATTGGGATAGACCAGCAGCATTTGGCCCTGGGGCGTTCTCTGCGCTGTGGCATCTCACAGCCCTGGCAGGAGGGCCATGCCAGTGGGCAGTGGGTGCCCGCAGGATGGCACACTCCAAAAGGGTAACTGGAGAGCTTGGGACAGCCCTCCTCACACAGGTTTGGGCGCCAGCAGTTCCGGGAGGACCCCAACCTCCAACGTGCCCGGTGAAGCACCAGAGGCTTGATGTGAGAATGGGAGAGGCAGCCCCCAGAGCTGGCCCTCTTCCTCTATCAAGCAACGGAACTCACCTTTCCTTGTAGAGCAGAAGCCGATCCTGGGATGCTTGCTGCTAATAACCCTCCCTCTGTCCTATGGTTTGCAAAGCCCCAGTTTCATCTCACCTTCAACTCTGCCAACAGCCTTGCTCTGGGAGATGGCCCTCGGGGAAATTCTTCTCATTTTACACAGAGGAAATGGGAGGGTCAACAACTGGCCTGACACCACAGCTAAATGCGGGGGTGGGAGTGGGCATAGGGAGGTGGGAAAGGAGTAGCATGCAGTCCAGGGCTGCCACTGGTCGGCCTCCTTAACACATACACCCCCAGCCAACCCTGACCCAGCACCTCCTGGTTATGAGAACAGGGTCCGGCAGCAAAACTGCCGGAGTTCAAATCCCAGCTCTGCCACTTACTAGACATGACCTTGGACAAACTGCTCAACTCCATGGTGCCTCAGCTTCCCCCTCTGGAATCAATGATAATCACCGCATCGAACTCATGGGACTATTACGAGAATTAAATGGGCCTATTCCGGGAAAGCCCGGTGGATCGCTCCTGGGTGCAGTTGCCCCGTTGCTGTGTAGCACGATGCACCGGGTCCAGGGAGAGGGGGCTGCGACCTTCCGAAAGCCGAGCCTTGCACCTGTGAGCCTGCTCCTACCCAGAGAGGGTACCCTTCCTAATTCATCCACCTGGATGGGTGCCTTTGTCCAATTCCTGACAAGATTTGCATCGGTTAGCAGTGGCCTGGCTCTAGAATGACAATGCATTCCAGGTGCTCAGTTAGTATTAGTTGCTCTGGTTTTTCATCCCTCACATGCTACTTTTCTTCCTGCTCAAGTTGTCCTCAGGGAAGGAAGGAGCAAAGCCACACATCGGTACTGAATCCAGAGGGAAATGCTGTGATGTGGCCCCGCTGGGTCTCCCTAGGAGATCCCCGTAAATAGCCCAGAGCTTGGACCTGGGTTCCCTGACTCGCAGCTGCCTGGGGCCCGGTCTGGAGTGTCCTGATTCCCCACACCTCCCACGCTTCCCTGCAGGCAAGCAGAGCACAGCCCTTAGATCTTAGAACAATTCCCTCTTGCTTCTCCGTGTGGGTTTGCCACTCTCTTCCCAGCTGAGGACTCATATTTAAGCAGGGCAAAGTGACATTCCATCATTAATGCCTAATGCAATTGTATCGAATTGTGTAAACAAGCTTCCCAGTGCAGAGCCCTGTCCCCACAGCCTTGCACCCCTCCCCAATATAATTGTTTTCACTCCCCTAAATTCAGATGTAATTCAAGTAGGAGGAATCGCGGCTGGATTACATCTGCAGCCAGGGAATTATTAGTATGACTTTTTGGCGGCGTGACAGTGATGTTTCGACAATCTATACATATTGATTTAGGTCGATAATAAACAATTTGATTAGCCTCCCCATCCATGGGCTGTCATTTCAATCACTGACAGGGGCCCAGCAGAGTGGAAGGGAGGCGGCACACACAAGTGGTAAGAATTCTCAAAATAAGAAACTCCGTCCTGATTAGAGGACTGGCTTCAGTGAATTGGACAAGACAGCTCAGCTGCCACGTTATTAACTCCCTGGGAAAATACTTGGTTGGTCCCCGGGGCCAGCCCGCATATTCTGATGTGGATCGATAAGCAATCTCCGGTGTATATGGGATTCAGACTCGAATCATTTGTCTCCGGCTCCTTTCTCCAAAGGGAGCCCCGTGGCTGGACCTGGCCTGCCTCCCCAGGACCCCACCCCAGCCCCCTACACTCCCCTTTTAACTAATGACCTGCCGTGGAGGAGGCCAGAGAGCGGAAACCTCTTCCATCATCAAGAGAGGCTCTCTCAGGTGGACCTAATGATGGTAATGGGCTCCTTTCACTTTTTTAAAAACGATGCCCGCCCTGACATCTTGGGGGTGAATTTGTGTAAGTGATAGGCACGCCCCTCAGTGACAGATAGACAGATGTGCAGTAATGGACACCCTCCCAACAGTGTCCACACCCGATGGTGACACTTTAACAGAGCAGGAAATTGCCCTTTCTCCCAGGTCTTTGTGAGGGAGACAGCAGTGTGGGTGCCACCCAGGGGTGCTGGCAGCCTTGACTGGGGCTGGTTCAGGAGAGAAGAGGTTACACTGGGGAGGCTCCAGGCTTCCCTGTGAGCTAGCTTCTTTAGCTGCTGGTCACCAAATGATGGAGCTCCTTGGTTTGCAGGAACCCTTCCAGACCATCAGACACCATGCCCTTTGGTTACAGGTGGAGACTCTGAAGGTCTCTGAAGGCGGGGGACCTGCAGGGTTCACCCAACAAGCCAGCAATTGGCAGGGACCCAGCAGTGTTCAGTGGTTACGGCAGGCTTTGGGTCAGGCAAATCTGGGGGTCGCCTCTGGTGAGTTACTTCACCTCTTTGAACTTCAGTTTCTCCTTGGGTAAAATGAGGCTACTGACACTTACCTTGCATATTTGTGCATAGAATTTAATGAAATAATTCGGAGAGAGCCTAGCACAGTGTTGGTGGCCTAATAGATGCTTGATAAATAGTTATTATGTTTAGCACCAATATGAGATAACACGTGCAGTGAGTTTACACATTTTTATTTACATGTTTTTATAAATTTTTATCATCAGACCCCCTCTTCTCAAAAAATGAGGTCTTAGAAATCCAATATGTGACACAAACAAAAGCAGTTGCTCTGCGTGATGTTGAGGCTGGAGAAGAGGGCTTTGCCCAGTCAGCCATGCCCACTGGCTATGCCCACCTGGCTATACCCACCTGGCCACGCCCCCTCCCACCATCCCCATTTCTGCAGAGCTCCGAGGGCTCTCTGAAATCAGTCCAGAAATTACTACTGTTGCAGTGGAAATTTGATTATCAGGTGGCATGAGAACGGGCTTCTGCCCCCAGCTCTAAGATGCTTGACCTATTCCTCTCTAGAGGCCCCTGTTTCCCGGCCTTTAAAATAAGGGTGGGCGGGGCAATCGCTGAGCGCACCTCAGCTCCCAGATTCTGTATACCTCTGGAGGAGAGAAGCCCTATAATCTGTAGAGTCCCGGAACACTGATTAGTTATAACACCAGCGCCACAGAGCAGTGGCTACTCATAATGGGCTTCCCACAGAAGGACCTCAAGGGCTTCTGGGGTCGGAAGAGATCAGGGGGCAGGGCCCGGAGCCCCCATCCCCTGTGTCCCGAATAAAAACAAGCAAAGGGCAGTATCAGTTAGAACTGGATTTGGCTGTGAGAAACAAAGACCTAAAATAACAAGACTTCAACAAGATCAGACTTTATCTCTCTTTTACATAAAAGCCGGGAAGTCGGCTGTCCAGGCCTGATGTGGCTGACTGCTCAGCTGGGTGAAGTTCTCAGGGACCTGGTTTCCTTCCAGCTTACTGTCCACCATCCTTAGGGTCCCAGATGTTCCAAGACGGCAACCCATAGATCCACGTTCCAGGAAAGAAAATGGAGGAAGGGACAAAACAGATTGGGGCAAAGGAGATATACCAACTCTTTTTTTTTTTTTTCCAATTAATACAGTTTTAATTCTTAATTAGTTTTAGATTTACAGAAAAATTGCAACGATAGTACAGAGAAATCGCATAACACTAACATCGAGTTTCCTCATTATTAGCGTCTTGTGTAAGTATGGTATCTTCGTCAAAACGAATGAACCAATATTGATACGTTATTATCAACTAAGGTCCATACTTTATAAAATTTCCTTAGTTTTTACCTAATGTCCTTTTTCTGTTCCAGGATCTCATCTAAGATACCGCATCACGTTCAGTTGTCATGTCTCCTTAGGCTCTTCTTGGCTGTGACAGTTTCCCAGACTTACCTTGTTTTTCAGTTTGGGGAGTTGGATATCTTGCAGAAGGTCCCTCCACTGGGATCTGTCTGATGTTTTTCTCATGATTAAACTAGAGTTATGAGTTTTGAAGAGGAAGACCACAGACATAAAGTGACATTCTCATCCCATCCTAAAAACATCTTGGTTGCTTCCGGTTTTTAATGATCATGAATAAAGCTGATATGAACATCCGCATACAGGTTTTTGTGCAACATACCAAGTCTTTTTTTTTTTTTTTTTTTTGCGGTACGCGGGCCTCTCACTGCTGTGGCCTCTCCCGTCGCGGAGCGCAGACTCAGCGGCCATGGCTCACGGGCGCAGCCGCTCCGCGGCATGTGGGGTCTTCCCGGACCGGGGCACGAACCTGTGTCCCCTGCATCGGCAGGCGGACTCTCAACCACTGTGCCACCAGGGAAGCCCTACCAAGTCTTTTTTAAAGATGGTTCTCAGGGACTTCCCTGGCGGTCACCTTCCAATGCAGGGGGTGTGGGTTCAATCCCTGGTCAGGGAGCTGAGATCCCACATGCCTCAGGGCCAAAAAACCAAAACATAAAACAGAAGCAATATTGTAACAAACTCAATAAAGACTTTAAAAATGGTCCACATCAGAAAATCTTAAAAAAAACAAAGACGGTTCTCAGAAAGCGCTCTGCAAAAGTTCACTTACGCTGTAAGTTAAATATAGTCACCTGACACACCTACCTGCAAGGGAGGATGGTAAAAGTAGGCTTATTCTGTGCCCAGCTGAAATGTAAGAGTTCTGTGGAAGAAGGGGGAGAAGAGATACAGCAGACAACCAACAGTCTCAGCCAAGGGACACAACCAAGGCCAAGGAAGGAGGCAGCATGGAGGAAGAATAAAGGAGAGAGTGAACTTCAAGGACTTAACCCCCTGTCACTGAAGAAATCAAGAAAAGGCGGGTCAGCTGCCACTGAGCTATAAAAAAGTCTTGGGGTGGGGAAATGTCTAATAATTCACTCATTCAAAAAGATGCATTGATGGTACATCCAAACAATGGAATATTATTCAGTGCTATAAAAGAAATGAGCTCACGAGCCATGAAAAGACACAGAGGAAACTTACATGCGTATGACTAAGTAAAAGAAGCCAGTCTGAAAAGTCTACAGACCATATGATTCCAACCGTATGACATTCTGGCAAAGGCAAAACTAGGGAGGCAATGAAAAAATCAGTTGTTGCCAGGCATTGGGGGAGGGAAGGGTAAACAGATGGGAGCACAGAGGATTTTTAGGGCAGTGAAAATACTCTGTATGATATTCTATAATGGTGGATAAACTTGTCATTATAAATTTGCCCAAACCCATAGAATGTACAACACCAAGACTGAGCTCTCCTGTAAACTATGGACTTGGGTGTTAATGATGTGTCAGAATAGGTTCATCGCTTATAACAACTGTACCATTCTTGGGAGGGATGTTGATAATAGCAGAGCTCATGTATATGGGATATCATTATATTCCTCTCAATTTTACTGTGAACCTAAAGTTTTTTTAAAGTTTTAAAAGAGAGACGTAGTAAGAATCTCAAGAAACAAAGTGGGAATGGCCCATGGTCCTCCTGAGGTTTACAGCCCAGTGATAAGAGTCTAACAATATTTGGGGTGAGAAAAAGTATTGTGATACCCTGAGATCTTCAACAGTCCAACAGGACAGGAGGGAAGCCTGCTGAGGTTCCTCCAAATTCCAAGATTCACGAATCATTCTCTAAGTTTGGTGGGATTTGTAATCGCTGATTTTAGTAGCTGATTCTCTATGAACTACGACACAGGACAGCTCTTTTTTTATGAGGCTGTCCATTGGTGCCTAATTTTCCTGCATAGGAGGCCATTGCCTTGGGCCTGAAAACCTGATGTTTAGCTCTGCAGGTTTGGGGAGGGGCCCTCATGAAGGTGGCAGATCTCTTCTAGATGAGATTCTGCCTCTTGCTTCCCTGGTTCTCGAGGACTTCCAAGAATTTTCCTGGGAAATGAGTTTGATGCCAATTCTGAGACAGATGGGGATTGCCTGGACTTGCCTCCACGTAAGGGCAAGGTTTTACTTAGGGTGAAATTAAGGACTTTGGAGTATTTATCTGTTTGTGTTCATTTATAAAGCCTTCCAGTGATGCCAAGTGATTCCTCAATAGAGGAATGGGCAAGTTTGAGTCTTCCTAAACTATCTTCAGAATGCCTCTAACGTGTATCATGATATCAGAGGAGCCTCCTCCAGAAATCCAGGGCCCCGGGGATGGAGTTGCTCACCAATACAAAGAACACATTGAGAGCAGGACCTCCCAGGCATGGCTCAGGGCTGATGAGCATGGCAGGAGATGCCGAGGCTCCCAAAGGAGTTGGTGGCTCCACCATGTTGCATATCAATACAAATACATCCATGCAGAGATTTCACTGTCTCTGCCCTTGCTGGGGAGCCTGAAAAAATTGGGACCCAACCATCACTAGACAATGCCCCCCAAAAATATGATATTTCTGACCCTTCATTCATTAAGTTAAATTTTATTCTTTCTGCTTCCTTTGTGCACTGAAATAACTCCTGGCTCACAGGAAAGCAACAGCACTTATTTCATCCTGCTTTGTCTTGTAATGAACTGTATACAGGCTTGCCCCCCAACTGCACGTAAGCTCATCCAGGGTCTTGGATTTGGTCCCTTTGCCTTCTCCGGGATGCCCTGTGATTAGCGCCTGTCTCTGGTGTGCAGCCCAAAGACCCAGCCACACGATCTGGGAACAGCTGCCAAATTCACCTGAGCCTCACCTCTTCATCTGAACAATAGGGCTAACACCCTCCTAGGGTATGTGTAAATACTAAATGATATAAGGGAGCAAAATGCCATGCCCCATGACTGTTCCACAGCAAATGGAAAGCACTGGATGAAAATAAAAACAGACACTCCCGAGTGTCGAAGGGGTGAATTCACGAGTGCAAAGATGTTTCTCTCTGGGGTAGTGCGGGCAGTTAACAAGAAAAGGCTGGCGTTATGTTAATTCCCATTAGTATCCTCTGAGGGTGCAGGGGAAGAAGATGTACTGGTTAGCCTTGAAACACAATCAGATCCCGTTTTTATCTCCTTTGCTACAGCTTATTGTAATGAAATATGTTCGCTTTAGCAGAGGTCAATCACCCTAGATAGTCAATGCAAGAGGCATGAGATGCCAGCAGGAATTTTCAGAGCATCCGCCCTGGACGCCCAGCTCCAGGCCGTTATGGTTTATGTATTAAAACTGCCCACAGATGTGATTGTGTGTAGCCCACTGATGGATATTTGCCGTGGTTAGGCTGCATTAGACTCGATTTATCCCCCAGCACTCATTGTTGCTATTGATTGATTTTTAAATTAGATGAAGGCAATCAGTAAATACCACCCAATCAAGTTCTAAAAACATACAGGAGATTAGACAATTTAGAGTAATCAATGGAAATATTCCTTGATTTGCTACCACTCAATTTTGACCATAAATTACAACTATAACTTGCAAGTTAGTAAGCTATAAAGCAAGCGGATGTGACAAGAAAAACTATAAGAAATGAATTAAGGGGCTGAAGAAGAACCACTGATGTTGTCCTATAATGAGGCAACATGACTCTTCATATCTGGCCTTTCTTGTGGGGCCCCGTCACCAGTGTTAGGTCAGGACACAGGGGAGAGCTCAAGTTTTGCCTGGCTCTTTAAACAAAAAATTGGGGGAGGACGGCTGGAAAATTTGTGTGTGGTGGAAATAATACACAATGGTCATTCTTCTGACAGATGAATTTGAGCAATAACTGATCAACCTAATTTTGTGGTTGCAAATAAACGTCATGTAATTTTAGGCTCAAAACCCTCTGGTTTGTGAAAACCCTCACCTACCTTACAGACACTTTCAAATGCTAATTTCAAAGTCACACTTCTGTACTGTGATTTCCTACAAAGTCTGAAATGTAACAATAATTAGATGTAATTTTAGACCAGAACTTCCTACTCTCCAAAAGCTATATTTGTCTGATTGTACAATCTGCCCATCTTCCATATTTTTAAGAGAAGCGTATTCAGACTCTGGATTTTCCTTTTCTTTCTCTATCCAATGGGCATATGACGCAGAAGACACGAATTTGCTTTCAGGAGCTCACGGTCTCATAGCAAAGGCAAAGATTCCACAGCTGCTTGCGTTCGTCCATTCATTCATTCATTCACTGGTTTACATGAACTTTGAAAGACAGGTTGCTTCAAGTTTTCTCATCTCCTTCTTTATTTTGTGCTCCTAAGGGCTTTGTAAAAGTGGGAAATGGATAAAAAACCGTAGTACTCTACTTATGCCAGCAAACTATCTGAGGACTTTCTGAGACGTCGGAGTAAGCATGCCAGTTCTTTGACTTTTGTCCTGGGCAGTCAGTGGGCAGGAAGGGCCAGGGATGGGTGTCCTCTCTCTTCTAGCTTGGGGGAGGGGGATGACTTGTGACAGACCCCTGCTCTCATGGGACCCACTGACAGACAAGGATGATAGGGTCTGGGGACTGATTAGGGAAGACATGGACCCTACCTGCAGCTCGGGGATCCCAGAGGGGTCTACTCTTAGAACAGTCTTGGGAATTTAAGACAGAGGGGGACCTCTGAGCACAGGGGGTTCTCTGGAAAGCAGTTGGCTGGGCCAGGAAAGAAAGTTTAAAGTGAAATTTTTTTCCTGAGAGACTGGGAACTTAATTTTTTTAAATAAGTTATCCTGCTCTGAGTTTTAAATTAATACATGCTGACCATGGAAAACTTAGAAAATTCAGAAAATTATACTGTAGAAAATTTAAATCACCTATAATCCTGGTATTCCAAATTATGTCTGTTTTGATACATCTCCCTCCCCGTTTCTTTCCAGCCTTCAATCTATGTATACAAAAGTAAAGTTAGCCTGTGTGGTACCTGCTTTTTCATTTAACATTGTATAATAGACATTGTCTCTTACCACTTAACTTTCCAAATGACACAGTCTCTACAGATGCAGAATTCCCCATGATAGTGACAATACTTATTGAGTGCTGTGAACCAAGAACTTAGACGGGCATCCTCGTAATGTACCCCTGCCACCGCCCTGGGCTGTAGGTGCTATTGTCATCATCGTTCCCATTTGGGGCATGCGGTAACCATGACTAGTAGAACTTGAGAAATACGCTCCTGGTGGAGTAGCAGAGGCAAGATTTGAACCTAGCTTTTGGAGCTCTGGAGCCCTTGACTCCAATCAGCCACTGTGGGATTTATGTTCAGAGCCTTGCAAAGATAGAGAGAGCAATGCTTTCCAGTACCAAAAGGAATGATTCTAGTCCCGACTCTTTCCACTTCTCCTGTTCACACTATGTTTGAGTTGCCTAACGTCTCTGAGGCTTCATTCGCCAAACAAGCCCTTGCCTAGGAGAACGGCTGGCACGTAGCCCACTTCGGGTCGTGTTCATTGAGAGAATGCGTAGTTGACAGCCTTCCTCCCAGGTCCGTTATGAGCACCAAATGAGGTCTTTTCTGGGAAAGGGTTGTACACACTGTACAATACTGTACACAGGCAAAGGGTCCAAGTCAACCAGCTAATACTGGTGCACAATAATGCTCTAAACTGGAGACTGCTGACTGTCAGGCGGTGATGCAGCTCTGCTAACAGATGCGTTTCATTTAACATACATTGTGTTGAAACTCTTTCCAGTCAGTGGCTAATATTTCAAAATCAGGAAATTTGAAGGGAAAAGAATCCAGATTTTCTCCATTGTCTAGGAAAGTCAGAAGATGCAACCACGGGACCCACATTCTCACATGGCAGCCACTGGCTGGAACCAAGAAGCAGCCGATAGACAGGAATGTGCTGTCCAGGGCACTCAGTCCTCACCGCTCCCTTTTGTATCAC
Source organism: Monodon monoceros (assembly GCF_005190385.1). Classification (NCBI taxonomy): domain Eukaryota; kingdom Metazoa; phylum Chordata; class Mammalia; order Artiodactyla; family Monodontidae; genus Monodon; species Monodon monoceros. The sequence goes on from NW_021703766.1 coordinate 32,874,643, forward strand.
ACCCACAGGCTTCATTCATTGATACTACTTGCCCACCTGTGGGAAGAGTGTGAGTTTACCACCTTCACAGTATTTCTGGGAGATACAAGTCTGTTCTCGTGTCCTTTAAGTGAGCCCTGAAATAGATGACCTGTCTCTGTTTACTGCCACTCGAATATAAGCTCCACAAAGACCAGGGTCTGTTCTGTTGCATTCTTGCTGCCTCCCACTTGGCCCGAGCAGGAGAAGGCACCCAGGAAGTGTTTGTTGAGTGGATGAGTGAATAAGAAGGAGGCTAAAGAGATCTGTAAGGGGCAGGCAGTTTCCAGGGTGACACAGGTGAGCAGTCCGGCAAGCCAACTGGTATCGGCAACCCAGCAGGTGAAGGCACCTGCATGAAGTTACCTGTGGATGTCAGTCAGGTAGCCTGGGAGCCTGGTTGGAAGATGGAGTGGGCCAGGAGCCTGCTGCTCCCCGTGGCCTCTGCCATTCAGGAACGAATTTCTTTTAGTCTTCCTGCAGCAGAAGGGAGGGTGGCTAGACGGCAGACAAGGCTCTCCTGAGACCCAGTGGGCCAGGGATAGTTAGTCCTACTTCGAATCTGTTCTTCACTTTGCAGTTTACAAAGCACCCTCTTGCCTTATCTTCTTAATGCTTCACCACCACCCTGGGGGATGAAGAAACGCAGGCGGGTGGCTTGCTTGGTGTCTCAGCATGAATAAGTGGCAGGGCTGAGCCCTCTTGGGTCTCCTGGCCCTGGTCTGGCCCGCTTTGCCTCCAGGTCATAGCTGCCTCCAAACTGGGGATCCGCTGGCCTTCTATGAGCAAAACCAGCAGCCAGTGCAGTCTGGGTGCAGGCTCCTGCTGCCTCAGATTCTAGAATTGCTGTCACCTCTGAACAGGACCAGAACAGCCATTTCCTCCCAAGGAGGTGGCGGTGAGGAGCCCACTGGTTCAAGGTTCGAGATCAGCCTATCTGTATCGAATCCTGACCCTGCCCTTTCATAGGAGCTTTAACAATTTACTTAACTCTCTGGGCCTCATGTTTTCCTACCTGTGAAATGGGGAGATTAGTGGTACCTGCCCCTTAGGGCTGCTGAGCGCTATCAACACAGCCAGCGTCCCTAGAGCTGGTATTTGCTGAGAACTTATGAGACCAGTGCTGCTCTAAGCTCTGGACATGCATTCACAGTGCCCAGCACATAGTAAACGCATTACGAGGACTTGTTAAATAAATCACCTCCTTGGATCCCTATAACTTCCCGAAGTAGGGCTCTTGTTATCCCCATTTTATAGATGAGGAGACTGAAGCATAAAGAGCTCATGTAACTTGCCCAAGATTGTGTAGCTGTTAACCAAGGAGCCGAGATGCAAACCAGACAGCCTGGCTGCAGAGTCCGTAGTCCTCAGCACCGCCCGCCTCTCATTCCCAAAGGGCTCCACGCATAGCATCAGGTTGTACTGTGTCAAAGTGCAATCCCTGTCCGATATCAGCTGTTTCGTGCGGATCAGTGCCCCAAGGGTTCAGCAAGGGATGATGAAGATGATACAGATGAGGGTGAGGATGACTTGGGTCCACGGGAGAGGATGTGAGGGCGTGTCCCAGGCCGCAGGCTGGCCTCCCCACGGGGGTCGCGGAGGTCCACGGAGGGCCGGCGAACTTTAGAGGAATTGCCTGGGAGGTGACCGGGAGAAGTGAGATTTACTTTATCATGGTGTGGAACTAAAAGGGCAGACCAATTAATCATGGAAGTTTCTAAAAGTGCTTTTATTTTGCCATTTACTATGCCAGCGAGATCATTTCCCTTAATGTATACTCCTGGTATTAACACGCCTTAATCCATCACACGCTGTATTATGAAATTACTGTTTTACTCCCGGGTCCTGCTGAAGATCATTAACCCGACTCTTCTCTGGGCCATACATCATCGGAGGGATTACCTCATGGGTCCAGAGACCCCTCTCCCTGGGCTACGCAGTGGGGCTGCCCCAGTCATTTTTCCTCACCTTGCCTGACAGACAGGGCTGTTTGCATTAGTGAGCAGATTGCTCCTGGGTGAGAAGCAGACGTCACCTCTCTTTCCAGTGACCCAGGTTTCCAAGGAACACAGTGTTCACCCAAAGCTGTCCTTCCCCTACCTCTCCCGATGCCCTCAGGCGAGCCAGGGGCTGTGTTTTTCTGTCCTTACGCCCATCCGGGGACTTCTGCTGTCAGATCTCACCATCCTGTGACTCATCTCCTGGGGGCTCTGCTCTGGGGTCGGGAGGCATCCTGCATGACCCAGTTCAAGGGATCGTCCCACGTTATCCATCTGGATGCCCCATGGCATCCCGCATCTTGTTCCTTCCCCAGGCTGCCCCTCGCCCCACAATCTACCACATTCTTTTTTTTAATTTATTTTTTAATTTTTATTTTATATTGGAGTATAGTTGATTAACAATGTTGCGTTAGTTTCAGGTGTACAGCAAAGTGATTCACTTATACATATACACGTATCTATTCTTTTTCAAATTCTTTTCTCATTTAGGTTATTACAAAATATAAAGCAGAGTTCCCTGTGCTCTACAGTAGGCCCTTGTTGGTTACCTATTTTAAATATAACAGTGTGTACATGTCAATCCCAAACTCCCCATCTATCCACGTTCTTGAATCCAAAAAATTTGAGATGTCATCTCGATTCCTCTCTTGCTCTGACTCACCCTAGTCTCTCCATTAGCAACTCTTATTGGTTTTTCCAACAAAAAGCATCCCGGCTCTTCCATTTGTCTCTGTTTCCATGGCATCCACCCTAATTCAAGCCTGGATTATCATGGTCACCTCGAACTTGCCTCCCTGTTTTGACTCTCATCCCCCTGCAGTGCATTCTCCACCGAGCAGCGGGAGGGATCTTTTAGAAACACAAATCCCTGGGGTGCTGGCACTGTCCTATATTTTGACAGATGTACACGTGTGAAAATTCATCGAGATGTTTACTAGCATGTGTGCACTGATGCACTCCCTGAATCTATATTAAACCTCAATTGTTAAAAATGAAAACAACAACAAAGAAAACACAAATCAGATTAATCCCCCCGCTGAAAGTCCTCCTGTGATACCTCCTTGGGCTTACATGAAGCTGTGGGGCTCCCACTCTCAGCCCCAGCTGACCCACCGTGCTGGCCTTCCTGACACCGTGTCTGGCCAGGGCCCCTTGTTCCCACCCTCCGAACCCTCTGCCCTGCTCTCCAGACCTGGAGCACACGGAGCCCAGGCCAGCCTCCCCCGACCGTCTGGTTTAAAGCCTTCTTCCTTCGCCATCACTTTCTCTCACGTGACCCTGGCTTATCCTCTTCGCTGCACCCACCACAGCCTGAAATTATCTTGCACATTAGTTTGTTATTGACTCTCGTTAGTCTACAGGCTCCAGGAGAGCAGGAAGCACATCTGTCTTACTCATCCCTGAGCCCCCAGGGCCCTGCCCATCGCTTCCTGGCCTGACCCTGCCCACCCTTTGTCTGGGGGTGATCATACCATTATGTTCAGACTCCGAGGGAAAAGGGGGGCGGTCCATGAGCAACGCTGGCTATGAGAACGGTCTTGGAGAGCGGCAGGCAGAGCCACAGGTGCAGGCTCTCACTGCAGAAGTTGCAATGCAGAGCCCTTTCCAGCTCTGGATCCCTCAATGTCCCTGAGCTAACCCCTCCCAAGTAACGTGACGCCTGAACTCTGCTGGATACGGGGCTTAAGGAAGAGGCAGCTGCCCCAAGGGCAGCTCTGTGTGACTCAAAACTCTCCCTGTAGGCGTGACTGTCATTTAGAGACCCAGCATTCTGGGCTTCTGAGATCCTGGTCTAATTAGAGAAAGGAGGAAGAGGAGGGGGCGGGGGCACTGCTTTGGGCTTAGTCCTTCACCAGGAGAGGGCAGAAGACGCACCTTCCACCGGGGCATCTGCAGACTGTGTGCCAATGCTGGGGCGCTCAACAGAGTCACCCACTGGCGGGTGGGGCCTGGGTTCGTGATGGGCAGCGGCGGGGGCGGTGTGTGTGTGTGTGGGAGGGAAGCGAGGCCTTCTCAGTGGAAGCGAGCACATAGCGAGCCTCGGGCACAGCACAGAGCTCACGGGGCTCCACTTTGGAGCCCTCGGCTGAGGCAGGGCACACTGGGTCCCAGAAACCGGGAGCAGGTATTTCAGGTCTGTGTTGGTTTAGGTTCCTCTAAAAGCAGATCCTAGCTGGACACAGATAGTTTACTAGGGAGCTGATCCCAGGAAGTACAAGTGAGGCAATGGAGAAAGCAAGGCGAGGAAGGAAGGAAAGCCAGTGTAGGGTTTATCAATGAGCTGGGATGGCCGTGGGCCACGGGGGCTCATTCACACTGGGGCCTTCTGAGGAACCGTGTGGAAGACACCTCGGGATAATCGCCCTGGAGGATGGGGGACTGGGCCACTTATCCACTGATTCTCATCCCCATTGGCTGAAGGTGGCCCCAGAGCATGTGCACATGTGCACACAAAGTCACTCTCTCTCTCTCTCTCTCTCTCTCTCTCACACACACACACACACACACACACACACACACACACACACACACCCCTGCCTGGTTGTGCTGCCATTTACCCAAGCGAGCTCCCTTGGTATCTGAGAAAAAATGAAAGAGAAAAAGGCCGATGGTTGGGGTGGGCTTTTTGCCTGCCTACCAAGAGCCGTATGCAGCTACAGGCCAACTCAGATGGGTCAAGGGGATGCAGGATAGGGCCTCAACAGAATCTGCTAGGGAGGCACTGTGGTCACAGATCAGGGCAGTTATGTGGCACCTCCCGCTGGGGGTCCGCGGCCACAGCTACGGACTCAGCCCGTGTATCCTCCAGGTGGCTCCGTGTCACCAGGGCCACGGGCTCCTGGATGGCAGCAAGGCCAAGCAGCCCTCCCCACCTGCCCCCACCAGGTCACATCAGCATTCCCTTCAGGGCCAGTGCTTGGAGCGCAGGCATTGGGGGAATCCATCCTTCAGCAATAATCTGCATCGGTATTTGCTTGAGACTCACCACACTTGCTAGAGGGCCTGTTCTTCCATTTCACCCTCACAGAAGCCCTGGGCTGCAAAGGCCATGACTTTCCCATTTCACAGATAAGAACACTGAGGCACCAGGAAGGGGAGAGCACACCAGGTTCGTCTGAATCTGAAGCTCACGCTCCCTGCAGCAGAGCAGCATGAACTATGGTGAGTGGGCCAGGAGTTTAAGCACGTGAGCACCTCAGCTACCCGTGGCCACACTCATCACCCACCTAAGTCCAGCAGAGGGTTAATGCCACAGTTGCACAACCTCTGTGCCCTTGGGAATGCCAGCCACTGGTCAGAAAGCGGAGAGACAGGGCCTCAGGCTGGGACAATGGGCCCCAGGCAGCCGCTCTGACAGAGGGCAGCTGCCAGACCGTGGCATGCCAGGCCTGTGGATGTGCCACCTGGCCTCTAGTCAGGACTGCATTGCCCTCCTGCCCTGGTACTCAGGGGGGCATGTCGGCCGAAGCTTGGCATTTGCCCTACTCCCAAGACTGAATTTGACCGAGGTGGACGGGTGTCATTACCATAGCTCCTGCTTCTATATCTTTGCCCCTGCGGATTCCCTTCTTGGGATGGAGCAGAGTCTCAGGAAACACCGGGTGAGGCAACTGTGAGAAGCTGACATCCACACTGGTTGTCGGCCAGGAAAGTGACATGTTGATGGGTGGCTTTGCCATTAGCCCCTTGTTCATATACTAGGTTTGGTTTCTTTCCCAAATCAGCAGGAAAATTCTTGGTTACAGATTAATGGTCAAAGCATAAATCGTTCTGGACAAATTTGATGGAAAGTCAGAAACCACACAGTGGTCTACAGGCAACCGGACTTAGCGATAATCCCAGGTGGCCTTGTTCTTGGAAGAAAAGACATGAATGTGGGCTGTTGGGCTTTGTAACACTAACAAATTAGCCTGGATGCTCGGGGTTGGAGAAACCAAGGAGCCCATGGTGGTAGCTGCTGGCTGGGGACCGCAGGCAGCTGGGCTGCCCTGCTGGGTTTCCCGTGAATGGGGCAGGAATGCTGTGGCCTGAGCAGCAGAGGGAACAACCCTGGGAGAGCAGCCAAAAGGCCGAGGCTCTGGTCGGACCCCATCCTAAACTTTCCAAGTGACGAAGCCAAGTTTCTTGGCCTCTCCTGGCCTCGGCTTCCTCCGTTTATACAAGGGACTAATTGTAAAGCAACACATCCTTTACAGGGCAGGATGAGGGAAGGAGGCATTTATTCCCCTCAGGTGACATTCAGACAGTAAATCTTTTATCCCCAAAAGGTGCCCAAACTCATCTTTTTCTGGCCAAAGTCACGGAAATCACTTACGGTTTTGTGCAGGACACCCTGGGGCCGTGGAGGCCACTTCTGGTCTCATGGCGGTGGCCCACCTGTGCAGCAAGGACCTGAGCTTAGACACTCCGTGGACCATTTCCTGGCCCAGGACCCTGAGCTCACATTTAAACCCTTGGGTTCCTCACATGCAAAAGGAAAGTCAAAGCTCCCATAGTAGCTCTGCCTCCGGGGATTCCAAATGAATGGATGATTAATGGACGCAATCATCTGAGCTGTCCCCACTGCACGGCCTCTGGGTGTGCTCCCTTTGCCTGACATGCCCTTCTCCAGGGTCCTCCCCAAAAGTTACCGTGAGGAGCAAATGAGAGAGCATGTTTGGAAATGCTTCGCAAATAGTTCAGTATTATATTAATACAGCACATCATTGTGAAATGCTAGCACCAGGCACTCCGACAGAGGCTTTACAAACATCGCTATCACCAGTCGTCTGCCTTGTGGATGCTGTGCTCCCATCGTACAGATGGAAAAACAGGGGCTCTGTGAGGTTGATTAACATAAGATCACAAGGCTGATGAGGGGTGGGATTAAAGCCCTTAAGTCACCCTTAAAGCTCACGTGCCTCCCATTATATCCCAAAGTGTTCATCACTAAAGAAAACAACCACGTGCTCCCGTGGTTACCAACAAGTGCGCAGCTAGATACCTTCAACGAAATAGCCCCCAAGTGATTCTTGTTACTCTGTCTTCTTTTGGAAACTGAATCTGCCTCCTCTCTCACTGCCCGTTGTTCTTTCTTGCTGTCATCCTCCAGGAGCCTGCACCCAACACCAGTCCATCTCTAATGAGCTACCTCTAATTACTTCTAATATGAAACCAGCTCTTGTGAAAATTAAGTGTAAAGTGGGAGTGAAGCGTGTCTAAGAAGAGAAGGCTGTTTGTGAATTAGTCTCAATCCCTTTTGATTCCTCTAGAGAGTTTTTCAGTTCTCCTCAGTTTCACAAAGCTAATCCAGAAAGTTGAAATTCGGGGGATAAGTAGTGTCTAGACAAGCAAGTACCATCTTGTGTATTTCATAGGGTTCTTAAGAGAACCAAATGAGAGGATCAGTGTGGTAGTACATGGGGAAAAAGTACATATCAACTTGATGACGTAGGTATTTAAGAAGATGCTACTGTTGCTTCTGCTTAACCTTTATCGCAAGCTTATTGTGGTGCCGAGCAGGACTGTACTTCATTTTCTTATTTAATCCGCACATAACCCTCTGAGGCAATATGCCCATTTTACAGAAGTAAATGTCAGTTCGGAGGACATAGTGTCTCCAGGCTGAGCGGTCATCACGTTGACCAGGGGTTTTGAAAATGCAGATTCCTGGGCCCCGCTCTAAACCAACTGAATTATGATCTCTGGGGGTGGGACCTAAAAAAATCTGCATTCTTAACAAGGTCCCACAGGAAAATGGGATGACCGGCCAGTTTTGGAAAGTTACTGAGGTGAGAGAGCCTAGTTTGGGGTCTGTACTGGGCTGAACAGTGTCTGCCCCCAAATTCATGACCACCCAGAACCTCAGAATGTGACCTTATCCAGAAGTACGGTCTTTGTAAGTGTAGCTTCAGTCAGTTCTCATAATTCACAGTAGTTCTGTTCTAAAAAGTCACCATGAACGCTGAATTAGCAAACGCTGAACCGCTGCTTCTGGGGGAAATACAGAGTCAGGTTCCTGTGAGGCTCTGGTCACAATATTTTCATCAGCCAATCAGGTATATTTTTTGCATGTTTTATGTGTATTTCTATCTGAAGACACCTTATTTATTGTATACCATTGACTCATTAACATAGAACCCACCGCCAACGGCCCTATAACTCATTCCTGAACAAAGCTTGTCTGAACCACATATTTTCTGTATTTTCTCCATAAGGCACATCACAGCCTTCCTGCTCATAGGAACAACAGATGGCACTTCAGCACCACACCGGGGAGCCATTTTAAACAGCAAAATCACCAACAAAAAGCACAAAATTGAGCAAAGCCAAGAAGACACCTGTTTAGGAGAGCTGAAACAGGAGGGCAGGGCCGTGTAACCTCAGCCAGGAATGTCACATCAAGTGACACACATTTTTCACTGCTCTGTGCATGTCTGTAATGACCATGGGTGTTGACTTGGGAGTCACAAGTAAATTTTAGCAAGTAGGTACATTTAGCAAATACAGATCCACGAATAATGAGAATCCACCGCAGTTAAGAGGAAGTCATTCTGGATTAGGGGGGGCCCTAAATCCTATATAACTAGGGTCCTTATAAAAAGAGGAGAGGACACACAGAGACAGACAGACACAGAGGGGAGGAAGGCCAGGTGACGACAAGGGCAGGATTGAAGCAATGGCGAGGGCCACAGCCAGCCGCCCCGGCAGGAAGAGGCGAGGAAGGATTCTCCCCTGGTGCCTTCAGGGGAAGGGTGGCCCTGCCAACGCCTTAATATCAGGCTCCGAGCCTCCAGGACTGCGAAGGAAATACATTTCTATCGTTTTAAGCCACCCAGTTTGCGGGGCTTTGTTCTGCCAGCCCGGTTCCAGGACTGATAGGCCATGGGGCTCTGGGGAACCCCTTCCCATTGGGCAGCCAGCCCAGCTCTCAACCCTACAGCCTTGCTTCGAATGAGAGGATGTCTGAGTATAAGGAACACAGGGAACGAGAATGTGTTCCATCAGTTCAGCAGATCATTATTCAAGTCCTCAAAGCCCCACATCGCCTTCCAGTAGCCTTGTAGCAAGCTTTTCAAACGCCCTGGGCCCCAGCAGGGCTGGACCCTTCCCCCTTCCAGGCAAACATTTGGTGCAGGGCTGCCTCCACACATTTGTTGAGGCTGTTCCCTACACCAGGAACCCCGTCCTTCAAATGCTACATCCTTGAACTGCCAAGAAGACGGCATTTTTCTCTTCTCTGAAAACTCAGTAGCATATAGAATCCCTCTCCCTGGCATCATACAGATTTTTGCCATTGGTAATAATGTACATCCGTGAGGCAGTTAAAGTCCTTCAAGGCAGGAGATTCTTGGTCCAAGTGTCTTGCACGTGCCCAACACGTGATGGGTGCTTAATGAATAGGCTGGAGTTGTCCCAGCACTCAGTAGAGATGCTGTGGAAGGTCCTCAAAGATAAGACTGGGGCTTCCCTGGTGGCGCAGTGGTTGAGAGGCCGCCTGCCGATGCAGGGGACACGGGTTCGTGCCCCGGTCCGGGAAGATCCCACATGCCGCGGAGCGGCTGGGCCCGTGAGCCATGGCCGCTGAGCCTGCGCGTCCGGAGCCTGTGCTCCGCAACGGGAGAGGCCACAGCAGTGAGAGGCCCGCGTACCGCAAAAAAAAACAACAACAAACAAACAAAGATAAGACTGTTTGGGCCAATGGGCCTTCCAGGCCCCTCCAACCCTGACATTAGGACTCTGAAATTGCTGGGTGAATGAAGGAGTGGTCAATTTTTAGCCCCTCCTATAACACATGGAAAGACAATGGCTCTGAGGCTTGCCCAAGATCAAACAGCTCCGGGGCTCTCCAGCCAAGATGGAAGGACCTGGTTCGGATGCTGCTCCTGGAGGCTGCTTGCAGCCTCCTTGCACACCTGCACCAGGCCCCTGGGATCCTTGCACCCAGCCTGTCCTAAGGATGCCCGTTCGCGGGCCCATGTGAGGGGCAGGGATGACGGACCGCCATTCATTCCGAACCCGGGTATTTTCCAAGTCCCCTGGCTGTGCATTCATTCCAAGCAGGCTGGAGGGAGGTGAGCAAGGTGGCCAGGAGCTGCTGAGTACCTCTGGGCATTGGTGGGTCAGACACCAGACTGGAGGACCTCATAGCTAGAGAGGTGCTCAGAAGGTTTGGGGCTGTATCAATCAGGGTTCTCAGAACCAATGGAATAGAGATAAATATAATCAATAGGATACATACAAATAGAAAGAAAGAAAGTGAGAAACAGGGGGACAGAAAGGATGAAGAAGGGAGGGAAGAAGGGAGGAAGGCGAGCCAGCCGATGGTGTGAGTACCACTGGAGGACAGAAGTTAACCATGTCCCGGCGCTAAGTATCAGGCAGAGAGGGCAAATTCCTCCTTCCTCCGCCTTTTTCTTCTATTCAGGCCCTCAGTGGATTGCGTGGTGCTCACCCGCACTGGGAGGGTAATATGCTTTACTCAATCCATTGATTCAAATGCTAATCTCATCTGGAAACTCCCTCACAGGTACACCTGGAAATGACATTGAATCTGGGAGCCCCATGTCCCATCACACTGATGCATAGAATTAATCACCACAGGGGCCCTTCCCAGGACAAGCAGGGAGGGCGCTCCCAGGTCCACACCCCTCCCTACCCCTTCCTAGATCCACAAAATGTCAGAGCAGGAAGGGCTCAGAGAGATGGCTTATCAGGGGTCACACACTCAGGATCAGACAGGTAACTACTGCGGGTGACTTCCAGAGAGGTGATGGCCCGTGGACCCAGCCGGAGAACAAATGCTTTCGGTCATCATCTCCTTTAATGTTGCACCAAATACAAAGCCCCTGGCAGGCCAGACTCCGTCTTACATCCATCGAATCTAATTCTCCGATTGTCCTGCTGGAAACTCTGACCCCTAGAGAGAGGCGGGGCCGTCCTGGGCCACATGGTAAGAGCTAAACAACATCGGGTTGAGAACCCAGCTCTGCCCACACTCTGACCACCATCTTTTGTTTGTTTTCATCTAATCAGCAAACTCTCCACCAGCCAGGCGGGGATGAGGTATAGTCTCTGTTTCCAAAGGGCTCTGGCAATGTGGACATAGCAGAGCCGGAAGGACCTCAGAGAAACTCCATAATACAGGCAGAAAAACTGAGACCCACGGAGGGGAAGAAACTCTCTCAGAGAAATGGAGGGTGTCAGGAAGAAGAATAACTCGAGCTGAAATGTGACTCACTTATGTGTTCATGTTGGGGGTGGTTTGCGCTCACTTCTTTCAAGCCTTCTGTGGGGACAGAACAGGTACTCGATAAGTATACAGTTTGGGGGTGATTACAAACTGAGGGATCCTGCTTTTGGAACTTGCAGGCTGGAAAGGTGTTCTCCTGGAATCCATTTCCCCCTTGGAAGGCTTGTGAGCTATCAACATTTTCCCCCAAATTCCTGAGCGTTCCCTTTGGGTGCCAAGTTCAACATGCCCTCTTCAAATTCATAATGAGTATGAAATAAACAGAAAGGAGCTCAAGGTGAGTCATTCATTAATCACAGACAAAACAGTCCCTGATCACGGACACATCAGCACAAACCATAAAAAGAAAAGGGGGGAGGGTTGCCCAATCTCTTTATTTAATATTAACCACATTATGTTTTTTCATCTGAGTTCTGAGAAAGACTGCTCCCCACTCCTGGATGTTGTATGAACTCAATCCAAAGTCAATTTTTCTTGAATACATGGGTGCCCGCTTCACGGGTGCCAAGAGTGAGATGAGGGACTTTGGAGCCACGGTCACTCATGCTGGATGGATGCCCAGCTGGCAGGACCATCTCCACTGCGCATGGGAGGTCATCGTCCTCAACCACTGTTTCAGCGTTGCCTGGCATATATGGAGGGAACGCAGACTACCAGTGTAAGGACCCATCCTTGGGAGGTGCACACTTCACTGGGGTAGAGATAATAAGTGCCCGAGGAACTGGGCAAATAACCATCTGTTGACATGGCTAGGGTGTGGCCCATGGGAGTACAGCCTCATTTGGGGGTAGGGGGATGAGAACAGAAGCATGAAGATCACAAAACTGTAGACTGCTCAACTACACTTACGTTTCTTCTCCTTTGCTCCTCACAAGTGTTCCATGATGGAGACAGGTCAAGAGGTGCAGTCCCATTTTATAGGTGGGCAAAGTGAGGCTCAAAGTGTGGAATAATGTCCAGTGCAGGGCTCTTCCTGTTCCCCACACCACCTTCAAAGCAGCATGGCAGAGGGCCCCAGGCTCCTAAGGGGCAGCTGTTATTTCATGACTGAGCATCTGTCCCTCCCAGGGCTGTCGTCTGTCCAAGGTGGCAGACCTTGGGTCCTTTGCACTGGCAATGATGCCCGAGAGCCTTCTCCCTTCACTGGCACACACCACCCACCAACCATTGGCTCCATTGTCTCCCTCCAGCTGGGGAGATGGCCGAGCTCTGCCCCGCCCCTGATGAGAGTGTGCAGCTCCCAACTGGCATGGGCATGCCCCTCAGGCAATTTGCATAGCATGGGGGTACTGTGATCCAAAGGTGAAATTCAGAAGTTTGCCCCCAAAAAAGCCCAGAGATGGAGGGGAAGGATAGGGAGGTGAGGGTAAAATTTGACACAAATTACCTGGTGCTTGCTAGAGCGGAATGAGGCGGTGAAGCTGCCAGGGCAATTCTGACAGGTGCCGTCTCGGCAGAGCAGAGAGGATGGTCTGATGGGGGTGGGAGATGCTGACGTGGACTTGAAGTGGACATCACGTGGAAATCTAAGGACATCAGGACTGGACAGGTTCTGAGGGGCTTTCTTTCCTGGGAGTTCCAAATGTCAGGTGCCTCGCAGGCTGCAGGAGAATCGCCTGGAAGCTTTGAAAAAAGGCAGACAACTGAGTCTCACCTTCAGAGATTCCAAATCAAAAAACTGGGGATAAAATAAATAAGTCCTATAAAGTACAGCATAGTGACTATAGTTAGTAATACTATATTGCGTATTTGAAAGTTACTAAGAGTAAATCGTTTTTTAACGATTTATTTATTACTTTTCAATTTTATTTATTTACTTTTTTTTAAGCTGTGCCACACGGCATGCAGGATCTTAGTTCCCTGACCAGAGATGGAACCCACGGCCCCTGCAATGGAAGTGTGACCACCAGGGAAGTCCCACTAAGAGTAAATCTTAAAAGTTCTCATCACTAGAAAAAAAAAAAATCTAACTATGTGTGGTGAGGGAAGTTAACTACACTTACGGTGGTGATCATTTTGCAACACATACAAATATAGAATCAGTACATTGTACAACTGAAACTCACATAATCAAAAAAGAAGAAGAGAAAATTTGGGGTGCAGCCAGTGTGACCATATTATTGTTCAGTGCCAGGCGTTATCATGATGCAGACCCTGCTGGTAAATCACTGTTTATTGATTTTCGTCTCACATGACAGGGGAGAAAATTCAGCCCAGAAAGGAAGAGGGTCTTGAACAAGGTCCCACAGAGAGTTAGAAGCACATCTTTCAATGATCTCTTGTTTCCTCCCTCCCTCCCTTTGTTCCTTCCCTCCTTCATTCATGCATTCATTCAACAAACATTTACTGAGTGCTTGCTATGTGCCAGGTACCATGTTAGGTGTAAAAACAGCCCTGATCTCTCCCCTGCTGGAGCAAACACCCTATTGGAAAAGACCGGTATTAATCAAATAATCACAAACCTAAGTGTAAAATGACAGCTGTGATCAGGAGAGGCTTTGTCCAGGGCATTCAACATTGCCCAGTGTCCTCATCTGTGAAGTGGGGGCTCTCACTTGCCTCGCCTCCTTCTCCACCCGTACAACTCACACAGGGTGTTAGCAGGGAACAGATTTCGCAAACATAAAAGTAATTCTTCGGGCTTCCCTGGTGGCGCAGTGGTTGAGAGTCCGCCTGCCGATGCAGGGGACACGGGATCGTGCCCCGGTCCGGGAAGATCCCACATGCCACGGAGCGGCTAGGCCCGTGAGCCATGGCCGCTGAGCCTGCGCTCCGCAGAGGGAGAGGCCACAACAGTGAGAGGCCCGTGTACTGCAAAAAAAAAAAAAAAGTAATTCTTCAAATGCTACACTTATCCTGACTCTGATAGGCACTCAATAAATATTTGTAGAACTGAATTGTTGAATTGAATTATGCTGCAAAAATAAAGCAAGGATTAGCAAGAATCCCCAGCACCAACCCAGTGTTCCTTCAATTTTCGTGTTAGTGCTGACAAGACACAGACTGGGTTTGCCAGATCTGAACAAAGACGGCCTTCCGCAGATCCCTGAAATGTCCAGGCTGGAGGGACTCAGCTCTCATCTGATTCATATTCGCCCTCAACTTCGCAGAATGAGAATCTGGGCCGCAGAGAGGGAAAAGATTATTCAAAGTCACACACAGGAAGAGTGGCAGAGCCAGAGCCAGGACACAGGCCTCCCAAATCCCAGGACAATTGGAAGGAAGATAGAGTAACAGAAAAGTGGACATGTCTGGGGTACCCAGGTGCTAGGGGTTGTTATTCTGTGGGTGGAAAATGCCAAAGTTAGAAACATCCTCCACATATTAAGTAATGCTCCACTGTGGGACCCATCCCCAAGTTCTCAGGATCATCTCTCCACAGGCCACAGCCAAGAGTGAATGTCTATATATGTTTGATAGACACAGATTGCTTCACTGTTTTCTGTTCTGGTAGAAGCACCCTCATTTCTCTTTCTGGAACCACCTGCTCTCTTCCCACTCTCAGTCTATGAGGCTTAGGGAGGGTTGAATCCATCTGCCGCCAGGAGAGGTGAGCATATGTCTTGGGCTTGGCCAATCAGCTTATTCTATCTCCCTGGCCATAGTGATGGGTTCAGAGAAGGAAATGTGATTCAAGGTGGTCCAGTAAGAGTCAGCCCTGGGATTTTGGCTGGAACTATTGGGAAAGAGACATTGCTTTTGCTAAGCTGGTATATGTTATCCTGGAGCTTCTGGTTGCCACCCTGCATTAAAGCTGAAGAGACTTTCTGTAAATGAGTCTACAGAATGAGGCCGGGGGGTAGGGGAGCTGAGAAGTGAGGAGAAACTGAGTCTATATATACAGATGCAACCAGTCCTGAGGCTAAATTCTCTGTACTTTGCAGGTATGGGAGGCAGTAAATTCCCTGTAACTGGCTAACCCAGTATGACAGAGACAGCCACCAGAAGTCTGTGGCATTTTGCTAAGGAAAAAATTACCCAGTCAGGGACTCTATTTCCCAGCCTTCCTTACAAGTGCCACACAACTGAGTTCTGGCCAATGAAATTCGAGGCAGAAGTATAGAACACCACTACCCCCAAAACCTTCCATACGATCTTTCACACTCTCTTTTTCCATCCATGGGCTAAATGGCAAAACACCCAGGATGACTTTGGGAGCCATATACTGAAGATGGCATAAGGCAGGGTCCCCAAATGGCAGTAGGGAAGAGGGTGCTGCCTACCCCACTGCCAACTGGACTGATATGAGAGAGAAGTAACCTTCCATTGTGTTAAGCCACCGAACTTCTTGGGCTTCTTTGTAGTAACAGATACCATCATTTTAATGCATTTACCTGGTGTGGCATAATGCACAATAGAAATCAACTCTGGCTAACTTAAGCTAAAAAGGAATGTAGTAAAAGGATGATAGCTGCCCACAAGAGGACCAGGATTTGGAGCTGTGCTGCTCCAAACAACGCCCAAATTCATGCCACAGTACTGGAGCCAGGGGGACACCACTAGGTGCTAATATCTCACTTTGCCTCTTGACACTCTTTTTTTTTGTTGTTTTTTTTTTAACATATTTATTGGAGTATAATTGCTTTACAATGGTGTGTTAGTTTCTGCTTTATAACAAAGTGAATCAGTTATACATATACATATGTTCCCATATGTCTTCCCTCTTGTCTTGACACTCTTGATGCTGGACCCTGATGCTGCCCTAGAGCTACTCTCCTGCTGCCTTTGAGAATTTATTATAGCTGCCACCATAGCCATGATCTTTTTCAGAATGGATTCTGAAAAGTCCCTGCTTCTCATGTCTGATGTAAAGTCCAGGGCAGGTATTGGTGGAGCTTGGGTCGGGTGACTATACCCTAGCTGCAAGGGAGGCTGGGAAAGTGGATAGATGGTATTTTCCCACCACTGTAGTACAAGGCAGACTCTGCTTCAAAAGATGGGAAATTCTCCAAACATGGGAATGAGGTTCAAATACAGGAGAGCCTAAAGGATTGATAATATATGCTACAGCCAGCTTGAAATGGATTTCTACCACAGAGAGAGCCTGATTAATAGCATGTACTCAATGTGCTCCAAATTTTGTACAAAATAGAACATAGGCATGTTCTAGAGACTGTGTTAATAAGTACTTGATATATATATTATCTTACATAATCCTCATAATGACCCAATAGAGGTAGAAACTATTATCCTCATTTTAAAGACTAGGAAGCTGGCTCCTGGAGAAGGAAATTACTTGCCCAAGGTCACAAAGCAAAGATGTGATGGAATCTTCTATCTCAAACACTCGTGTCATAGTTACATTTTAAGCAGCTCTCTCAGATTAAAACCACAATGGAATTCAGATGAATTTGGAAAATGGGTGGGGTATCCATGGGCAACTGCAGGGGTCCTTTTGGGTGTAAGACCCAGCCTCCTGAGACAGCCTACCCTGAGGAAGAAGCCCAGGTGTGGCCAGCTTGGCCAAGGAAGAAAATCTTGGTTATAGGACGTTAGAGAAGGAACTGGAGTTCTGAATATGATGGGGGAGCAATTGTTCCGGTATGGGTCGGCCTTGGGACTATCTTCAAAGTCCTGAAAGCAAGAGAGATGAAGGTAAAAACTGAAAAGGAGATTTCATTCGCAACTCCACACAAGATGCTACAGTCCACATCATTGCTTTAGCACCCCTTTGACAGGGGTAGTTCCTCTTCTCTGCAGATCACCATGAAGCTTTGCACCACGAGGATACAATCCATCCGTGACTGTGCCTGGAGTAGCGCTCACCCCCAGCGTTCTGGAGAAGACTTGTGAGCACCTGTGAGAGTTCCCCTGAGAACTCGGAAATACTTAGAAAGGGACTTACAGGAGCTGGGAAGTGCTGTGGGAGTGAGTGGGAATAAGAGATAGTTGAGGGGTTTCCCTGGTGGCGCAGTGGTTGAGAGTCCGCCTGCCGATGCAGGGGACACGGGTTCGTGCCCCGGTCTGGGAGGATCCCACATGCCGTGGAGAGGCTGGGCCTGTGAGCCATGGCCGCTGAGCCTGCGCGTCCGGAGCCTGTGCTCTGCAATGGGAGAGGCCACAGCAGTGAGAGGCCCGTGTACCGCAAAAAAAAAAAAAAAAAAAAAAAAGAGAGATAGTTGAACTTGACATCTCAATGTCAGTGTGAACCTCAGTGCTACCCCCCAGGCTGAGTCAGGGGCAAATGTGCTGTTGTCTTCTGTTTGCAGCTCCAAACTTCTCACCACCCTTCCCCACCCTGTTCCGGGCCCTGCAGACTGAGATGTATGAGCTACAGAAGTGGGATCCCTTGTCCTTTGGCTTTTGGTTGGGTTCAACCAATGGGAGGTACTAGCAGATCTGCCCCCATGAGTCACCATGACTGATTGCCTCCCCCACCTCCTCACCCTCCAAGGCCACAGCTCTTGCCAGCGGCCCTCTTCATACAGCCCCCTGTCTCCAGAGCCTATTCATTGTCCCCATCCTGGGCTGTTTTAGGCCTCAAGGAGGTTATAGCCACTGCTGTTCCTAGCCCCCGGGGCTGCGCCATCCCAGGTGGGTTTTCTCTATCCTGCCCTCGTCTTTGTAAGAAGTCCCAGCATCAAATGTTCCTCTAGTTCCCCAGTGTGAATATTCCATCCCATTCCAGCCAGGACTCCGATCAATATAAAGAAACTCTGATTCCACTGAAAGGTAATCTGCATCATGATACTGAGAGGCAATAGCATCTAGAATTTTGCATCATCTTTTACTATTTTTTTTTGTTTTTTAGATAGTCAAACACTCTTGCACCAGAATGTTGGTGAGGTTTTTGCAGCCCCCAGGCATCTGGTAATCTTGTCATAGTACTCTTGTTACTTTTGGGCCCTGTCCAGTTGGCCCCAGATCTGTCACTGTTGGGGAAAATGCCATAAAGCAGGGAGTTCCTACAAATGACTGAGGGAAGACGTCATGGAAACACCTACTCCAGGGGCTCAAAAATAAGATGCCGAATCCTTAAAGACACCAAGATGATGAGCAGGCTTGAGTTGCCCCATGATGGGATTTGGGTTTGGAAAGGGTTTTGTGATAAACTAGGGGGCTACAGATCCCCGAATACCTACATAGAAGGGAGTCACCCGTGTTTCTCCCATTGACCATCTACCTTCCTTTGACCCTCATTTGACCCAGTTGCAAATGGCCCAGGCTGAGATGAGCAAGAGGCAGCTTCTGATCTCACTCTGGTCTCCCCTGCAGTGGGACCCTCTCTGCAGAGTCCAAGTGTTCCAGGAACCCCAGGCTGAGCAGGGCAGGAGGTGGCGGGGACAGCCTGGGACTACTCGTTACCTCCCGTCACGGAGAAGGACCAGCGAGCGTGCTCCCAAATCCGTGAGCTCACATATATTGGGCTTATTTTTAGGACAACAGATATGATCACTGAGGGCTTCCAGAAGAGTGACTCACTCAGAATCTCCTCCCTGGTGAAGGCCGGCTCCCCTTCCTGCCATAGCTCCAACTCTACTCATATTTCTCCCCCAGGAAATTCCTAAGCCTCCAAGTTACTGTCTGGGGTGCTTGATTAGGGACTGCGAACTTCCAGAGAAAGCATCCTTGATGGCAGCCACGGCAGCCAGGCCTTGCCTCTAAGTGGGCGCTCACATAACCCTCGGGGGCCTCCATGTTCTGAGTCACAGCTTTAAAAAAGAGGCCGTTTGCTCCAGCATAAAGCCTGAACTTCTACCTGCTCTGGGCTTTTGACTCACCAGTTGTGTCAACTAAGCAAAGGTGGAGGTTAGGCCCCAGACAGAAGAAATCTGAAAGAGAGAGCTTCATTTTGACTCGCGGGCATCCCCTAGGGCCTCCATGTGTGGCTGTACACGTCACGTTGCACGGCTGCAGGGAGCATTGTCCACTACCTGGTCATCCTAGCTTGCCATCGCTATTGTGGCTGTGTTCTGGTAGATGGCAGTAAGCGAACTGAGGAAGGGACACCTGTCTCTAATTCACTCATTTCAGAGGGACCTACGCCAACTCCTGAGACTCCAGATCAGCAAGGCTGCTAGAAGAACAGTGGTGGGAAATGTCCCCTTCTTCATTCTTTGAAAGGATGGAACTCATTCCTTGGGGCATCTATGCCGCCCTGGGTCCTCTCCTGCCTTCCCCCTCCCCATCTATCTACTGGTGTAGGCACCAGTAAGGTCTCAGGATGCCTCTCCATAAATTCTCTTTTCGTTGGGGGCCCAGAAGATAATAATTTAAAGAACTAGTCACTGCTTGCAATTAAGCACAGAGAAAATAGATCAGGCCCATAATTTATGTCTGTGCAAGGTTGGGCTGGATTTGTAATTAATGTTTGCTCCTTTTAATGAAATAATCCAAAGGTCTGCACTTCTGTCATTCATGAAGGTAATTTTTCAATTGATTAGTAAAATAATACTCGAAAAGTAAATGCACCTGCTTCTTCCCCGAAATGTCTCAGTCAACCGGACACTGGTTGAGACGCTAAAAAAATACCACTCCAACCCAGTGGAGACCGGGCTCCACACCATCAGCATACAGACCACCCGAGAAGGGGGCAGGATGAAAAAGTAATTACAGCAGCTGCGATGACCAGAATCCCTGGGCGGCCCTGGGCTGCTGAGCAGATGCGGCCATTCTGCCCGGCTGCTGTCTGTTATGGAGGCGTTGGGTAGGACGGGGAAGGAGCAGAGGGGGCCAGAGACCCAAGCGTTCTGGTTCCCCCCATGTAGTCCCAACCTCAGGGTCACATGGGGCACCAAGCTGCACTGGGATGGCCTTGGGGAAGACGCATCAGAGGCCAAACAGGGGCCAGGACCTAGCTGGAGGGCACTGCGGCCAGGGCACCTGGCAGAGAGCCAGGCACAGCATAAATGCTCTTCCCTAATATCTCTGTTGGCCCAGGGTCACCAGTTCCGGTTAAAGTCTACTTAAAATGGGAACCAACATTTCTCAGTAGTCAGGGGATAAAATGTTTGATTGGGGGCCTCCTCTTGAAAACTGAAACTGAAAGTCATGAACACAACTTCGCTTTATGCTCTATGAAATAAAATATAGGCCATAAAGGTGATACAGTTTTAGTTCTTAGAATAGAGAAGACTCAGGTATTGATTTGGTGCGGGAGGGGGGGTTAGTTTTCAGTCAAAATTGTTTAGTAGCACGGTATAACATCCTTCTCCTCACGGTAGATTTTCACAGCCCAGGCATAAAGAGGGTGATTTGGGCAAAACTATTTTTTTTTTGCGGTACGCGGGCCTCTCACTGCTGTGGCCTCTCCCGTTGCGGAGCACAGGCTCCGGACGCGCGGGCTTAGCGGCCATGGCTCACGGGCCCAGCCGCTCCGCGGCATGTAGGATCTTCCCGGACCGGGGCACGAACCCGTGTCCCCTGCATCGGCAGGCGGCCTCTCAACCACTGCGCCACCAGGGAAGCCCTCATCTATCAATTATTGAACATCGACTATTGGACCCCTCCGCCTGTTGTCATCCCTGCCGATTGTTTTCTCGGCCCGGCAGGTCATCATCAGCCAGTGGCTTGGTGGGGAGTCCAGCCACTCTCCGCTACCGCTTCTGCAGACTTCATGAAATCCTGCATCTCTGGAAGATCAGCTCTTTCTATTTGCAATCAAGTAACACTTTAATGACCAACGAGGTGTCACTGGTTGATGAGAGAAGGGGGCTGTTCCAGGAGCACTGATTTTACAAGGGGTCAGTTCAAGAAGGACCATCTCCATGGGTTCTAGGCATGCAGCCTTATCTCTGCAACCTCCTACCAGTGGAGCCTGGGCTGGCAAACAGTCAAATCACAAGAACTCCCATGCATCCGTCTCCTAAACTTTCTGGACAAAGTTGCTTGGATGGCACCTTGAAGAAAAGTGCATCAGTCAGGATCTTAGTTGCAATCAACAGAAACAGACTGGCTGATTTAAGCAGAAAGTGAAAGGAGAGAAGTGACTCAATGGGAGAGCCCTGAGGATTCACTAAAAGAACCAGGACTATTGTTTATCTGCTGAACTAACAAGGGACCAAGAGGGCAGCATGTTGCAAGGAAAATATGAGATGGGATTTTTGTTGTTCATTGACAGAATAAGCTCACTGAAGTTGCTGCCACGTGTCCAGACCCTGCAGGAGCTGGTCAGCCACAGCCCAGCATCTGGGACTGCTCTGCTCTCCATTACCCAGTATGGGGCAACCAGTCACATGTGGCTATTTGAATTTAAATGTAAATTAATTAAAAGTAAATTCCAATTAAAATTCCAGTTCCTCAGTCATATTAGCCACCTTTCAAGTGCCTAAAAGTCATTCGTGACTCGTGGCTACTGTATTGGATGGCCCAGTAGTATAGAAACCGTCCATGGTCATGTAAATTTCTCCTGCAGAGCACGGCTCTAAATCCCCCCTCTGGGCCCACCACGGTGCCCGATTGTCCCTTTCAACCGAGCAAGTGGCCTGTTGCAGGCTTCTGAGCCGCCAGGGCACAGTGACCCAGAGCTGGGCCCTCCTCCTCTGCTCCATCGAGGCCTTCCACCTCCTTTCCTGGAAGAGGCTAATCTATATTTGTGCCTCCTTTTCTTCCCACAAACAATGAGGCAGCCCTGAGAAATGGCTGGATCACTTTCTCCAGCACGTCCTTTACGACTCCCTTAATAGGTGGAAATGCTTGATTATTTCAAATGAATAAAATTACAAAATCCTCTACTTTGAGTAATCTCCCTCCTTTGTGGGACCAGACATCTCTTTTCTCTCGTTTTCTCCTCTTTGAGAGGCACTTTACAGCTTTGAAAAGTGAAATTCAATGTTCCCAGCAGGACGGTCTCTCCTCACCCTGTGAGAGGCAGAACAACCCGGGATCAGTACTGGCAGCCACATCGGCATCTCCAGGTTCCTTCTCTGGGTGGATGTGATACCGCAAGAAGCCACATATTTGTAGGGTGAGCCACTGGCCCCTTAGCTCCCCAGAACATTCTCACCATTCTTCCGACCCCAGACGTGCCCCTCCCCATCTGGGCAAAGATGCCAGGCATCTGTCCCTACTAAACTCACTTGGCATTCCCTCCTCCTTCCTCTGCATCTCTGACTCGGGGAGCTGTCCTGATGACTCCATGAGGGTCCCCTTCTGTCCAGTGCAAAGCCTGTGCCCCCCATGGACTTGCATTCCTGGAAATATCCTCCATTATTTGGAGACAGCACAGGCTCTGCAAACAGACTGACTTGAATTGAAATCCCAACTCTCCCACTCACTGGCTGTGTGGTCTTTGATGAGTGAATCACCTTCTCTGAGCCTTAACTGTTCCATCTCTAACAAGGAAATACTAACCACTGTGCACAGCCAAGCCTCCACGTTCGCACAATGGGACTCTGCCCTGCCCTGGCCCTAAGTGATTGGTCTAGAAATGGGCAAGCGACTCCTTTCCTGGGGATCTTTGGATGTGGAACAAGAGAACCTCGTGCAGCTGGGAGGTGCTGCAGTGGTCTGCAGCCATGTTTTCCCCACGTAGAGAAAGCTGGCCAGGGAAGAATGAGCAAGAAAGAAGCCAGGACACACAGGGAAGACTGTTATCAGCCCATGAGGACAGAGGCCATGCTGGTTTCTTCCCTCCTGTCTACCCAGATCCTGGAAGGCTGCCCAGCACATAGTGGGCACCTAACCACTGCTGTTTATATTAGTGAAATAATGGGAGACAGAGAGTGGGAGGCTCTGGTCCCATTATCCTGAGGCCCAGATGTGTTTCAGTCCTTCCATGTGCTTGACCTTCCAGCCCTTCTCAGATTCATCGCCTCTGGGCTTCTGCTGGCTTAACTTCAGTTTCTGCCACTTGCAACCCACAGAGTTCTGATATCACAGCCTCGTGGACACCCACTCCCTCCTCAGCTTGTGCCAGCAGATGTGCGCCAGGGTGAGGGGGGCCTTATGGGCCCAGTTTAAAGAAAACAAAGTGATGTAGGACTTGCCAGAGCCTTGTTGCAAACTGGCGGCAGCCCAAGGAGAAAGCATGGCTCCTGAGGCTGGTCCGTTTCCACATTTGAAATCCCTCCCCTTTCTCCGCTCAACCCCAAAGGCAATTGCTCTCTGGATAGCAGCGTTCTCTCCCCCAGCCAGAGCATCCTTTCTCTGGGGAAGAGGTGGGCTCCAGGAAAACGCAGGCTCTGTTCCCAGGTCCAAGTGCATTACTGAGCAAAAGGAGCACTCACCCCCACCCTCCCCCAGCTGCAGGGGCTCCTCCTTCCTCATTCGGTGCGCTAAGAAGGACGCCTTCAAATCCAAGGACATCGAACCGAAATGAGGCATGTTCACAAAGCCATGAGCAGAGAGGTGGCCCGGCTGTCCGGAGGCAAGGTACCAACCACATGCAGACCGACACCCCTTAACCACGTCTCCCTCCCAGACATCTGGGCGGACTCCTGCTCCCTTTTGCCATCAGCACGTCCCCTTGTTACAGAGCCTTGTACACATTTCCAATGAGACTGCAGGGCCTGAGGGATATCTACCGATGCTCTCTCTGTGGTCTGGGCCTCAGGACCAATTTTGTTGTACAAAGTAAGGCAGTGTGACTTGGGGACAGATTTGAGTTCAGGTCCCAATTCTGGAGGTCTGTGCCATCACCATTGGCTGTCCAGCGGCTGGTCCTAAGTACAGTACTGACTGGGCCTCTGCAGACAAAGTTCTGGGGGGAGGTGAATGGAGAAGACAGTAACCCCTAAGCGAGCCCAGGCATCTGGTAGGCATGCTGGTAAGGAAGGGTCTCAGGCAGGCTCAGCATCAGCATGACCTGAGGATCAAGGAGGGCTTCCTGGAGGAGCAGTCCTGTACCCAGTCAAGGAATGAGGAGCATTTGAATATTCATGGATGAGGTGAGGGATGAATTTTCCCAGCCAAAAGGAGCACGCATAAGCAAAGTGAAGGAAATCATCCTGCTTCTTGAGACAACGAGTCCAGGAATAAAAAATAAGTCTTGTGACCACAGTGTTTCTTGTCAGCAAACTGGGGCCAGCTACTCAGGATTATCATTCATGGTTTCATTTATTCATTCACTCAGCACGTATTTATTGAGCCTGGTGAACTTGAACTTAAGACAATTGAAATAGGAATTGAAAACCGGATTCAGAACCACTTTGCTCTTGGCATAAGGATACAGAGGTAAACAAATCAGAGGGTCCCTGTCCCAGAAAGGGGAAGGAGGTAGAGGAGAAACAACCAAACAAATAAACACAAATCCAAACAGGAATTCCTGCTGGAATGTGCGAGAGGGAGGGCCCAGGTGGCCAGAGAAGGCCTTTCTGAGGCAGGGGCGTTTGAACCAAGATCTGAAATTTGAGAAGCAGCCGGCCACCCCAGAGGGCGTGTAGAGGAGAGAATATTCCAGGCAGAAGAAAGAGCAAGTGCAAGTGCTGAGAAGGAAGCAGAGCAGCAGACAGAAGGCCCACGTGGCTGGAGCGCAGGGGCTCAGGGAGCGTGGTCGGGGAGGGGAAAGAGGCCAGCGGGGCAGGTCACAGGTCACAGGTCACAGGACCTCGGAGGCCAGACCAAGGGGCTGTGGATTTCATCCACTGCCTCTGCCCGGACAACAAAACACACTGTTATGAAAGTTATGTAAGCACACGCTTCCCCTAGAAGACGGATCGGCAGACAAATGGGGGTCGCCACCTGGTTGTGTCCCGCCCGAGAGCTGAGAATGGCTTTTCCATTTTTAACGGTTCTTATACAAGCGCCTATGTAGCATCCTTCATTTTGCCTCTTGACTTTCAAAGTCCAAAATATTTACTATCTGGCTCTTTGCACAAGAACTTTGTTGATCCCTTGCCTAGAATGACGCCAGATAAGCAGTTCCTCTCTAGGAGTATGTTTATCATCACGGGGGGTGGGAAATAGTTCTTCCTTTGGAGAGGAAAACAATAAAATAACCAAACAATATTTGGTTTAAAAAAAAAGAGACACCCTCGTCAACTTTCCAACATGTGTTCTGGGTACAGAGGAGAATGGAGGGCTCTCCTCCCCCATCATCCCTTGTCTCCCTCACAATTTTTCTCCCTCCGAACTCCTGGAAATCCAATTTCCTAGTTATGGCCGTGCTTATTAAAAGCATGACTGTGAAGGCTGTTTACCCCAAGATCTATTTTTGTCATAACTGTTTGTAATGGTTAAGCCTCAACAACTTAAACACTCCATACAAAATAATGTATCTTCAGTAAACGGAAATATTAACCAATCATATGTAATGGTTCACTTCTAACAAATGCCCAGCTCAGGGTCCTCGGGGCATCGTAGAAATTGACAACCGTATTGATGGACTGGCCGGCCTTCAAATTACACTGCATGGGGATGAAAAAGCATAGGAAAAGTTCTCATTATGGCTCTCTGACATTAATTTGAGCATTTTTATATGTGTGTCCTATTAAGCCCTTTAAGTGCTTTTTGATAATTGTGCTTTGTAGTTTTTACGGCACTTCAGCCTATTCCCAGTTCAATTTCCTCTTTTATCCGATGTTTGAAATATTGATTTCTGACAGATAAAAGCAAACCTTATAATCTCAGCAGCGAGTAATAAGTGAGTGGGACGACGCTTCAGAATGCATCGGGGAATGGTCATATTTGAAACAGTCTTTGTTTTATTACATTTCGTCAACAGAATTTACTTACTGCTCGTTGATATTTATGTAAAAAGCCCGGCCGCTGAGAGGGCCGCGATATTGCCAATTTCAGGTCTAGTTTTTGCATTTAGTAAGATAAAAGAAGCTTCTCCCTGGGAGCCTGATGATTGCAGTGGCTTAAACTGCTGTCAGCCGGCGGCAAGTAACTGTGATTTATCTTCTTCAGATTGTGCGGTGGCATGGCTGCAAACTTTTCTTTCAGTTTTGCATTAAGAAACTGACAGCCCACCGGGATCCTTAAAGCCTCCCCTCTCAGCCTCGCCCTGGCCTAGGCAGAGACCCTGGTTCTGGGAGATGCCCGGAGTTCTCCGTGGAGCTGGAAGTGACCTCAGAGATCACGCCGTCCGCATTTCCCAAAATGTAGCTCGTGAACCTCCGAGGGCAACGAGATTAGCTCGGGTGCTACACAAAAACTTTCCCCCTGTTTTAATGACGCTCCTTCTGATTCTTTCAGCTCAACAGTTACTGAGTCGTGTCCTGATTGCTGGGCCTACAGAGATGAACAACGAAAGTAATTGCCTTGCTCTTAGGACATTCACATTCTTTCCAGCAGGGGGTGATTTTGCCCACCCCCTCAGCTGGGACATTTTTGGTTGTCCCAGCTGGGGAGAGAGGGTGCTACTGACATCTTGTGCATGGAGGCCAGGGAAGATGCTAAACGTCCTACGGTGCACAGGAGTCTCCAACAACAAAGATGAATCTGACCCCAAATGTCAATAAAACTGATGCTAAGTAACCCTGTTCAAGAACATAGCAGAAAGTAATACGGGCAATGGGAAAATAGGACAGGGCAGTGACACAGAGAACAGGCGACATTTAAACTGAGGCTGGAATATGACAAGGATCTAGCCACTAGAAGATCTGGGGAAGGGGTGTCACAGGTGGAGAGAGCAGCTCACGCAGAGGCGGAACAGCAGGAGAGAGCTCCGGGAGCCTGAGTGGCAGGAAGAAGCCCGTGAGGCTGGAGGCGGGACCTGTAGTGGCCTGGGCCCAGTCGCAGGAGAGCAGCTGCAGGCAGACAGCAGGGCTGTGTTTCTGAAGCAGCGCTGACAGAACTTTGAGGTTGAACGTGGCATAAGATGAAGACAGAGGATTCAGAATGATGCCAGAGTTCTGCCCAGCTGCGGGCTTATTTCCACCTGGATTAGAAATATTGCTTAGGATGAAGACAAAGTACTCAAGGAAAGAAAGAAGCGCTAAGTAAATCATCATTAAGGTGACACACAGATATAATAACGCTTGCGGAGAAGCACTGAAATGAGTTGAGGTTGGGAGGAGGAAACAGAGACCAGGAGGGTCTTGCCCAAGGCCTCAGGCCATGTGAGGAGCAGAGCCGAACAGGATCATATTCAGGGACCTTTCTGGTTTTCCAGTAGCCTCTGGGTTAAGAGCGCAGAATCTGGAGTCAGGGCCTGTTTCTCTCTAGAGTTTCGGAGTCACTTATAACCAAGGAAAGACTGTTCGGGGACCCAGCCAAGCTCCACCAAACTGCAATTGATCGCAGCCTCCTTTGGACATCATGATCACCCACCCTGATGCCCGAAACCCTCCCATGTGCCAATACATTCATTCAGTTAACAAATGTTTATTGAGCACCTACTATGTACCAGACCCTGTGCTACACACTGGAGACACAGCAGAGAACAAAGCAAACCAAATAGAGGGCTACCCTTCCCATCTGCTCCCACTGACAGTCCTTCTGGGCTCTGGAGGGCTGGCTGTGAACACAATAACTGTGGGTGAGAGGGTACGGGTGATAGGAGCAGCTAAGGTACGCTGCAGTGACAAACATACCTGAAACTTTCATTCAATCTACATGCCCATTGCAGGGCAGTAGCGGGTCTGGGAGCCGGTGGATGGGGAAGCTGTCATCTGGAACAGTACCCGTCATGGTGGCAGAGGAAGAGAGACCGTGATGAAGCTTGTGCTTCTGCCCATATGGTACGTCTGCTCCCATTTTATTGGCCAGAGGAAGTCACATTACCACACCTGAGTTCTAGAGTATGGGCAGAAGAAGCCAGATATCTGAGATCAACCCTAATGACCAGCACAGCGCTCCAGGGTGACAGGAGTGGAGGGGTGGGGGAGCCAGTGGACGGTTGGGGAGCAAAGTGAGGGCCCTGGCCCTTGAAATGAACCCTGAGATGTCTAATGGGCAGAGCTGCAGGGCCAGATTCTCTAAGTGCAAGCCTGCAGGCAGCGTTCAGTCCACAGCCATGCAATGTTTAAATTTTTAAAAACCGGTGGACCGATATTTTTTAATGGGGAGATTTTGCAAAAAAAAAATTTGCAGTTTCTCTTTTAAAAACTCAGAATAAGTAGCCCCACTGGGTTTGCATTCCCAGTGGCGACAGTCAGCTCTTGCCAAGAGCAACTGGCCCACAGACAGGGCCCCGTCTCTGCTCTCATCACTTTATGTCACCTGCTCGGCCCTTAGGTTTTGAGTTTGCAAACCCTGGTCTAATTTGTTGCACAGATAGGGAAACTGAGGCTTGGAGAGAGAAAATGATTGAATTCAGACCCATTCGTGGAAGACTCAAAATGATGCCATCCCAATCTCTGGTTTCACGGGCTGCTGGGAAAGAAAGGGGTTTTGCCCAAATTGGGGGGTGGGCATGGTAGGGAAGGAGAGGAGTTGGGGAGAGGCAGGTGGGCTGGACCACACAGACAGTTCCAGCAACTCTGCCATGTGGGAATGTACACTTGTCCGCTGCCAGACACCAAGCAGTGCTCTCAAAGCCAAGGCTTGGCCGGCATCACCAGGTCGCGATCCGCGGGGCAGAGCCAGGAACCGCTCACCCCTCATAAGACAGCGGCAGCCTCCACCCCAGACCTCTTCAGAGAATTGCCTGTAAGCTGGAACCAGACATGCTTAGAATTTCAAAGGGGACCGTTAGCATTTTCCATACTGGCCTTGTTATTTACAATTCATTAAGAGAATTAACTTGGAGACTGGGTTCCTCTGATAAACCACCCAAAAGGAAACAGAAGGCAAAGGGACAGAGACAAGGGAAGGGATCGAGGTCCCAGGGGGCCCGGCTCCTGTAGAAATCCAGAGAGTCCTGCATCTGCACACCTGCCTCCCTGACACCCGGGTGACAGAGAGGGAAACAGGCCCAGGGAGACCCTGGGACATCTCCAAGCTCCCGCAAGTGAGGCCGTGCAGACGGCTAGATGCCCAGGCTGAGCGGCCAGTCCAGCGTGTTCCCCTCCCATGCTTGCCCTGGGGGAAATCTTGCTCCAAAGTTCTTCAAGTTTGTGTAAGCAGAAACGGCTGGAACAGGCAAGGCCATCACACACTCTGTACCAAAGACGGTACAGCTCTACCTTGGAATAAGGGACAACCGGTTGGAAAAGGATGAAGAAATCAGTCCCTCGGCCCTAAGACAGCACCGCCTGTCGGTACTCAGAGAGAGAAACAGCCAGTCTAACAGAAGGATGGACCTGCTGGTGCTCCTGGGGCCCTGTCGAATGTCTGCCATTAGCACCTCTCCCAAATCGGCTTTTGGAAAGTTTGCTAATGTGTGACTTCAAAGCTCAGGAGTTTCACGAGACCTCATCCCCTCCACCTGAGGGCTAGCAGCCTCCCCCTCCCTGCGGACCTCAAGGGGTGTTATATTTAACTGTGTATAAAAGGAGGTTTAGGGCTCCCCTGGTGGCACAGTGGTTGAGAGTCCGCCTGCCGATGCAGGGGACACGGGTTCATGCCCTGGCCCAGGAAGATCCCACATGCCGCGGACCGGCTGGACCCGTGAGCCACGGCCGCTGAGCCTGCGCGTCCGGAGCCTGTGCTCCGCAATGGGAGAGGCCACAGCAGTGAGAGGCCCGCGTACCGCAAAAAAAAAAAAAAAAAAGGAGGTTTATAACGTTGACACATTGAGAAGCTGGTGAGCGCTTGCCACCTTCCTTCCAACTGTGTGGTTCATATACACAATAAAGTCCTCTTTGTAAATTCTGAATCTGGGGTCTAATATTTTCTTTACTTTTACGGTTATGTAGTGTTTTCTAGTTACTCATATTTAATACGACAGACACAGATTTCTTTTTTAAGGTAGTTGTAGGAAACTTCCTTTGAAAAATAAATAGACAAAAAAGGGAAATTAAAAAAATAAAACGCCAACTTAAAGAATATTGCTAAGTGAGGGAGTTCCCTAGCGGTCCAGTGGTTAGGACTCCACGCTTTCACTGCCGAGGGCCGGGTTTCAATCCCTGGTTGGGGAACTAAGATCCCACAAGCCAAGTAGCACGGCCAAAAAGAAAGAATAATGAGAAGTGAATATCAGTACTGGGGTCTGCAGATGTGGCCAAAAGTGTAGCGATGGCACGCAAATGAGTGCCCTAATCCAGAGAGTGAATCTCTAACACAGGATTCCCAAGAGCCCTGGCAGAAGAGCCCCTTGAGTTGCTTGAGAACTGGTATGATGCCTTATTCCTTGTTTGTTCCTTGGTATGTAGTACACAGACATTTAAAATTGCATTATTAAAGCAATGGATGGATGAAGAATCTAGAGACACTAGGGCAGAGATTTGAGCAATGACTGGGGTCAGGGAAGAGAGTTTGAACCATGCCAAGAAAGCCAAGTCCTCCACAGGCACGCTATCGTGTCAGGATTTCAAGACCATGGTAGACATTACTAATCAATCATGCCTTTCATTTCCCCTGAACCAGAATGCAGCCTCAGAATCCTTCTTAACACTGGACTCCAGGCACCTAATCAGAAGTAATACACGAGATGAACTCTGTCATTCTCGGACTGGATGACCTTTTGAGGTTCATTCCAGCCCCTAAAATTGCAAGGTGGTATGAGACGCTAGAGCAGCAAAGCCTGTAATGTTATTTCTCAGACCGCAAAGTGGTCCAAACAGTTCTCTCTGAGTTTAGGCCAAAAGTCTCAAAAAGTGTTCTGTTTTCCCATGGAGCCAGACATTCCCACAAGCCTCATAGTCCCTGTGTGTTGAAAGGGGTGGAGCAGGTGATCTGGAGGCCTCTGGGCTCTGATGTTGTCAGGAGGCAGCAACGAAAAGGTGATTCACAGCCCCCAGGCTGTGAATACACCCGGCACCTGCCAGGCCTCAGGGAACAGACTCCGGAGAGAGGGCAGCGACTGGAGCTGGAGCTGCCCAATTTGACCAAAACCATTCCCCAAGCCCTCCAACCTCCCACCCATGACAGGATCACCTTCCATGGCATCCCTGACACGTGGCTGTGTAGACCCTGCTGGCATCACTCCGGTGCTGGGGAGATCACTACTTTCCCACCCACTACGGTTCTGGAGGTTCTTTATTTTTATGCAGTCATTAAGAATAACGTCCATGAGGAATCTTTAACAGCCTGGAAAAAAGACTTGCCATAAAATGTTAAATGGGGGAAGAAAAGCAAGATATCAATGTATGTCATGGTGGGGTTTTTCCCAGTTCTGTTGAGGTGTAATTGACAAACTCAATTGTATATACTTAAGGTGCACATGACGATTCGATATATACATACGTTGTTAAATCATCACCACAATCGAGTTAATTACGTATGTCACTGTGTTTATACGTAAGTTTAAAATGCATTAAAAAGGGGAAGGAGCTGGGCAGAATTCAATTTAAAATGTTATCTGGAGTTGAATTCCAGTGATAAGTTTAGAGGTGAATTTTGTTCCTTTTCCAAAGTTTTCTGTAATGTCACATCACTTTCATGATGTGTGTAGTGTATTCCTGTGGCTTCTGCCAAACTACTGGCCATGCCCCCTTCTTCTGGTAAAGGCATCCCAGTTTTCCTTTCAAAACCATCCTTCCCCATTTGCAATCTGTGTAGTTGGGTGGGACTAAGCCCATTCCCACTAGTTCCAAGGGAGGGCACATGCCCCAAGCATTCCGTTCCCCCTGGTTCCAGTGATTGGTTTATGGGTAAATTCACTTCTGGAATATCTGGAGCAATTAGGGAAGAGATGAGAGTTGTGAGGATAAGTGTCCAGGGCAACCAGCAACCATTTTACCACTTCAAGTGGAGAAGCTGCCTGAAACTGAAGCTGGACAAGAGGAAAACAGAGGAAAGATGAAGGTACTGAGGGAGACAGAGAAAGTACCAACACCACTGAGCACCTGTATCCAGCCATTCCTGAAGTCCATATTCCCCTGTAGTTACAGAAACCAATAAGCTCCCCTTAGTGCTTAAGTCAACTTGAGTTGCAAATCTGTCACTTGCAACTATGAGAGTCCTGGCCAGCTCAGAGGAAAAAAATTAAAAACGAAGCAGCAAGCCCTGCATAACCTCCATTTTGGTCTTAGTTTTGAGTTCAGGAAGGAAAGCGCCCTCTTCTCCTTTTACACATTTGAAGATAACTCTCTGCTTTCTGCCTGCCTTCCCCTACCACTCTTCCAACACACACACACACACACACACACACACACACACACACACACGCAGAGCAAGCTGGAGGTAAGGCCTGCCACTGTGGTTGGCATCCCTTCTGATGCGGTAATGTCCCAGTTAAATCAGTTATTAATACTTTGCCTCTCACCCCTGAAAACACTCCCCCATTATCTTATTTTGGGCTCCCCTTGAAGCAGACCCTAAGATAAAGATCAGGATGCAGATCATTTATTTGGATATGATCTTAAGAAGCAACCATAGGAGAATGAGGAAGGCAATTCACCGTGCGTTAATGAGGCAACAGGAACTCAAGCCTCCTGGGGCCTTCGGAGGACCGCACAGAGCATACCTCAGAGTTGTTCATCTGAGATGGGAGGAAGCTGAGACTAACCACTGACTCCCACGTGTCATTGGTAGAAGGCTGCTCCAGGTAAAGGCATCCCAGTAACTCTCTGGCGCTTCTGGTCCGTCCTGTGCTCAGCTTAGAAA
Source organism: Monodon monoceros (assembly GCF_005190385.1). Classification (NCBI taxonomy): domain Eukaryota; kingdom Metazoa; phylum Chordata; class Mammalia; order Artiodactyla; family Monodontidae; genus Monodon; species Monodon monoceros. The sequence continues at coordinate 32,907,367 of NW_021703766.1, forward strand.
GGCTGCCAGGTAGGCAGAGAGACACCTCAGCAGGAAGTTAGAGGCGTGCACTGAACAATTCACTATGGGTGGGTATGTACCAACAGAGTCTGCCTCGGCAGCGAAAACCAGTGCTCAGCATGGCACAGTTATCCACCAGGTGTTGTTACTGACAGGATACCCTGGCTCTGTTTTCTCTGGATGGTTTGTTTGGGTGAGATTCTATGACTTCCCAGCTCCTGGATTGCTTATTTACAGAGTGGCTTCAGCATTTTCCTAGCCAAAAAAAAAAAAGAATATGGAGAAACTTCAACATTCTAAGAAAACCCAACTCATTGCCTGCTTCCTGCTAATCTAACCATTTTCAAATTCCCCTTCGCAACTGCTGCAATCAAGTTATTATCAATCATACTACCGATTGCTTGCCCCGCTCTAGGATGTAGGTTAAATACGCCTGTGTCGGTGGAATGCTGCACCTTAGATTTTCATTGAAACCTAATGACTTTCATCTTCAAAGAAACCATTTGGAGCTAACGCTCCATCCCCACCCCTGCTGGTTTAATTACAGCGCTTCATACATTTCACATTCTGAAGATAAACACCCCGTTCAGTGTTGATCCCAGTGAGATTCTTTACAAGGGGGAATGTTACAAAAGTGCCCCCTCCAGTGAGACAATGGCTCATCACCCTGACCTTAGAAACTTATATCTAGCTTTGTGTGGGATGCAGCCAGGATGCTTCAGTGTCTGCCTGTGCTGGGACTGGGTGTGTGCTCCAAACAGAGAGAGCCCCTGATGACCGGCACTGGAAATAACACCAGCTCATAAGCAGGCACTTCTGAAAAAAACAGAATATCTGGTAGGTTTCAAAGCATTTTATAGGCTTAATGCTTCTCCAATTTTCCCATCACCTACTGAACATTCATTTAACAAGATATAGATATTTAACAGATAACAGAATATCTGTCACGTGCCAGGCACTGGGGCACAGCAGTGAACTCTATAGGGATCCTTCATAGCACCTCACTTTCAGGAATTTCACAGTCCTGAGGGAGAGGCAGACCATGAACAAGCAAATCCAAATATAAAACAATTACACATTCAGATCAGAGCCATGAAAGGGCAAAAAGAGAGTGGACATGTGAGAGATCTACTGGGCAAAATGCTGGAGCAGGCGGAAGGGGGGGAACCTTCAGACTGTGATGCGGGCCCGACACCCCCAAAAGGAGAGCGGGAAGGAGGGCTTGCATAAGAAGAGTCGCTGCCTGCAGTGGAGTTCTGAGAAAGTCTCAATCAGGTCAATGGGTAGGAGCTGCACAAAGCAGTGTGCACGGCAGGCGGGAATGGTCCAGCTCTAGGACCCGAGATGTGCTGCATCACAGCAACCCTGGGGAAGCCTGGGCTAAACAGGAAAGCCATAGTGGATCCCACCATGTGGCTGCTTTGCAGAGACAGCTGAACGAGGCACCTCTACGTCCAGCACAGCTTACCCACTGGTGATCCATTTCTGCATGCGCGTTCACAGAGAGAGGTCCTGTGGGCCTCTCTTCCGTAGGGGGCACTTAGAAGGGGGAAGGTAGCGGGATGAACTACAGTCCTGATCACTGGGTTTGGTCTCAGGTCCACAAATGGCTCTGACCCTCTCTCTCCTCCACCATCCTTTCCAAATTCTCTCCATCCTTGTCAGGGCTGAGACTTATTTGATGGTGTGAGTCCCCTCTCTGCTACTAAAGAGTCTGGGCCCTTGGTAATCATGCATTTCTCATGCTGGCATTGCTGCATGTGTCACTCATAGTTACAGTGGGGCAAAGGTGTACTGAGAGGCACTTAAGTGGGTCCCTTGGATCCACACATATTCCTCTCTGCCCCCATTGTGTGTAACAGCAGCCCTAGCCATGCTCAGTGATAAGGTCAATTACCCCGCTGGTCCCTGGACACAAGGTGTCCAAAGCACCCTTTTGGCAGCTATAGCTTGTAATTCGATGGACCTCTTACTGTTTCCCTTAGCAAGAGTATATTCCTTGCGGAGTCAGAACTTTTAATCCCAGCAAAGTCCAGAGTTGGGAGGATGAGAAGCACAAAGTCTCCTGGTGGGTCATTGGGAGTGATGTTAAGTGAAGTCACTCTTACTTCCATCTCTGTTTCCTGGGTCCATGTATTTTTCCTAAAGGGGACCCAACACCATACAGACATCTCTGATATAACACATATATTGCATCCAGAAGGATCAGGGTGGCACCTCATCCTTGCCCCACGTTGGCACTCTAATTGTGCATTTAGAAGGCCATGCTAACTTTCTATAAGGCAGCTATTCCTGGATGGTGTGGTATGTGATACAACCAGTAGGTACCACAGTCATAGGCGCAATCTCACACCTTCTTCACTAGGAAGTGTGTCCTCAGGACACATCTCTCCTGTCCGCAGGAGAGATGCTATATTGTGTGGGATTCCATGCCTATGGATCAGGCCTTCCTCGAGTCCCTAGAAAGCTGTGCTGGTTGAGACGCTGCAGGCAGAAAAGGCAGACTCACACCTGGAACAGGTAGTTATCCCTATAACTCTGAGCCACCAGTCCTTCGAGAATAGAAGGGGACCGATGTAACCAGCTTGTGTCTGAAATGTCCCTTCCCCTTGAATTTCCCAAGACCGATTCCCTTCTCTCCGCTGGATTCAGGGTTTCCAACCAAGCATCATCCATGCCAACCATCACAGTAGCTCGCTCCTGTGTTTCCGGCAGGGTTCACCTGGCCTCCCAGGGGTAGGCACACCTCCCAGGTCTGACCAGTCAGTGGACTCCACCTCACTGAGCTATCAAGAAAGAGCTGCTCCCAGGGCACTGCAATTGAGTTTCCTTAGATTCTGTATTTGTCTGTTTGGCATCCCTCCATCACACGTGCTCATCAGCTCTGTGCTAAATACTTGAAGGGGTCTTTCTACAACCTCCGGTGTTTCTCCTCTGTGTAGCTCTCTCCTCTCCAGTGCTTGCTCCTGCAAACTCTAGCTGGCTTTGTCTTCTCAAGTCAGGGGTCTACCTGACTTCCCTCTTCCTGTGCCATGATGTGGAAATTCTCTTTAGGAAGTTAGGTGGGGCAATCATAGGGCTCACCTCATTTGATTCCCCTTTATCAGGGGTTTCTCTTCTCATTGCCTGAAGTCCAGTATATTGCAAATTATTGTTTCATTCATTTTGTCCACTTTTGGTCGTTTCACGCACAAGGGCAGATCTGAAACTTGCGACTCCATCTTGGCTGGAAGCAGAAGTTCTCTAAACCTTTCCTCCACATTTGCCTTCTTCTGTTTGCAGACACTAAGCAACAACCTTATTGGTGGCCTGACTACTTTGCCTCTCAGGACACCACATTCTGTTATTTTTCTTCTCACTTTCCTGTAAATCAAGCCACACGGCTGCCCTTCTGAACTTGCAAGTCATTATGATCATTGCAGTCCCCTGACTTCCGGTTTCAGTAACCCACCATCCCCATGACTATTAACAAGCCCAGTTCTTCAGCCACCTCTCCTACCAGCAACCTTGGTCTGCAGAGGAGAGCCTCCACCAAGTTTCTTAGTGACGCTGGTGTCCATCTCTCTCAGAAGTGTGTCCTTAATGTCGTTGATGAATGGTGTGTGCTCTGAACCCTCCAATGGAACACAGGTCTCCGGTGGGTCTTCTGGCGTCATATAATACGGCATGTCCATTTCCCTCCGTCTTTTCCTTCCTCTGTCATCTTCCAGGGCAACTCGGGTATTTCACCTTCACCTCGACATGGGCCATTGCTTTCTCTGGGCTTCTAAAAGCCCACTTGGCAGTGAGTTTGTCCCATATCCTGGGGTCTCTGCCAGGCTATTAAATTCTGTGTCCCAGGAAAGTACCTCCAATTCGATGAATTCTTGCTTATTCAGTCTTACGTTGTGGTCCCCTTGATCAAACACTACAGAAATCCTATCCTGGGGTGCTTCTCTGACTCCTGCCAGTAAACACTTGCTAAATTCATGCGGCTCCTTCAGAATGTACTCTCTTTCCTCCTTTATCAGGCCTAACGTGTCCCCAGCAGGTTTGTACTGGGATGGTATTAATACATTTATACAGAAGTTGACTCATATCATACATAACAGAGGTACGTAAATCCTGAGTGTGCAGGTGGATTGCTTATCATGATATGAACACGTCCAGCCATCCAGCTCACAGATCGAGAAATAGAACATGACCAGCTCTCCAGGACCCCTCCTGGTGGCCTTTTCCAGTCCCTACTGCCCCTTCCAAAGACAAGCGTGAGCCTGACTTCTACACCATGGCTTACTTTGGTCTGGTCTGGGACATGACATAAGTGGAATCATGCAGCAGGTCTTCGCTTGTGTCTGGCTCCTTTGGTTCAACACTATGTTTGTGAGTTTCATCCACACTGTCAAGTGAGGTTGTAGTTCACTGTTTCTCATTGCTATGTAGTATTCCACTGTACAATTATATCACAAGGCAATTATATCTTTTTACTGTTTAGGGACATTGGTTTCTTTCCAGTTTTGTGCTATTTCCAGAATACTGCTGCCATGGACATTCTTGTCTTTTGGCAAACATATGAGTACCTTTCTGTTGCAAACACACCCAGGAGCACGATTGCCAGGTCACAGGTACATCAAATATAGTTTGGTTTGTCAATTTTGTTTACCCTTTCAAAGAATCAGCTCTTAGTTTTATTGATTTTTTTCTATTGTCTTTTAGTCTCTATTTTATTTATTTCCTCTCTGATCTTTATTATTTCCTTCCTTCTGCTGACTTTAGGTTTTCTTTGTTCTTTTTCTAATTCTTTTAGGTGCTAGGTTAGTATTTGAGGGTGTTTTTCTTTTCTTTCTTTTTTGAGGAAGGCCTGCATCACTCTGAACTTTCCTCTGAGAACTGCTTTTGCTGCATCCCATAGATTTTGTATGGTTGTGTTTTCATTGTCATTTGTCTCAAGGCATTTTTAAATTTCCTTTTTGATTTCCCCAATTTTAGCAACATGTTGTTTAGTCTCCATGTAATCTTTTTTTTTTTTTTTCCTCATTTCTTTTCCTGTGGTTGATTTCTAGTTTCATGCCATTGTGCTCAGGGAAGCATCAACTATACTTTGAAACAAGCTGGTGAATGGGACTTTCTCCCTGACTGAAGCCCCAGAGCTGAGCTATCACACAACAGGTGATAAGACCCCCTATAATCTATAAAAGAGCAATGGGATGCTCTTCCTCATCTAGGGTCTTCAGACTCTTTACGGGATGGCTTAATAAGTCCTATGAGAATTGCCCATCACCCACTCCAGTCTAAAGGAAATGAGTAAACATTTGAGAGAATCATGAGGAAGTGAGAAAATCTTCAGCTTTGAGAATTGCTGGCCAGTGCAGAGAGTGCTTTGACTCAAGAGGAGGGAAGGAAAGCGATGGGACACACAAGACCTACCAGCCAAAAAGCCATGGCGTGTGCGCAAGAGATCGGGCGTAAGGACTGGTCTGACACCACTGACTGGCTTCCTGCTGAGCCATGTAGTCTGTGAGCCCCTTCCCACCCCCTGCTGGGGGGGATGTGATGAGACAAGAAGGACGCTGGGAGTTTAGGGACATGCGTCTTAGGTTGGGTTTCCCCCAGAAGTGGCCCCTGCAATAAAGATTTGAGTGCAAGCAATTTGAGAGATGATCCCAGGAAGCACTAGGAAGGGAAGGGGGAACCGAGAAAGGAATGGGAAGGAAGCCAGTTCAGATACAGCAGAGTAGGCTGCTGCTCTGGGTACTGGGCTCAAAGCCACTGAGGACTGTATGATACACACACCTGAAGGCAAAGGAACTTGGGCATTTATCCAACAACTCCTATACATCTTGGGTTGAAGGTTGCTCCCAAGGGTGTCAACTCCCCTGCCTGGGGCACCAGAGAAAGCCCTTGGGGTGAGAGTTACAGGTGCTGGCTGCAGAAAGCCACAGAGGGGTTTAGGCAAGGCTACTTAGATGCCTGCTCCAGCATGTGTGCACACAGTGCCTTAAGCCTGCTTCTTACCAGGAGAAACTCTGGAGGTAGAGGATGGGCTGGGGCAGTTCTCTATAGCAAAGTGAAGAGAGAGGGCACTGGCAAAAACTTGCAACACTTCAATTCAGTGTCGCGAGGTTACGTGAGTCTCCTGTGAGCCACCGGGATGCCATGGCAGGAAGCCAGGCTCAAGATGTCATGATGGTACCATGTGGTAGCCTGTGATGAAGAGGAACAAAAGGAAAGTCCCATGTGGACAGTCAGAGACTGGGCAGCCCAGTCCAGAAGCTTCATTCTGCAGCAATCCCCATGAAAGCCAGCACTAGGTGTCACTCACTGATGGCACCAATGGCTTCTTTACAATAGCCCATGGAGTGTGACGTCTGTCCTCCCACCCAGGGCCCCACCACCACAGGACAGGGGGCGGGACACCCATAGCAGCAGATGAAGGGAAAAGATAAAGGAAGAGTGCCAGACAGACCCTGCCCCCCATCCTTCCCCACTGTGGGGTTTCAGCTCCTGTGGGGTTGAGGAGACGGAAGCAGATTGGAACTGACTGTGAGACTGAATTGCATAGAAACAGGGCTGGACATTTTCATACCTGAAAGTGACTCTTAATTATGAAAGCTAAACCATCTCTCTTAGATATTGACAAGGCAAGGGAGATGCAACAGAGTTTGAAGGCAGGAGTGGATGAAGACTTGGTAAACCCCTAACACTTTGGTCCCCGTCCTCCATCCCTAAGTCTGGAATGTCTCTCCCCTCAGTCCTCCCAAGACTGAATCCTTTCTCTCCACTGGATGTGACTTTTCCAGGCAAGCAGCATCCCTCTGGGGAGACATCCCTCGAATCATCACAGTAGCTCGCTTCTGTGTTCCAGATGGGGTTCACCTGGCCTCCCAGGGGTGGGCACACCTCCCAGGCCTGACCAATCAGAGGACTCCACCTCACTGAGCTATCAAGAAAGAGCTGCTCCCAGGGTGTTCCAACTCTGTTTTCTTAGATTCTGTATTTGTCGGTTTGGCATCCATTCATCACAGGGTCAACTGTATTAACTATATTTGCTTATTTTCTATATTCTTGATACTCTAGCATTGAATACATCTGGCCTCGCTGACTGGGGGCAGGGAGAGACTGTCTCTCCCAGCGCTAGCTAATTCCTAAAGATAATAGACAACTCACCTGCAAGCGAGCCTTGCATATACACCCCGTCATTCCCAATCCCATACCCCCAACCACCTGGGCCATCTGACCCCCACCCACCAAGCCAACGTTACCCCCGCCCTAAAACAACCCAGGGCTAAATACCAGAAACTAGGGACAGCCCTGACACCCCAAAGTCACCTGGATTATTCAAACTAGCCAATCCCAAGCTGTTTCTGCCCTGCTTTTCCCACAAAAACCCCAGTAAAGGCTTTGGCCTAGACGTGCCCCTCACTCCTTCTGCCTCCCGATCAAAACAGGTGCTTCTCTCTGTGGCCCCGTGTGGTGAGGTAGCCCCCCTCCTCTTGGGAACAGTAAGTAATAAACATCTTCTTTCAGTGGCACTGACTTCTTCGTGTTGTCACTCAGTCACCTCCATAAATTCAAATCCCATGGGGACATTTCCAGGCACAGGGTACAAGGACCTTGCAACCTGGAGCTGCCAGGGACACCCTTCCAGCCCCATGTGGACAGCTGTTAAACAGTGACATCAACCCAGAGAGATGCAGAGCTAAGAAATGGACAGGCAGAAACAGCTTGGACCACATTGTTGGAGCACCAGGGTCCATATGCTTTACTCTGAGCTTTTAGGTTATATGAGCCACCTCCACCACCAATTTTTTCTTTCTTTCTTTTTTTTTTTACTTTGCTCTAACAAGGTTGAGATGGGCTTTCTGACCTTTGCAGCTCAGTCTTGGCTAATGCAGTCTCCTCCAAGGCCCTGATTAAGTCTCACTTCCTCCAGGGAGCCCTCCAAGATTACTCCAATTTTCCAGTCTCTCTCCTCACAATGCCAACTGCGCCTAGGATATTATAAGGTCCTTACATAAAATATAAGATTTTGTATTACTGCCTCACATTCCATCTCAGAATACTCTCTAACCACTCCATGGTTTCCCCCTGCTCCTAGTTTCCGGAGGGCAGGGATGCTCTCTGATGAGTGTTCCCTGGGTGTGCTCTTATGCCCCTAGTCACTCTGGGACATTTCCAGAGTTGCCGTTTGTGATCAAATCATCAATGGCGTAACAACAGGGGATCTTCCTGCCCCCAGATGTCCATGCATCACCCTCTTAGAGAGCCTACAAACCCAGGTGCAATTTTCTCCCCAGTCTTTTCTCGAATTCAGACACATCACAAATCTTCTCTAGACTTTCCTGGGACCATCAAGAGCCACATCACTTGTCAAGGATCTCCTGCCCTGGCTCACCAGCAGATATTAGTGGGAAGCCCTGAATGGGCTGAGGCGAATGCAAACCCTTGTTGGTGCCTCGTTCGGCTTTGCTGTTTAGCTCACCTTCCAACTGGTCCATGAGGGAGAGGTGGGGAGCAATGACCCTGCTTCCCGAGTGGACTGATCCATTCATGGCCACAGCACTTTTGAGTCATGTGGCTCTGGGTTTGCATCCTGGCTCCACCACCACCTGGCTGTCTTCAGGAAAGTCCCATGCCCTCTCTGATCCTTAGGAACTTTCCTTCTAAGATATTAATAACACTGCAAAGTGAGTGGAATTTTGAGGCTCCAAGAGGCTGCAATATGGGCTGGGCTCTGTAGACTGTGACGTCTGTGTACATTCTGCCCCCATCAGTGCCTTCCTTGTAACCCTCTTTCAGGAGCACCAAACCTCCATGGAGATTTAGCAAAACCAAGATTCCTTCATCCTCAGATGCCCTTCCAACCACACACCAAGCGCTCCCCAAAAGGAAACATTTCAACTTTCCTCCATCGTATCCCCTCTTCAGGAGCTAGAGTCAGAACACCATGGATCTCTCACCTGGCGCCCAGGTAAAAGAAGGAGTTGTCTGCCGTCCCGTCCCGGGAGACCCTCAAAGACTCAGCTACCCGGAGGGGATGATTTTGAGGGCAATGTCCCATTTTTTCCAAAATAAATTAGGATAATGAGGATTCTTATGCATGCCCCATTACTACTTGTTCCTTTGGCATGTTAAAGGGGAAAGCACCTTGGAATTTATCTCCACCTGCCCAGCTGTTCCAAGGAGTCCAGGGGTTTGTCAGAGGCATGCCCTGCATGGCCATGGGCTGGAAAGAAAGCACTGGGCTTCTCACTGCTTCTCCGAGCAACCAGAGAAACTCTGTGGTTATCTCTTGAGTTTCACATTCATCCGTTTAATGTGCTGGTCTTCCTGTGAAGTTTCATTTCATCCCCTGTAATGGGCCCAGAGCAGCGATGCTGCCAGGATGGGTGAAGTCTTTGGTGCAGGAGAAGGAATGTCAGCTGTCTGGGAGCAGCATGAGGGCATCACTTTGACCCATTTTATAGATGGATAAATTGAGGCTGAGAAATTCTAAGTCCCCACTGACTGAATCTGCTGATTCTTCTTTGGATCCTCTTTCTGCAAGGTCAGTGTGTTCAAGTATTTGCACACCTAGACCGCTCAAGTACAGCCAACAGGCAGTGCGGGGCCGTGAACTGTTTCTTACCGATTCATGCCAAGTACAGAAATTGAAGGTAAATATTTAGAAAATGTTATTGGAATTGCCAATAACTTTGGAATTGCCACAATATCTAAGTCCCTGGTCAGTGGACTCATTTCTACGAACAAGGTAAAACCTGTTCAGATGGCAAGGAGGATGTGGTAGGAGTCGAATGGTAGCCTCGTGAAGTGGACCGTGCATCCGCCCAAGGTGGGCCGGCAAGAAGAAAAACTCGTCCTTCGGCACCAATAATTTGACAAGCACCATCACGTGGATTTAAAATTTCATGAAGAGTAATTTTAATGATAATAGATATTTCTTTTCCTCTGTTTTAGAAAATACATTACTAGCCCATGACACCTCTGAGCTCATGGATGTTTGGCTTGGCATAAAGCTAGCAGGGGTGTTTAAGTAAAAATGTTTAAAGTAAGACAATCTAAAGAAGACTGTCACCAAGACACTTATCCAACTGGTACAAGAACAGACAAGGCAAAGCATAATAAAGGTATTATGTGATAAGGGTGAAGAGTAATACTCAATGCCAAATATACTTGCAAAAAATTAAAAGCAAGTTTCAGAATAAAAGCTTGGAAAGCATGATAGCAAGCAACACCAGATTTCATTTTAATGGGCAGAGTACTTTCCCATCTATGATAGACTGGGCCGTGATAGCTTTACGAGGTGAACATTTTTGCTCCCCACGTTACGAGGAAAGAAAAAAGTGAGGCAAAGCCAGAAATGTGAATCAGATGGTCCGCGCACTCTTCAGAACCACCCTCCACCCCAGTTCTGGGAGAAGAGGGCAGTGTGGGCCTGAGTCTTATCTCAGCCTCTTCTGCTCTCAAGACAAACCCCAAAGGTAGCGGGGTTCATCCCCTCGGGACAACGCTGGGCACATTCTCCAGGTCTTGAATTAAAACGTATCAGCCTTGTGAGTCCTAATGACCAGCTGCTTCTAATCTGGGCTTCTCTTCTCCATCCGTCCCCTTCTTCCCCCACCCTGGGCCCCTGACACACCACTGGGGTGGTGACTCTTTCGAGGATGCTAAAAATTGCTTTATTTTTCACCACTAATTTGCCAACAAGCTCAGCCATCAGTCCAGTTGGCCAGAAATGAAATTCTATAATTACACAAAAGCCTGGGTCAGTGACCTCCTGATTGCAATATCTTGTCTTTTTTGTCCCTCCCTTCCAGCACCTCGCCCATGGGACAAAATTGCTTTGGCTTCTCCGGCAGCCTCCTGAATGAGGTGGTATTGGAAACTAGTGAGGCGTGGCCCTACAGAGGTGTTCATAGCTTTGCAATAATTTACCCATTTTCATTTTGTTTGATTTCATTAACACCTGGGTCTCAGGAGAGAGCCCAGTCGGGAAGGAGGAAAAAACAAATGATTTCCGTTGAAATCGAGTGGCTATCACTGCCTTGTCTGGCAATTCCAAGAGAGTGTGAAACGCCAAGCGGGTAGTCCAGTCCGATCTTGGGGAAGAAGGAGGTCTCTCCTCTGAGACAGTCTGCACTGCGAAGTCTCTCCCTTCATGCCCCTCAGCCCTCCAGGGCCCCCTGTCTTGGGCTCACTCCGTTGGCATCAAGTTGGTGCCCCGTACTGGTCCTTCTTTCCCAAGTATTCAGTCTCACCTGCCCAGTGGACTGAGGTCACTGGGATGGCTACATCCAGTCAGCAGTGCTCAGTGATTAAGAGCACGGACACCCAGAACTAAGTTCTAATCCTGGCTCTGACTCCTGCTTTGCTGGTAGCCTTGAAAATGGAGCTTCAACTCTATAAGCCTCGGTTCCCTTCTAAATAAAGTGGAGACGGCAGCTCCTGCCTCATAGGGTTGCTGCAGGGATTGGCTGGGATCATGGGTGTGGAGCATCGCATGTGTCTCTGACACATTGTCAGTACTCAGAAAACAGAGAAACAATAGTAATCATGGTCATCATCTTCATCATTTTCTCTTTCTCCTTCCTCCTCCTCTACCTCATCTTCGCCTTCATCATTATCGGGCCCTGTCCTGCCATCTCAGTGTCTACAGGCTCTCACCAAACAGAATCCAGTCCCAGAGTAAACTGGAAATGCTTATGGGGTGGGGAGTACACAGTCCCCGGACCCAGGGCCCTCCAGAGAGAGATTCTCACCCAATACAAGCCACACTACAGAGCTGCATGGCACACTCTTCCTCAAAGGCCTAAGAATTCTGGGAGACTCGGTGATGTTCCAGGGATGGGGAAAAACACTCCACTGACAAATGGCAACTGGATGGTGAGAGAGCCCACCATGGCCAAGCTGAGTCTAAACACCGGATCTCCCTGTTTCTCCCCCAGTTCCCTAGGAGACACCCCAGAGAGAGGCCATGGCTGGAAGGCAAAACCACCACCGCTTTGACCCATGACGATAGCAGGCAGATGGAAACCTTGCTCTCGGGTAGGAGGGTCTTCCGGATGCCCCTCAAGTCAACAAGAAGCATTACAGACCGCCTCCATCATCACAGGAGGTTGGTCAGCCTATAAAGGCAAGTCCTTCCATTCTTAGCCATAAGCACATGATGCCAGCTGCAGCTGACATTTATTGAGTGCTTGCTGTATACAGTGTTTGGAGCATTGTCCGTGTACTAACTCATTTCATTCTTTCAAGTGGCTGCGAGAAAGCTTAGGCAGCAGGAGGTTAATCTCTGGTTCAAGGTCTGACAATAGGAAGCAACAGAGGTAAGATGCCACCCACGTCTGCCTGGCCCTGGAGTCCACATCGCTAGCTGTTGGACAGCTGTGGCCATTACAAAATTCTTCACTGTCTTGAACTAAAACTTCCTGGAACTTGGGACCTTTGGTCCTGTTCTGCATTTAGGGGTCTCTGCACTGAAGTCAGCTCCCCTCCAGTGACAGAGCCCCGCAGGTGTGCCTTCAGCTCGAGTGTCCCCATCTCAGTGCCTCAGCTCCAGACTAAAAACACCATCAAACGTGGTTCACCGGCCACAAGTTAAGGGGCCTCTCCACTCTGCTCATCCTTCTCTGGGCTCTCCCCAGCACGTGAAAAGTCCCTCTCGATTGGGGGACCTGGTAGCAGGAGCCCCAGAACAAGCTCTGAGGGCAGCAGAGGGAGAACCTCATCTCCATCCTCCCTGGATGTTTGGTCTCTAATCAGGAATTCTTGGCTACCCAGTTCTCAAATTCCCACGTGCTCCAGAATCCTCTAGGTCAAACATGCAGATTCCTGGGATCCACATCCAGACCTGTGGCATTAGGATGATACGGTGAACCTAAGAATATGTATATGTAATAAGAGCTGCAAGGGATTTCTAAGTGGAAAAGGTAAGGGGGCAAGGGGAGATGTCCTTCAACTCTACTTTAGAAACCCAGCCTGGGGGTGGGGGCGAGAATGATTGGGAGTTTGGGATTAGCAGATGCAAACTATTATGTATAGAATGGATAAACAACAAGGTCCTACTGTATAGCACAGGGAACTATATTCAATATCCTGTGATAAACCATAATGGAAAAGAATATGAAAAAGAATGTATACATATGTATAACTGAATCACTTTGCTGTACAGCAGAAATTAACACCATGTTGTAAATCAACTATACTTCAATAAAATAAATTGTTTTATTTTATATGCGATGGAATATTACTCAGCCATAAAAAAGAACAAAACAATGTCATTTGCAGCAACATGGATGGACCCAGAGATTGTCATACTGAGTTAAGTCAGACAGAGAAAGACAAATATCCTATGATATCACTTACATGTGGAATCTAAAAAAATGGTACAAATGAACTTATTTGCAAAACAGAAGTAGAGTCACAGATGTAGAAAACAAACATGGTTACCAAGGGAGAAAGGAGAGGAGGGATAAATTGGGAGATTGGGATTGACATATACACACTACTATGTATAAAACAGATAACTGATAAGGACCTACTGTATAGCACAGGGAAGTCAACATTCTGTAATGACCTACATGGGAAAATAATCTAAAAAAGAGTGGATATATATATATATATATATATATATATATATATGTATAAGTGATTCACTTTGCTGTACAGCAGAAACTAACACATTGTAAATGAACTATACTCCAATAAAAATTAATTAAATAATGTATAATATTGCATTAACTTTGTATAGTGACAGATGGTATCTAGACTGATTGTGGTGTTCATGTCACAATGTATACACATGTTGAATCACTATTGTACACATAAAACAAATATAATATTGTATGTAGAATATATCTCAATAAAAATGTTGGCTGAAAAAAAACTAAATAAAAAAATTTAAAAAAAGAACCCAGCCTAGAGTCCCAGCACTTCCTGGGTCAGCCACCCACATGTGAGGGACAATTCAAATACCCAAGTGTTCTTCCTACTTGCCTGCAGCCATCCTCCCACCTCCTGCTTAGACAGCTGAGGGCCCCAGCCCATAACCATCACCAGACCATTGGAAAGCCCAGGGCCAGAGGGCATCAGCCTTCCTCAGCAAAACCACGCTCCCTGTGTCCCAGTCTCCTTCTTTCTGTTTCTTTACTCACAACAAGTTTACTTCCAGCTCAGGGCCTTGGTACTTGCTATTCTTTTCCCAAGATCTTTCTGGGATTGGCTCCTTCTCGCCACCACCTCCTCACCAAGGCCTTCTCTGATCAGCCTATCTGCAGCTGACCCCTCCTGGGCCCTCTCCATCACCTAACTCTGCTCCATTTTTTCCCACGGGACTGAAATTTCTTGTTTGTGGTCTGTTTCCCTTATAAAGGAAGCCTGTGTCTCTTGTTTCTCTCTGTGCCTCAGTTTCCACATCTGTAAAATGGGGATAACTTGACCTCACAACCAGCACGTTGCTGGTTGCTCATTATGGACTATTGGGATGATCAAAGGAGGTAACATGTAGAACACTCAGAACAGTGCATAGCGCCATATAAGCACCATCTAAGTGATGGTTTCTATTATTTATATTAATATCATCATTCATTGCTTTGTTCTTAGCATCCAGAACTGCACCTCGTACATAGCAGGCACCCAATACATATTTTCAAATGAATATACACATGGATCGAAGAGCCAAGATGCAGAGGGTCTGAAAAGTCCCACCCTGTCTGCTTCCCAAGCCCCAGGCCAACCCCTCCTTGTGGGTTGTAATTACCCAATAATGAGAATCCCAGCCCCTGAGGGCTCCACATAGGGCGCCTTCTACAAAGATGAAAAGCTCATTTGTTAATAACTACATAGCAATATCTAAAATTTTGGTTGTATTGTGAGGTTGGGTGCCTTCCCCATTCACCAATAATGACAGGCCACTTAAAAAATAAATAACACGTATAATTTAAGCAACGAAAACAAATAGCAGTGTTGGTTTTCCCTGGGAAAATATTTTCACTATTTCCTCGAGACGTCCTCATGGGTGCCCCTGCCTTGGCCTCCCCTACTGAGATGCCTTCTCAGCAGGCAGCCTGGGAGTGGAGCGCACGGAGCAGGGGCGGGGACGAGACCTCACCCACAGCCTCTCTGGAGGCTGGGGTCGTTTTCTCCAGAGCTAGGAAGGGGGAAACTACTTTCTCCCTCCACCCCCAGCCCCACTCTCTTTCCTAGCACCCTCTCCCCACCAGAGGTTACACACTCAAATGCCCATAGGGGCAGACAGGCAATGTACATGAGCAATGCAGGTGGCTGTGTGGGGCGATAGGGACGGGTGGGGCTTGTGGTAAATTGAAGAGCAAAGGTTCCTCCTATAGGGGTCAAACCTGCCAATGGTTGCCATGCAGATATGGAAGAATGCAGACCCAGTTTTGCCAAATCTCCTGACATATCAAAAGAAGCCATTAATTTGGATTTTAAATGTTGGTCCTTTTAATGGTCTCAAAGGTCCTACATCCTGGGCCCCATTGTCTCTGATTTCATCTCTTATTTCACTCATCCTGCTCTGGCCACACTGGCCTCTACTGTTTGGGAGCCATGCCAGACACACTCCTACCACATGACATTGGCACTGGCTCTTCCATCTGCCTGGAGTACTCTCCTCACAGATTGCAAGGCCAGTGTGGCTGGAGTACGGTAGGTGAGGAGGGACATGGCAGGGAAGGAAGTCAGAGAAGAGCCCAGGGTAGCCAGATTACGGGTGGAGGTGGGGAGGTTAAAATCATACAAGGATGTTTTTGCTTGTCACAAAGGTTGGTGGATGTTAACAGCATTTAGCAGGTAAGGGTCGGCAGGCCAGACCTCCATGCAGACAGCTCCTCACACAAAGAATTATCCACCAAACATCAAGGCAGGTGAAAAAACTAGTTATAATATTGGGAGCCTAGAATCTGACTTTATTTCACATTTAATACAAAGGGTTCTTATTTTTTGCACAATATTATTCAACACTGAACTTTCTAGGACTGCCATTTGTGTGTAAATCAAGGGGAAGTTCTTTTCTATTCTGTCAGGAGATTTATCAGGAATTAGTCCCCTTTATGGGGACCCCACCATTGAAAGCCATCCATGCCGCTGTGGAGCTTGAATCACCAGCAGAGCATCAGTCTGTGTCTACAGGGTCACGTTCATGGGGAGTCTACGTACATCGGCTGCAAGCTCTGATGCCTTCACTGTGTCTTGCAGGAGGGTTGGGCTGGAATATTTATGTTCTGATGTAATTGTTATTTTATTATAAATTAGTTGCCTTTTAATTCTCCTCTAGAGTATACTCAGGACATTATATGGCTTATATAGATTTATTTAAATTATGTGTATAGATAGATTATGTTATCTATGAATTCCATTTCAGCACAGTATAAGGAGCATTGCAATGCATTTGTTATTTAATAAGGACAAAGAAAAAAATGAGACCATATCTGATATTCCTGAGGCCCCGGATGTGGAAAATTGCAGGACACAGAAAGGGACTTTGGCCCTTCCTTGGCCAAGCTGCCCTGGGAAGACCCTCTAGAGGGGCAGGGACACCAGCTAGGGACTGCCCAGCCATCTAGGAGAAATGCTAGGAACAGCAGTGGAGCAGGTGGGGAGCAGTGGGGCTGAGAGATTTGCTGATGGATTGGATGTTTGGTTCTGAGTTACAGGGGGAAGAAAAGAGGACAATTTCTGAACTAGGGAGATCTGAGTCTCGATTTGGATGGCAATCCGTGCTCTGGGAATAGAAAACGCCCACTGGCAAATGCTTGGAGGCAACCCCCTTCCCACCACCCCACCCCACCCGCACCCATCGCTGGTACTGGCAGCATCACATTATGGAGTGAGCATGAGATTTGCAGTCAGGATACCTGGCTCGAGTCCTGGCTCCAACACCGACCAGCTGCGTGATCCTGAACGAGTCACTTAACTTCGAGACTTGGCTTCTCCACCCTGAACAATAAGGTTGATAATTATACTCACCTGACAGCGTGGTTGTAAAGACAAAACTAGACGCAAGCAAAATGGGACACTGCAGAGAAACACTCCTTCACCACTAATGGCTCCATTACTCTCAAGGGTCTATGCTTCCTTGTGTCCCCTTAGGCTGTCTTCAAAATTTAAGAAACACTTGGGCCAACTCTCTGCTAGATTTTCAACTCTTCATCTCCACCCTGATCCTTTGCCAAAGACGGCTTTTAAAAATGCACATTCACACGCACACGCACACATACACACACACACACACACACACACACAAATGAAGGAATAAAAAAGGAAGGAAAGGGAATTAAGAAGAGAAAACAAATGAAATTGAAACATAAATTAGGACTTTGGGATTAACAGATAGACACTACTATATATAGAATAGATAATCAACAAGGACCTACTGTATAGCACAGGGAACTCTACTCAATATTCTGTAATAACCTACATAGGAAAAGAATCTGAAAAAGAATAGATACATGTATATGTATAACAGAATCACTTTGCTGCACACTTGAAAGTTACACAGCAGTGTAAATCAACTATACTCCCATATAAAATAAAAATTTTTTTTAAAAGGCAAATATTTCTACAAGTCTTATAATGAAAAAAGAAAGAAAGAAATTGAATCAAAGAATTAATGACTGAGCATGGAACTGGGCATAAATTCCCCAGTGAATAAGATAAAACAGGAAAGTCAACTCTTGCTATATAACAAACCACACCAAAGCTGAGGAGCTTGAAACACCACTGGTTATTCCTCACAAATCGGTGAGTCAGCCAGATGGGTCTGCTGCTCTGGGCCAGGCTGGGCTGATCTTGGCTGGGCTCACTCATGCATCTGAGTTGGATGGCACATTGCCGGTTGCTCTGAGATGGCCTTGACTGGGACACCTCCCCCACTGCTCCATGGGGTCCCTCATTCTCCAGTAGGCTGGCCTAATCTTGTTCACATGGCAGTGTCATGATTTCAATTCTTGTAAACATACGGAGACCCAGGTCAGGCCTAGCATAGAGTCTGTGACCTGAGAGGGTGGAAGCTGCATGATGGCCTCTTGGAAGGCCATGAGCTTACAGCTGACACGCCACCCCTCCTACCACACTCTAGCAGTCGAAGGAAGGCATGAGGCCAGTCCAGATTCAAGGCGCAAGTAGCCCCCACCTCTTATCAAGAGGAAGAAAGATTGTCACCATTTTTGCAATTCACCGAAATGACAGATCACAGCTCTAATTATCAGAGAAGAAATATGGCAGTTTCTTGAAGCAAAATTATTCCCCTTGACCAACTCAGAGCAATGCTCCCAAGGGGCAGACACCATACTGGTTTAATTGTCTTCATAGCAGCAATCTTTTATGGAATAAGTGCTAAGCACTCTACATTCAGTGCTTCAAAAAGTGCAGGAGGCACGGCATGGCTCTTAGTTGTGAGAATTATCGTTGGTACACACGTGAGTCAAGTAGTTGTTTGTGGTCATATTTGTTTTATCTTATTGCTTTCCATTTGTGATAAGTGATATCAATTTTCTTTTCATGCAAATATAAAAATTTCCTTTCAAAATAGATCAAAGTCTTTTCAAAGTAGGTCAATTTAAAGGAGTTAGGGGAACGCTTCCATGTCCACTCCCACCCCCCATCGCACCCAGCACGGCGGTGGCTACGAGGGTGGAGAAGAGCAGGGTTGAGCATATGGTCAGCAGCCTAGGCTTGACAGTTGAACCTGCCTTTATGGGTTGTGTGGCCTTGGCAAACCCTACAACATCTGGAGCCTTGGTTTCCTTACCCGTGAGATGAGAATAGTAGTCAAATCTCATACGGATTTCCTGAGGATTAAATGAGATGGCAAGTAAAGCATTTAGGAAACATCTGGCACGTGGTCAGCACTCAAAAACAGGGTAGCTGTTTGTTGCTTTTATTATTACTTCCACTCTCTCCTCTAACAGGTCCCCAGCCAGTGCCCAGGCTTGTCTTCACACTGTCCCACACTCATTTCATGCCCCAAGGCCTTTGCTCAGGCTTTCTCCATCACCTGGAATGTCCCCTCTACTCCAGGGGTCCCCAGCCCCCCGTACCGGTCCTCAGCCTGCTAGGAACCGGGCCGCACAGCAGGAGGTGAGCGGCGGGGAGCAGCGAAGCTTCATCTGCGCTCCCCATCGCTCGCGTTACCGCCTGAACCATCCCCCACCCCCTCCACCCCTCCACCCCTCCACCCTCTCCTTCCGTGGAATAATTGTCTTCCACAAAACCGAGCCCTGGTGCCAAAAATGTGGGGACCGCAGCTCTACTCCACTCCCTAACACAGCCCGTCCCTGGGGCCAGCCCACTTCAGCGTCACCTCCACGCATCCCTGCTCTGGCATTCACAGTGGCTGTCCCTTCTCACTTCACAGGGTGCTCACCTCCTCTGCCCAGTGGTGGGACCCTCTTTGGTCAGGCCTAAGCCCTCCCCTTTCTCATGCCCTCCATGCCCAGGTGTGCTTCCTGGCCCTCCAGCAGCCTTGCCCAGGTGTGCTTCCCGTCTGTCTGATGGAATTTGTTCCAGAAAACCACTCCAAGCATCATCCTCTAAGACAGTGGCTCTCAGCTGGGGGTGATTTTGCCCCCCCAGGGAAGCATTTGGCAATGTCTGGAGACATTTTTGTTTGTCACAACTGGAGGGGGTGGTGGATTTGCTGTCATCTAGTGGGTAGAGGTCAGGGAGGACGCCAAACACCCCTCAGTGCACAGGATACTACCCACAATGAAGACTTATCAGGTTCAAAATGTCCACAGTGCCGAGGGGGAGGAACCCTGCTTTCAGGAGACACCTGTTCTCCTTCAGAGAGCGAGGACGCTGGGGTTCCGGGTAATTCGGTTCTCAGGGCTGCACAAGTCACAGCTGCGCTGCCCGCCCCGTTTTACAGCCTCCAGCACCTGGAGCTGTGTCTGAGCCCGAAATGGAGCCCTCGCGCACCCCGCCCCTTGTCCGAGCGTCTGCGAGTCCCTGCGGATTTTTTTTTTTTTTGCGGTACGCGGGCCTCTCACTGTTGTGGCCTCTCCCGTTGCGGAGCACAGGCTCCGGACGCGCAGGCTCAGAGGCCATGGCTCACGGGCCCAGCCGCTCCGCGGCATGTGGGATCCTCCCGGACCGGGACACGAACCTGTGTCCCCTGCATCGGCAGGCGGACTCTCAACCACTGCGCCACCAGGAAAGCCCTGTCCCTGCGGATTTGTATGAAGCACTGTGACTAAGGCCAGCTGAGCTCGCCTTGTTCTCGCTGGGGAGGGACAATGCCCCATTACCGGGAGGCCAGGTCCCAGCCCACAGCATGGAGCATGGACCAGAGAGGGAGAGAGAGGGAAACGGGGCAGGGCCAGACTAGTCCTGGGATGGGAGTTCCGACAGTCCCTGGTAAGAATGGTTATAATTAGGAGAACACAAATGTCAGTATCTCCTTCTGGATGCCCAGTACGTGAGGGTTTATGCTTTATTCGCAGCCCTGAGGTTGGCCTTTTCCTGCCGACTTCCAGGGGTATCGCTGGTTGTTCTCACAACCAACCAGGTGAGAAAACTGAGGCTGAGAAAAATCAGGTGATTTGCCAAGGACACCCAGCTGGTAGGTGGAGAAGTAGAGGCCGGAACTCAGATGATCTGAATTGTGGTTATTAGAAAGCACCCATTCTGTGCCAAGCCCAGTGGAAGTGCCAGGTGGGGAGTTGGTAACTTCAGTAGGTCCAAGAACCGGGAAGAACCTGATGAAAACCCGGCCACACCCCTCCTTCTGACTTCTACAGCTTGATACCACCCCCGCCATCATTGATTGGACTAGGAGAGGGTGTGGTCCAAGATGAGCCAATCAGAACCTCTCTCGAAGGAATTGGCAATTAGAACGGAACATTCGGGTCAGATAGAGGTGGGCCTGGGAAAATAAAGGTCCAGAGGGAGCTGCATTCTTATCTGATTGGGGTGTTCAAAGCCAAGGGGCAGCTGGAAGTGAGAGAAAGACAAACCTTGCAGACGTCTATGTGTGTCGTCGGGAGGTTCTCAGTCCGTGGAGAGGCGGGGAACTTTCACACTGGCAACAGCTGACCCATCACGCAGCCCTGGAGGCAGAGATGGTCTCTGCAACCACTGATCCTCCAAGCGCCTTACTTCCTGCAGCTGGATTCCAAAGGAATCCCTGAATCTGAGAGTTAGAATGTGGTTTTGCTCTTTGCTTCTAAATCTGAAGTTGGCAAACTTTTCCCGTTAAGGGCCAGATAGTATTTTTGGCTTTGAGGGCTACACAGTCTGCATCCCAACCTCTCCACTCTGCCGTTGCAGCAGGAAAGCAGCCGTAGACAACAAGGAAATGAAGGAGTGTGACTGGGTTCCAATAAAGCTTTAAATACCCTAAGGCACAGAGGGCAGAATGTGGCCCCCAGGCTGTAGATTGCTGACCCTTGATGCAAATAAAGCCTGAGGTCCAGTGCACAGCATTTGTCTAAGGCACAAGTTCCCGTGTCTCAGGAGATGGCATGGCCATTTACCCAACTGTCTGGCTAAAAACCTGGTGTAGCTGAGCAGTCAATGTCCCACCGCATCCCCCGGGCACTAGCCTCTACACCTGCTTACTACAAAGTCCTGCAGGACAGTACACAGTGCTGACACATGGCGACCCAGCCGCTCACCCCTCGGGTCTGAGATGTGTGCTCCACGCTAACTCCCCCAAGTCCCCAGCAGAAATAAGATGCAGGTGCCCACATTGGTAACTTCTTGGTTCCGCATATTTATTGGCTGCCTTTGTTTCCCCAGCTCACTTCTCTCCCCTGTGGTTGCTTCCTGGAAGCACCTCTCAAATAACTCCCTTACGCTGGAATCCTGCTCTCAGGATATCCTAACCCAGACTAAGGCACCCAGGAGTCATCAATGGCCACTCTCGTTCTCTCTCGCCCCACACCCAAACCATTAGCCAATCAGCCCTTCCTTCAAAACATATGGGGAATACAGCCACTTCTCACCACCACCACTGCTTTGCCCTTGGTCCAAGCCACGGTCATCTCTGGGGCCGTCACAGTCCCTTCTCCACGTACGCAGCAACCAAACAAAACCAAAGTTAAGCCAGGTCCCACCTCTACTCAAAACCCAACTAGGGCTTCCCATCACACTTAAAATAAAATGCTAAGTTCTTAACCTAGTCTATAAGGCCTTACAGGATCTGGCTCCCATCTGCCTCTCTGATCTTTCCTTGCAACTCTCTTCCTCTCATTCACTCTGCTCCATCACTCTAGCCTCTTCATGATTCTTGAAACCTTCCGTACATGTTCCTGCCTCAGGCCCTTTGCACTGGCTGTTGCACTTGTTTAGACCACTGTTCCCTGAAATATCTACATGGCTCCTCCTCTCACTACATTCAAGTCGTTACTCAAATTTGACATAATTAGTGAGATCCTCACTGTCTATCCTCTTTAAAATAGATCCTCTTCCTGTCCATCCCCTTGTTCTGCTATCCTGTATATATCCTAAATATTATGTATTTATTTGCTTATTTGATTTTGTTTTGTCTTTCCCAACTAGACTGTAATCTGCTTTGGCCTGTGCCTGGCATATTCTAGTTACTTAATACATATTAATGAGGGAAGGGAAAAAGGTGTTAGGCTGCCTGGGTTCAAATATTGGCTCTGCCATGTAACAGCTGTATGACCTTGGACAAGTCATTTTCCCTTCCCATGCCTCAGTTTCTCATCTATATTGTAGGAATAAATAAGAAACAATGATAATAAAACCTATCTAATAAGATTATTGTGGGGATCAGGTGAGATAATCCATGTAGAGTAACTGGCAGATATTACAGCACTTCATAAATGGCAGCCAGGTTTATTATTGGGATGACCATGGGGCCTCTATTTCCTAATCTGTGAAATGGGGCTGTTGCAAGAATTAAATGAGGTGATGAATGGAATTTGCCTGGCATATAGCCCTCTATAAAAATTAGTGATTATTTTTTATAAACACACACACACACACACACACACACACACACACACACACATGTACACAGAGCCCATAAAGTGCAATCCATTTCTGCCTTCCCTGAGCAGATTCCCTGAGGACCAGGAATTAGCATGAACATAAGACCGTAAATTCAATGGCTGAAGAAGGATGGCTCCTGTTCAGCCACAACCACATTGGTTGCATCTGAGCTGATGCCAGCACATTCTTTCTGGGAGTTTTCTCTTCCCACACACTCTGCAACCCCTGGTCTCCAGCAGACAAGCAGCCTGGCATCCCTGTAAAAGCCCCACGCAGGCATCAGAACCTCAGCTGCTCCCTGTCTGGAGCCCAGACCACCAGGCTGAGCAGCCACCGCGCCTCTGTGTGGTGTTGCTCCTTATTAGGCATCGTTAGGTACACGGTAATTATAATAATTATGTGCACCGCTTAGGCGGTCATCCTCAGTAACAACCACTGCTATTCAGAAGTCATAATTGCTGCATCAAAACTTAAAATGAAGGCTAATTCGATGTCAGTTGCTCCCCCTGCCCCGAATCCCAGCCCCCGACATAATCTCTATACCCAAAGTGCCCCGTGACCCCAGGCCATCCTTGATTAATCTGTAGAACCTAAAACAAAAAATCCGGTCCACAGGAGAGCATGGCTGTGCCAGTGGGATTAAAAGGAAACATGAGGAGGTTTGAAGATGACTTGTACGGTGTTGAATCATTTAAAAAGAAAAGAATTTGAGGGCAAGAGGTGGCTGCAGAACCTGGGCTGGGGGTCCGGAGATGGGGTTCGAATCCTGGAGGTGTCAGAGTCTTCCATGATGTTCTTCAGGTCACCCCTTCCCCATCAGTGAAGTTGGAGGGGTTGACTTGGAGAAGCATAACGGGGGCTTTCCTTCTAGTGATATTTTACAGGGGAGCAACAAATAAAGAGATGCAAGCAGAGCAGCTCTGAAAAAGGAGAAACAAGAAGATCTGGAGACCCCCTGCCTTATCTAACCACACAGCACCTATGGGATATCTCTGCAAACACCTAGGTTTCCAGGCACGTCGATGCTCTCTGAAGCACTGGTTCTCAAGCTGGGCCCCACGTTAGGCTCGCTGGGGAGATTTAAAATCTGCTAATGCCCGGGTCTTACTCCCAAGGTTATGATTTTGTTACTCTAGATGCAGCATAGACACCAGGACTTTTTAAATTTCCCCAGGTGATGCTAAAATGCAGGCTTGTCTGAGAAGCACTCTTCTATAGGCTTATATCTGGACATTCAGAGGGCCTCTAATTCTTCCCAGCCTGGTACAAGGGTCCCCTCACTGGGCCTCAGTTTCCGCATTTTCCAAGTGAAAATGTTGAATGCGATGGCCTCCAAGGGCCTCCCAGCTCTCAGTTTCCCGCAGCTGGGGATCACTCCAGAGCTTGGAGAGTCTGAAGCATGAGGTAAGGCAAGGCTGTCTGTGTCCCTTTTTCTCCTGCCAAATGTTTGTATCCACTCCTACCAGTGCAGGCCTGGCCTCAGTGCTATAGAACAAAAAATCATAAGAATACTATTAAATACTCCCTGCCCTCCAAGCACTTGAGGAACCAAGAGAGAACCATTTATTGGAAATAAAAGGGCTAAACAGAAATACACACACTCACACACACAGAAGCCACCAGTGTTCAACTTCCCCAAAGGTAAACTACAGTTCTTGTTACTCGAATCCAGCATTTCCCTAGGTGGGTTGAACAGAACATTAATCCCAAGAGAAGATGCTCAGTGAAGATCTGAATACACGATGGAACCCTGATTCCTGCGTATGGAAGAGTCACAATGCAAGTGTACAGAATAAGAATAATCCTGCAATAAATAATCCTGTTTCGCTCCATTTAACCTATAGTTCCAAACTTCTTTGACTACAGAACTCCACTCAAGGTCTTTGGAACTAGTGGGGCACTGAGCACAGACTGGAACAGACAGAGGCACAGGCATGGACACCCAGTTAATTCAGCCTAGGGAATGGAGGCCTAATTTTGAGCAGCTTTGGGAAGAATGTTGGTAAAATTGCCACAAATTTGTCAGGCTTTGGCTTCAGGAAAGACAACATTCTCAGGTGGTCCCGCAAGAAATGAAGACAAGCCATGGGTGCATTTCAGGGAATGGGGGCAGTACCCACCAGGGAAAGCCTGTCCACATGGATGCAGAACGTGGAGTCAGCAAGAAGAGGCAGCTCTCCAGAGGGGATTCGGACAAGCTCCTACACTATCCCCATGAGAAGGGATGCGTAGTTGACAGCCCTCACTTAGATAGGTCAATTATTTGTAGTGCAACCTTTATAAAATTCCAGGTTTAAAATGAAAAAAGAATCTTCAGGCAAGCAAGAAATGGGTTGGACATCAGTAGCATCTCATAAGGAGGAATACCTTGAGACAGCAGTGGCCGCGAACTACCCCAGAGCACCTAGATGCCTCTCCACCCTAGGTAGCCACCACGCGTCCCAAGTCGTTCCTGAGTTAGCAAAATCATACAGGGCTAAACAGAGACAGTAGCAGTGAGTAGAGCCTTTGCAAACGGTGACTCCAAAAGGCAGTCACCTAGCTGGTTCCATGGAGGAATCCATTCATGCAGCAGGATTCTTCTAGAGTATGATTACCTTCCTGATCTATGGATGCGCAAAATAACTTCTCATGCAGCTCAGGAAAAGAGCCCAGAATGAGGCTCTCTCGCCACGAAGCCCTGTCTTCCAAGGGCTGCCACTGTGTGCATGAGTCACAGACCAGCTGTACGGGGCAAGGACGGAAAAAGCAGATAATTCTTATATAACACCTACTACATGATAAGCACCTTTCTAAATACTTTACATTAATTACCTTATTAAACCTTTGATATAACCCTATCAGTTGGGTACTGCGATTATTTCCATTTTGCAGATAATGAAACTGAGGCAAGGAGAAAATAGGCAAGTTGGCCTAAGTTCCTTACCATAGCTGGAACATGGTAAAGAACACTGTGTAGGAGTCTTCCACTTTTCTCAAGTTTTTCCCTTGGGCACTTCACCAGCCTGAACTCCTCCAGGTTTTCAAGCCAGGGCACTGGAATAGAGGGGCTGCTTAAAAGGTGGGAACCAGAAATTTCTGTTGGGATCCCCTGAAGATCCTTGGCCAATAGAAGTACTATGCATGTGCAGACCAAGACTCTGCAAGGCTAGCTGAGAGCTGGTGAGGAAGGCTGATTGCTGGACATCAGACGTTACACCATGTAGGGAGTTTTGTCCTAATAAGAGTGAAGAGAGTCTCACCAAACACCTCAGGCATCAGCTGAGAAATCAGAAAATCTATGCACATCTTAGAGTAAGGGCCATGTCCTAAGACTAAAGACAAAACCTAAAATGGACCCATCATAGCAAAAAATAAAATTGAACTTAACGGAATCAAGAGGATCCACCAGTAACTTAACCGACTGCCAGAACAAAACTCAACACCACTTAAAAGAGGATAGCAAACTCCAAATCATCCAAAATACAATAAAACGTTGCTACATGTGCAAAAAACAAAACAAAACAAACAGCAACAAAACACACAGGAAAAGTGACACAAAATTAAGAAGAAAAGCAGATAATAGATACAGATCTTGAGATATTTAGGAGTTGGAATGAACAACCAAGGACTTTTAAACAGGTATATATAAATGTTAAAGAACTTAAAGGAAAATATAAACATGAAGAATTTTAAAATGGAGACCCTCAAATACAAACCATAAAGAGAACCAAATGGAAATTCTGGAACCGAGGAGTTTCATAACTGAAATGAAATATTCTCTAGATGGTTCTTAAAGTCAGATTGGAGGTAGCAGAAGAATGCCAGGAAACTTGAAGACAATTCAAGAACAGAGGCAGGAAAACAACCTTTAAAAAATTAACTGAGCTTCAGCTACTGTGCAACAATATTAAGTAGTCTAAAATAGACGTTATTGGAATTCTAGAAGGATGAGAGAGAGAGTGGGACAGAAAAAAGTATTTGAAGGAATAGTTTCCAAATTTGATGAAAAACATCTGCTGAGAGATCCAAGAAGCTCAGGAGACCCCAACGTATATATAAATATAAGAAAGCCACACAAAGGCATTTCATAGTCAAAACACTAAAAAGAAAAGTAAAAGATTTATCTAAAAATCAGAGAAAAAATACAATACCTGCAAGTAATAATTATAAAATTGATAAGTAACCTCATCAGAAAACATGCAGATAAGAAAAAATAGAAATGAAGTCTTTAAGATGCTGAAAGAAAAAACTATCAATCCAGAGTTATATATCTAGCAAAAATATCCTTCAAAAATTGGGGTGAAATAAAGATATTTTCAGATAAAAAAGAGCTTAGAGAATTCATTGTCAGCAGATCTGCCCTACAACAAAAACATGCTTTAAAAAATTTCTTAAGGCTGGGGCTAATCAGATGGCAACTCAGATTTTGAGGAAGAAAAGAAGAGCCCTGGGAATGGTAAACACGTGATTACATTTAAAAGATGACTTTTTGCTTCTCTTTGGCTTTGTAATCGACAGATGACTCTTCAAATCAAAAATAATAGCACTGTTTTGTGAAGTTTATAACTTATGTAGAAAGATGATGATGAAGATAGATAGTTATAGATACATAGATAGATGATAGATGTATGTAGATACAGGTATACAAAAATAATAGCACAAAGAACAGAGGAGAATAAATGAAATGGTAGTGTTTAAGGTTCTTATATTTTATTTGAAGTGGGAGAATATCAACTCTCAGTAGAGTTAGAATAAAAAGAGCTATATCTGAAAAAAGAATGTAGGAAATAAATGGAATAACAAAGTATTCTATACGCCCAAATTAAAGAGAAAGGGAAGACAGAAAGAAAAAGAGATAGGCCAATAGAAAGCAAATAGTAAGATGACAGATTTAGACCCAACTATATTAAGAACATTAAATGTCAATGTTCCAAACACTCCAATTAAAAAGCAGATATTATTATTCTGATTCAGACGAGCAAGGTTAACTTTATTCCAACAACAGAGATATTTAAAATATTAAGACTAATTAAAAGGGGAGAAAAGGTGTAAACTGCAAGCAGTAAAAATTTGTTTTTTTACCAAATATCAGAAAAATAGACTTCAAGACAAAGAGTATTTCCAGATAAAAGTATGTACATTTTTTTATTGAAGCATAGTTGATTTACAATATTAACTAATTAATTTTACAAGATTAATTAATTTCTGCTGTGATTCAGTTAACATATATATTTCTTTTCTTTTCATATTCTTCTCCACTATGGTTTATCACAGGATATTGAAAATAGTTCCCTGTGCTGTACAGTAGAACCTTGTTGTTTATCCATCCTATATATACTAAAAACTCACTTTAGATCCGAAAGCACAAATAGGTTAAAAGTGAAAGGATGGAGGAAAAATTGTCCATGAAAATAATAACCAAAAGAAAACTGAGGTGGCTAAACTAATATCAGACAAAATGGACTTTAAGTCAAAAAATATTCCAAGAGACAAAGAAGGACCTTATACATAGGTAAAAGCATCAATCCATCAAGAAGATGTAACAATTATATACCTACACACACTTAGCAATAGAGCCCCAAAATATGTGAAGACAAAACTGACAGAACTGAAGGGAGAAATAGACAATTCTAGAGTAATAGTTGGAAACTTCAATACCAAGCTTTCAAAAATAGATAGAACAACTAGACAGAAGATCGAAAAGAAAGTAGATTGGAACAACACTAAAAACCAACTTGATCTAACAGAGACATATGGACACTTCATCCAACAACCAGAGAATATACATCTTCTAAAGTGCACACAAAACATTCTCCAGCATAGACCTTATGTGCAGTCACAAGACAAGTTTCAATAAATTTTAAAAGGTTGAAATCATACAAAGTATCTTCTTTGGCCACATGTAATGAAATAACAAATCAATAACAAAGGAAAAGTGGAAAATTCACAGACATCTTGAAATTAAACGACACATTCTTAAATAACTAATGGATCAAAGAAGAAATCACAGGGGAGATTAGCGAATATTTTGAGACAAAAATGAAAACAGAATACAAAAAGTTATGGGATGCAGCAAAAGCAGTTTTAAGGAAAATTTGTAGCTTTAAATAACTACATTTAAAAAGAAGAAAGATCTCAAATCAAAAACTTAACCTGAGGGCTTCCCTGGTGGCGCAGAGGTCGAGAATCTGCCTGCTAATGCAGGGGACACGGGTTCGAGCCCTCGTCTGGGAGGATCCCACATGCCGCGGAGCAACTGGGCCCGTGAGCCACAACTACTGAGCCTGCGCATCTGGAGCCTGTGCTCCGCAACAAGAGAGGCCACGATAGTGAGAGGCCGGTGTGCCACAATGAAGAGTGGCCCCCGCCTGCCACAACTAGAGAAAGCCCTCGCACAGAAATGAAGACCTAACACAGCAAAAATAAATTAATTAATTAGAGTGAAATACCTTGTCAAAAAAAAGAGACATGTACCACAGTGTTCATTGCAGCACTATTAAAAAAAAATAGAAAAAACTTAACCTGACACATTCAAGAAGTAGAAAAAGAGGAGTAAAATAAATCCAAAGCTAACAGGAGGAAAGAATGATAAATATTAGAGTCAGCTAAATAGAATCGAAGCTAGAAAAACAGAGAATCAATAAAATCAAAAGTTGCTTCTTTGAAAAGATTCACAAACGTTTTGCAGATGTTTTGGTTTTTACAAACTGAACGTTTTTGGCAGTCCTGCATTGTCAGGTGATGGTTAACATTTTTCAGCAATAAAGTAGTTTTTAATTAAAGTATGTACATTGGTTTTTTTTAGATATAATGCTGTTGTACCTTAATAAACTTCAGTATAATGTAAACATAGCTTTTGAATGCACTGGGAAGCTAAAAAAAATTGTGTGACTCACTTTATTACGATATTTGCTTTATTGTGGTGGTCTGGAACTGAGCCCACAATATCTCCAAGGTATGCCTGCAAAGACAGTGAATTGGTAATCAAAACTTCCCAACAAAGAAAAGTCCAGGACCAGATGGATTCACTGGGGAATTACACCAAACATTTAAAAGAGAATTAATACCAATCTTCTCAAACTCTTCTAAAAATTTGAAGAGGAAGAAATATTTCTTAATGCATTTTACGAGGTCAGCATGACCCTAATATCAAAGCCAATCAAAAACAAGGCAAAAAAAACCCCATAGACTAATATAACGTATGAAAACAAATGCAAAATTCCTCAACAAAATACTGGCAAACCAAACCCAGCAGAATACTTAAAGGATTATATACCATAACCATGTGGGATTTAACATAGGCATGCAAGGGTGGTTCAATCTCCAAAAATTAATAGATATAATACATCACATTAATAGAATGAAAGAAAAGATATTCATAATCATCCCAACGGATGTATTTGACATAAAACCACACCCTGTCATGATACAAAATAGGGAGAAGGAACTCCCTCAACATGATAAAGAGCATTTATGAAAAACCCACAACTAACATCATAATCAATGGTGAAAGTCTGAAAGCTTTCCCACTAAGGAACAAGACAAGGATTCTGCTTTCACTGTTTCTGTTCAACATTGAAATAGTTCTAGCCAGAGTAACTAGGCAAGAAAGCATTTAAAATTGGAAAGAAGATGTAAAACTATCTCTATTTGCAGATAGAAAAGTCTAAAGAATCCACAAAAATATGAGAAAACTTTATGCCTCAAAGAACACCATCAAGAGAGTAAAAAAAACCCTACAAAATGGAAGAAAATATTTATAAATCATATACCTGATAAGGGCTTGGTATCCAGGAACTATTATCTTACAACTCAGCAACCAAAAGATAAACAACCCGGTTAAAGTGTAAGCAAAAGACTTGAACAGAGGGGAGGAGCGTCAAGATGGTGGAAGAGTAAGACGCGAGATCGCCTTCCTCTCCACAAATACATCAGAAATACACCTACATGTGGAACAGCTCCTACAGAACACCTGCTGAACGCTGGCAGAAGTCCTCAGACTTCCCAAAAGGCAAGAAACTCCCCACTTAGGGCAAAAGAAAAAAAGAAAAAACAGAGACAAAAGAGTAGGGACGGGACCTGCACCAGTGGGAGGGAGCCGCGAAGGAGGAAAGGTTTCCACACACTAGGAGCCCCTTCACGGGCGGAGACTGCGGTTGGTGGAGGCGGGAAGCTTTGGAGCCACGGAGGAGAGCACAGCAACAGGGGTGCGGAGGGCAAAGCGGAGAGATTCCCGCACAGAGGATCCGTGCCGACCAGCACTCACCAGCCCGAGAGGCTTGTCTGCTCACCCCAGCGGGTGGGGCTGGGAGTTGAGACTCAGTCTTTGGAGGTCAGACCCCAGGGAGAGGACTGGGGTTGGTGGCGTGAACACAGCCTGAAGGGGGTTAGTGCACCACAGCTAACCGGGTGGGGAGTCCAGGAAAAAGTCTGGAACTGCCGAAGAGGCAAGAGACTTTTTCTTCCCTCTTTGTCTCCTGGTGCACAAGGAGAGGAGATTAAGAGCGTTGCTTAAAGGAGCTCCAGAGACGGGCACGAGCCGCGGCTAACAGCGCGGACCCCAGAGACGGGCATGAGACGCTAAGGCTGCTGCTGCTGCCACCAAGAAGCCTGTGTGCAAGTGCAGGTCACTATCCACACCCTCCTTCCGGGAGCCTGTGCACCTCACCACTGCCAGGGTCCCGGGACCCAGGGACAACTTCCCCGGGAGAACACACGGCGCGCCTCAGGCTGGTGCAACGTCACGCTGGCCTCTGTCGCCACAGGCTCGCCCTGCAGTCCGTGCCCCTCCCTCTCCCCGGCCTGAGTGAGCCGGAGCCCCCGAAGCAGCTGCTCCTTTAACCCCAACCTGTCTGAGGGAAGAACAGAGGCCCTCCGGTGACCTACACTCAGAGGCGGGGCCAAATCCAAAGCTGAGCCCCGGGAGCTGTGCGAACAAAGAAGAGAAAGTGAAATCTCTCCCAGAAGCCTCAGGAGCAGCGGATTAAAGCTCCACAATCAACCTGATGTACCCTGCATCTGTGGAATACCTGAATAGACAACGAATCATCCCAAATTGAGGAGGTGGACTTTGGGAGCAAAGATATATTTTTTTTTTCCCTTTTTCTCTTTTTGTGAGTGTGTATGTGTATGCTTCTGTGTGTGATTTTGTCTGTATAGCTTTGCTTTTACCATTTGTCCTAGGGTTCTGTCTGTCTGTTTTTGTTTTGTTTACTTTTAAAAACTTTTTTCTTAATAATTATTTTTTATTTTAATAACTTTATTTTATTTTATCTTCTTTCTATTTTTTCTCCCTTTTATTCTGAGCCATGTGGATGAAAGGCTCTTGGTGCTCCAGCCAGGCATCAGGGCTGTGCCTCTGAGGTGGGAGAGCCAAGTTCAGGACACTGGTCCACAAGAGACCTCCCAGCTCCACGTAATATCAAACGGTGAAAATCTCCCAGAGATCTCCATCTCAACACCAAGACCCAGCTCCACCCAATGACCAGCAGGCTACAGTGCTGGACACCCTATGCCAAACAACTAGCAAGACACGAACACAACACCATCCATTAGCAGAGAGGCTGCCTAAAATCATAATAAGGCCACAGGCACCCCAAAACCCACCACCAGACGTGGACCTGCCCAGCAGAAAGACAAGAACCAGCCTCATCCACCAGAACACAGGCACTAGTCCCCTCCACCAGGAAGCCTATACAACCCACTGAACCAACCTTAGCCACTGGGGACAGACACCAAAAACAACCGTAACAACAAACCTGCAGCCTGCGAAAAGGAAATCCCAAACACAGTAAGTTTGGCAAAATGAGAAGGCAGAAAAACACACAGCAGATGAAGGAGTAAGGCAAACATCCACCACACCTAACAAATGAAGAGGAAATAGGCAGTCTACCTGAAAAAGAGTTCAGAGTAATGATAGTAAAGATGATCCAAAATCTTGGAAATAGAAAAGAGAAAATACAAGAAACGTGTAACAAGGACCTAGAAGAACTAAAGAGCAAACAAACAGTGATGAACAATACAATACAAAAAGAATAAAATATCTAGGAATAAACCTACCTAAGGAGACAAAAGACCTGTATGCAGAAAATTATAAGACGCTGATGAAAGAAATTAAAGATGATACAAATAGATGGAGAGATATACCATGTTCTTGGATTGGAAGAATCAACATTGTGAAAATGACTCTACTACCCAAAGCAATCTACAGATTCAATGCAATCCCTAGCAAACTACCACTGGCATTTTTCACAGAACTAGAACAAAAAATTTCACAATTTGTATAGCAACACAAAAGACCCCAAATAGCCAAAGCAATCTTGAGAAAGAAAAACGGAGCTGGAGGAATCAGGCTCCCTGACTTCAGACTATACTACAAAACTACAGTAATCAAGACAGTATGGTACTGGCACAAAAACAGAAAGATAGATCAATGGAACAGGATAGAAAGCCCAGAGATAAACCCACGCACATATGGTCACCTTATCTTTGATAAAGGAGGCAAGAATATACAGTGGAGAAAAGACAACCTCTTCAATAAGTGGTGCTGGGAAAACTGGACAGGTACATGTAAAAGTATGAAATTAGAACACTCCCTAATACCATACACAAAAATAAGCTCAAAATGGATTAAAGACCTAAACGTAAGGCCAGAAACTATACAACTCTTCGAGGAAAACATAGGCAGAACACTCTATGACATAAATCACAGCAAGATCCTTTTTGACCCACCTCCTAGAGAAATGGAAATAAAAACAAAAATAAACAAATGGGACCTAATGAAACTTAAAAGCTTTTGCACAGCAAAGGAAACCATAAACAAGATGAAAAGACAACCCTCAGAATGAGAGAAAATATTTGCAAATGAAGCAACTGACAAAGAATTAATCTCCAAAATTTACACGCAGCTCAATATCAAAAAAGCAAACAACCCAATCCAAAAATGGGCAGAAGACCTAAATAGACATTTCTCCAAAGAAGATATACAGATTGCCAACAAACACATGAAAGAATGCTCAGCATCATTAATCATTAGAGAAATGCAAATCAAAACTACAATGAGATATCATCTCACACCGGTCAGAATGGCCATCATCAAAAAATCTAGAAACAGTAAATGCTGGAGAGGGTGTGGAGAAAAGGGACCCCTCTTGCACGGTTGGTGGGAATGTAAATTGATACAGCCACTATGGAGAACAGCATGGAGGTTCCTTAAAAAACAAAAAATAGAACTACCATATGACCCAGCAATCCCACTACTGGGCATATACCCTGAGAAAACCATAATTCAAACAGAGCCATGGGGCTTCCCTGGTGGCACAGTGGTTGAGATTCCACCTGCCAATGCAGGGGACACGGGTTCATGCCCCGGTCCGGGGGTATCCACCATGCCGCGGAGCGGCTGGGCCCGTGAGCCATGGCCGCTGGGCCTTGCGCATCCGGGGCCTGTGCTCCGCGGCGGGGGAGGCCACAACAGTGAGAGGCCAGTGTACCGCAAAAAAAAAAAGAGCCATGTACTAAAATGTTCATTGCGGCTCTATTTACAATTGCCAGGACATGGAAGCAACCCAAGTGTCCATCAACAGATGAATGGATAAAGAAGATGTGGCATTGGAATATTACTCAGCCATAAAAAGAAACGAAATTGAGTTATTTGTAGTGAGGTGGATGGACCTAGAGTCTGTCATACAGAGTGAAGTAAGTCAGAAAGAGAAAAACAAATACCGTATGCTAACACATATATATGGAATCTAAGAGAAAAAAAGATGGTCATGAAGAACCTAGGGGCAAGATGGGAATAAAGACACAGACCTCCTAGAGAATGGACTTGAGGATATGGGGAGGGGTAAGCTGTGACAAAGTGAGAGAGTGGCATGGACATATATGCACTACCAAACGTAAAATAGATAGCTAGTGGGAAGTAGCTGCATAGCACAGGGAGATCAGCTCGGTGCTTTGTGACCACCTAGAGGGGTGGGATAGGGAGGGTGGGAGGGAGAGACATGAAAGAGGGAAGAGATATGGGGACATATGTATATGTATAACTGATTCACTTTGTTATAAAGCAGAAACTAACACACCACTGTAAAGCAATTATACTCCAATAAAGATGTTAAAAAAAAAGACTTGAACAGATAGTTTTCTAAAGAAGATATATAAATTACCAATAAGCACATAAAGTGAAGCTCAATGTCAGTAGTGGTCAGGGAAGCTCAATGTCATTAGTTGTCAGAAAAGCTCAAGTCAAAGTCACAGTAAGGTAGCACTTCACACCCACTAGCTTGGCTATAATTAACAGCAACAACAAAAGAAACTGGGAAATAACAAGTGATGGTGATGATTTAGAGTCTTCATACATCGTGGGAATGTGAAATGATGCAGCCACTTTGAAAATCAGTTTGGCAGCTCCTCAATAAGTTAAACGTGGTTAACATACTATTAAACTATATGACCCAGAAATTCCATTCTTAAGTATGTACCTAAGAGAATTGAAAACAAGTGTTCAAACAAAAACTTGCACACGAATGTTCATAGGAGTGCTGTTCATGACAGCCAAAAGGTGGAAATGACCAAATGTCCATAAACTAATGAATGGATAAACAAAATATAGTATATCCATACAAAGGGGTATTATTTAGCCAAGAAAAATGAATGAAGTACTTATACACACTACAAGAGATGAACTTTGAAAACATTATCCTGAGAGAAGCCTAGCACAAAAGGTTTAATGTGTAATTCATTTATATGAAATACCCAGAATAAACAAATCCATTGAGACATAAAACAGATTACTGGTTGCCAGGGGCCAGAGAGCAGGAGGGGAATGGGAAGTGGATGCTTACTGTGTACGGGGTTTTCTT
The DNA here is from genome assembly GCF_005190385.1 of Monodon monoceros. NCBI lineage: Eukaryota > Metazoa > Chordata > Mammalia > Artiodactyla > Monodontidae > Monodon > Monodon monoceros. The sequence continues at coordinate 32,943,165 of NW_021703766.1, forward strand.
TTGGGGTGATGAAAATGTTCTGGAGCTAGATAGTAGTAATGGTCGCACGACATTGTGTATGTACTTAATGCCACTGAATTATACACTTTAAAACAGTTAAAATGGTGAACTTTGTGCTATATGTATTTTAACACAATAAAAACAATAAGATACTTAAAAAAAAAACCCAGAGACACAGATATTACAATAAAAGAAAATCGTGCAATATGTACAATCTCCCGCTTCTACGCTGAAATAATTAATAAAATATTAGCAAATAGAATCCAGCAATATGTAAAAAGGATAATGCATCATGGCAACAAAGTGGGATTTATCTCTGTATGGAAGAATGATTTAATATTTGAAAGGCATACAATGTAACTTATCACATTAACAAAAAAAAGGAGAAAAACCATAGTATCATCTTCATAAATTCATCGAATGCATTTGACAAAATTTAACACCCATTCAAAAACTTGCAGCAAACTAGCTGTCTGTTTCTCCCTCTCCCTTTTTTTTTTTTTTTTTTTTTTTTTTTTGCGGTATGCGGGCCTCTCACTGTTGTGGCCTCTCCCGTCGCGGAGCACAGGCTCCGTAAGCGCAGGCTCAGCGGCCATGGCTCACGGGTCCAGCTGCTCCACGGCATGTGGGATCCTCCCGGACCGGGGCACGAACCCGTGTCCCCTGTATCGGCAGGCGGACTCTCAACCACTGCGCCACCAGGGAAGCCCTCCCTCTCCCATTTTATAGCTGGGAAAACTGGAGCCCAGGAGGCTTCCTTGGGGTCCAGCAAATGGAGCAGGGGGTGAGGAGGTCCCGTTGTCTCCTCCTCACCATGTTTCCCCGGTAGCTTCATTTGTGAACCACTCTGGGTGTGGCATCTTCCAGCCGGCTACCATTCCCAGGCCACTGGGTTTTCCAGGAAAGCTGTATGCTCTCAGACACGTGGCCAGACATATATATGCACATGTTCAGACACATCTAGACGATCCCAGAGATTCACACATGACACAGGCACAGAGACAGTGTGGCAGTCCCATTCACACTGACACAGGCCACACTAGATATACACCACAGCAGCCATCACATACACACACCTCCAGACACATACTGATACACCCAGCCCCACGTGCAAATGTACTTATGTCTACACCACACGCTCACACACAATGATCCAGGCACAGATGGTTGCTGAGGTTCCTGCTCAAACAGATATGTACCCCCACAAAGACATGCACACAAGGACTCAGACAGACATCAGAGACACACACTGTCCCCCTTGGCCATGACACTGACACAGGCACCACAATCACACAGGCACACGCACTCCCACACAGACAGACCTGCAGAGACAGCACAAACCACACACCCACGGGTTCACACCCAGCCGCCCGCACAAACGCAGATGTGTTTGCACACTCAGACACCAGCGCACGTTGCACATGTGCTGAGAAACACTGTGCTCTCCCACGCACGTGCGCAGACACACAGGTGCACCCAGCACACAGGCAGCGTCTCCAGCCAGCGGTTCCCGGGCCCGTGCTGCCACACAGTGGAGATGCGGCATCCTCCCCGCGCCCACGCCCACCCTCCCCCCCTCGGCCCGGGCAGTCACGTGGATGAAAAGACAAAACTATGGACGAGGCGGGGGAGGCGGGTAGTGAGGAAGGGAAGGGGCAGAAGATGAAATAATAATACTGCTGGGTTTGTTCATTTCGGTGATAATTAGCGGTGCATTCACGCCGCCTCACTGGCCGCTCCCGGCTGATCCCGCGTGATGGATGCCTGGTGGTGCTGAATGAAATTAGCATAATTTCATTACCGAGGGACCCGTGAAGAGGTTCAATTATAGAGCAATCTCATTAATACCAGGGCTTGTTAAACTAATAGAAAGAGACAGGCCCCGCAGCTCCAAGAGGTAGGCATGTGCTCGGCATGCAATTAATGCTGGGACCCCTCTACCTGGGCCACGCCTTGCTTCTTAGGACCGGCCCCCAGTGCCCTGAAGACTTGGGCTCCCAGAGGGACAGGGGCCCTGAACTTGGTGGCCCAGAGCCTGATAAATAGATGCGCATCAGAGAAGCAAAACATCCAAGCTGGATCAGCCTTTCCTAATCTCGTAGGGGGCTACAGATGGGGAGACTGAGCTCCACAGAGTGGCTGACCCAAGGTCAGTGACGTCAGAAGCAGCATGGCAGCAGGGGGGACTTTCAGGCAAGGGGAGGTGATGCTCATCCCTGTTTTAGGGACTGGCCCCATGATAACCACCCAGGAACCTCTCCCACTGTGACTCAGTTTCTCCATTATTGCGAAGGCCCGTGGGTCCACTCGGCATCCCTTCCTGTCCTCATAAATCTTATTGAAGCAAATGCACCTGCTTCAGCCCTTCCCCAGCTGAAGCCAGCCACTTTAGCTCCCAGCTCCTCAAGAAGGGGGCTCTGTCGGGGCACTGCATACTGAAGCCTTGGACCATTGGAGAAAGCAGAACTTCAGCACCGTTCCCTCCATCCCCACTTCCATCCAAGCCCTCCCACCCCGCACACCAAGTCTAAAGACGAGCGAATCTAGAAGGCACAGCTGTCATTGAGGGAGGAACCATTGCTTTCTCCCTGAACCCTCAGGAACTGGATCAAGAGGCCGGCATGTTCTGCCTTCGACATAAGAAGGTTTCTTAGGGATGTCATAATCGCCCCCTTCTCCAACTTCAGCAAAAAGGGGTCATGGTTGGCATTCAACTTCACTCACCCCTACCTAAGAGCCTTTCACAATGACCTCACGCCCCAGCTCCTTTCCCAGCCCTGACATTGTGCACACACTGAGTTGGGTCATATGAATTTGCCGTACTTTTTATCACCTCTGTAATATTTGATTTTTCTCTGCAATTGTAAGTAAAACAGCACAAGTCCCGAAATACCCCCAAGCTGGAGAGTGACTCACACTGTATATTACTGAACACATAAAAACGTGCAGTGACTCAGAAGGGTCCAGCAGAAGAGACAAGCCCCAACAAAGGCCCCTCTGTTCAGATTTTAAAGGTAAAGGAGGAGAGTTACCCAATCACAAACACTGGCCCTGGCTGCTAACACTTGTCAAATGCCCATCGGTCCGTGGTGTGTCTGAGGTCTCTCTTTTCCTTTTTTTTTTTTTTAATAAATTTATTTATTTTATTCATTTATTTTTGGCCGTGTTTGGTCTTCGCTGCTGCACGCGGGCTTTCTCTAGTTGCGGGGAGCCAGGGCCACTCTTCGTGGCGGTGCGCGGGCTTCTCGTTGCGGTGGCTTCTCTTGTTGCAGAGCTCAGGCTCTAGGCATGTGGGCTTCAGTAGTTGCAGCACGCGGGCTCAGTAGTTGTGGCGCACGGGCTTAGATGCTCCGCAGCATGTGGGATCTTCCCGGAGCAGGGCTCGAACCGGTGTCCCCTGCATTGGCAGGCGGATTCTTAACCACTGCACCACCAGGGAAGCCCTCTCTTTTTCTAATGACATAACGAAGCCAGATAATTTCATAAGCCCCCCTGGAGACCTTCATTTCTGTTTCAAAGTGCTGATGGGGAAGATGGGGAGGCGACATCAGAGACCATCTGGCCTTAGGACCCCAAGAAGCTGAATGTCCACAGGAAGGACTTCTGGCCACGCTGACACCCACCGCCTTGCAGGGGATCATGACAGAGGCTGGGGTGGGGGACAGAACACAAGAGGAAGGATAGAGTGATGGGAAGAGGAACACAAGGCCGAGGATCCTAGGACAGCCGTGACCGCTGGTCCCCACAGGCACTCAGTTGGACCTTGGGAGGGTGGCATGTGGAGCTGCAGGGAAGGCAGGGGCCTGGAGAGCCTCTTCTGACCAAGAAGGGCTTTGGGAGCCACAGGAGGGGCGGCCAACCCTGCAGAACCAAAAAACAGAAGAGGAAGTAGTGTCCTCAAGGTCAGGGAGGTTAGCACTGTAAGCGCTGGAAATTAGCACCGGGATGCTGCGGTGAGTAGGGGCAGCGTGAGTATGAGTGCAGTCCCCATCCATCACTGCGGAAAGTCAATAGACAATGTCTAAAACTGATGAATCAGGAAATAGTGGCAGACGTGCATTATTTAGAGATACGGGCAGTGCTCAGGACACCAGGCACGGGGTGGGTGTGGAGGCTCTGGGAAGCAGGCCTGCACCATGATGAAAGGAAGGAGGCTGGACTTTCCGCGGGAAGCCATGCAGCACTATTTATTGTCTGAAATATTTTCTTAAAGATCCGTCACTTATGCTCCTGGCAGTGGCTCCGCTTCACGCATCCCCGTCACCCTGAAAGCTTTTAGTCATTCCCTGGGCACAAAAATGAGAGGGGTGTTGCCTGTGTGTGTGTGTGCGTGCGTGTGTGTGTGCCCGCGTGTACACATTCGCACCTGTTCCGTGCATCTTGTAAATCACCGCTCTACTTGGCAGACAACCACCCAGCCCTTTTCTCATCTGGGCCTCAGGCTTTCTTATCGTCATATTTGGAAGCATGACTGAGGGCCTTTCCCTTCTGACAGTCTGAGGCTTTGTGAGGATGAAGTTTAAAGCCAGAAGACCAAGATTCTTTCCCCAGGTCTGGCTGTGTGACCTTGAACAAGTCACTCACCCTCTCTGTGTCAGTTTTTCTCCTCTCTAAAATAAGCAGGCTAATTGCAGAGTCACCACAGGGATCGGAGGAAAGTGGGTATGAGAGTGGCTTAGCTTTGCAAATCCATGGGGTTGTGTAAATCCATGGGGTTGTGTAAATCTATGGGGTTGTGTAAATCTATGGGGTTGTGTAAATCCATGGGGTTGTGTAAATCCATGGGGTTGTGTAAATCTATGGGGTTGCTGCAGATGGATCCTCACTTCTCAGGCTCCAACTCAAATGGTGCATCTCTGCCTCCACGTTCTATTGCCTCCTTCCACTGTGTCTTCCTTTCTCTCGTCTCCTCCCCTACTTTGGGGGACCACTGGAAAGAAGTAGATTAAAAGCTTGAACTACAGTGACAGACCAGGGGATGGAGAGGAGCAAGTTTAAGCAGGGGGCTTCCCTGGTGGCGCAGTGGTTGGGAGTCCACCTGCCGATGCAGGGGACACGGGTTCGTGCCCCGGTCCGGGAAGATCCCACATGCCGCGGAGCGGCTGGGCCCATGAGCCATGGCCGCTGAGCCTGCGCGTCCGGAGCCTGTGCTCCGCAGCGGGAGAGGCCACAACAGTGAGAGGCCCGCGTACCGCAAAAAAAAAAAAAAAAAAGATTAGGCAGGGAGATGAACAGGAGGATGACGGGTGGATGGATGGAAGAGGAAGGGGCACCAACTGTGACTCTGCGTTAATCAAGACCCTTTTTTTTTTTTTTTTTTTTAATCAAGACCCTTTGAGCTGACTCACAGAATCTGATCCAAACTGGCTCAGGTGAAAAAGAGTGTTGATTGGTTTATTTAACTGGGAGTCCAATACCATCTTCAGGCATAGCTGGATCCAGAGGTTCTATCCTCAGAAACCTGTGTCTCTCTCCAGGTCTCAGTTCTGCTCTCCTCTGTGTCAGTTAAAATATCAAGGAGGCTTGTTCCAGGTGATGGGGAGGATGGTCTTTCCTGGTCTTACAGCTTCTGATTTCACAAGATCCTCTCTCTCCCAGCACCACTACCACTTTCCCCCAAAGGAACTCTGATTGACCCTCCTTGAATCACATGCCCAATTCTGGACCAATCACTGTTTCCAGGCAGGTGAGGTCTCCTGATTAGCTGGCTGGAATCACATGATCTGCTCTGGGGCAGAGAGGCAGGACCTGGAATTGGCAGTTCCCGCTGGAATCACGTGGTGCGGGGTGGGGGGGGGAGGAAGCAGTCCCCAAAAGACAGAAAAGGGGAGAGGGCAGTGAAGGATAAACACCTGAAGGCCACTACCAGTGTCAGGGTTCTTAACCTGGGAGCGAGGTTTGGGGAAGGAGGACAAGGCTGTCCCTGACGCTCCAGTAGGACTCTTCCCACCACTACCCCATTCGCGGCTGCAGCTGTTCCTGCCCTTGACCTGGGGTGGAAGAGGGTCCCAACGGGCCAGTTTATTGAGCGCTCACTCTCTGCTAGGCACTTGAGCTGCACAATCTCATTAGATCCTTATTCCAAATCTGACTTATCCTTATTTTGCAGAAAAGGAGATCAAGGCTCAGAAAGGTTAAATAACCCACCTGGGACCACACAGTTAAGGAAATAGTGAGCGTGCATCAAACTCTAAACACTATGCTCTAACCACCAGGCTCAGCTGTGTATAAAAATCTCATATTTACTTACAAATACCTATGTAGTTCATGGTAGGGGTCAGGAACTCTCCAGCGCACTCACTCTACATGCACCATCCCATTTAATCCTCGTGTAATCCCATGCAGTAGATACTTTTGTTACTCCCATTTTACAGTTAAAGAAACAGAGGCACTGAAAACTTAAGCAAATTATACCAGTGCCTGGCCAGGCTCCTTAAGGGATGCATCCGGTTGCCCTCCAGGCCCGTGGTAGCCCAGGCAGGTACTGTGAGTTTTTGCTGAATGGCATTTCTTCTGGCAGCAGAAAGCCCCGCAGAGAATTCAGCACACCAACTGCCCCAAAGCCCTGACATCAACTTTTCTGAAGAGGCCTCTCTCCGTGCCTCAGTTTCTTCATCTGTAAAAGGGCCTCAAACCTGGGGCAGAAATATGTTATTGCCTGAGGACAGGGGCAAAGGGGATGAGAGCCATACAGGAAAAGAGAGACACAGCACCAAAGAGAGACTCACAAAAAGGAGAGAGAACCGCGCGGAACCCGGGTGGACGCATACAGCCCCACTGCCAACCCCAGAGCACAGTGGGGCGGTGGTCTCCTAGCTGAACAGGGGAGGGAGGAAACCCCAGGCGGGGTCTCTGCAGCCCAGCTCCCGTGCCTTCCCTGATGGCCCACTGTCCAGCTGGCCTTCAGCAGGTCACTGTGGGGATAGATCTCTCTTCAGGATAGAGGAGAAGGGGCGGAGGACGAGGAGTGGTTGCTTGAAGGTAAAGACCAGACTTCAGGCCAGCCAGGGGTCCAGCCTCAGTCCCTTCCCCTAAGACCGCCCCTCCAGATCAGAAAAGCCCTTCTTGCCGTCATGTCCGCTCTCACACCCACCAGAGCTCCCCAGTCCCCAGCAGAAATATACACATCCCAGCCAACCTCATAGCTCTTCACTGCTTCTCCTCAACATCTCCCATCCCCCATCTCTACCCTAGGACAAAATACCCACACCACACTACTCACCACGGGATGTCTGGCCTCCAGGCCTTTGATTCAGCCTGTGCCCTAAACATAGAACACCTTTCCCATCACCACTGCTGCCCCACAAAGTCTGGCTCAAGTTGGGACTGCAAGGACTTACCCAGACCCTGCCCAGCATGTTATCTCTCCTCCCTTCCCCAAGCCTAGCTTCCATCACCAAGTCTGCTTCCTCAGAACTCCATCCACCCAAACCCAGCTATTACCTGGGCTCACTCCAGTCCCCCATCTGTGTGTCGGTTTCCACTAAAATTTCATTTCCGTGTCCATCTGCAAATGTAAATAATGATATCGTAACTGTATCCTAGGGTGATCGTGAGGACTCACCTAAGATGATGCACGTAAATTGCTTAGAACAGAGCACGACACTTCGTAAGAACTCAATAAATACTACTACTGTAGCTATTACTATCACTAGTACTGTGGTTACTACTACTTCTATCTAGAAGGGGATGGCTGACTGCATTTTCCAAAATATTTTCGGTCCCATGTGCTCTTGAAGAACTTGTCACTTCCCACCAAGGGCTGGAGGGGAGAGAATGATGCTATATGACTAGCTAAGGCTAGGATGTAAAAATGATACAGCTTCTGTCTCTGTCTCTGTCTCTGTCTTTCTCTCTCTCTTCACTCACCCTTGCAACCCAGGCACCATGCTGTGAGGATGTCCAGGCCACATGGAGAGATCATATGGGGGTGTCCCAGCTGACTGCCCCAGTAACATCTCAGCCATCAGGCAGCAGACCCGTGTGTGAATGAGCCTTCAAGTGAGACCAATTCCCAGCAGGAGAATGGCTCCCCAAAGATCTCTATGTGCTAATCCCAGAGCCTGTGAATATTTTTCATTCCACGGCAAAAAGAACTGCAGATGGAATTCGGGGTGTGGACCTTGAGAGGGAGAGCAGCCTGGATTACACAGGCGCACCCCCATCTAATCATATGCACCTGTACAAGCAAAGATTCTTTCCCCAGTGGCTGGAGAGACCTTCAGGGAGAGACTGGCAGAGACATGCAGCAGAGGAAGAGGTAGGAGAGATTTAAAGCAAGACAGGGATGAGCCTGCTGGAAATACCTTTCCATACCTTTGGAAATGGAGGAAAGAGCTACAGACCAGGAATGCAGGCTGCCTCTAGAAGTTGCAGCCCCCCAGCAAAGAAACGGGGACCTCAGTCCTACAATCGCAAGGAACTGAATTCCGCCAACCACCTGAATGAGCAAGAAAACAGACCCTCCCCTAGAGCCTCCAAAAGACCACAGACAGCCCTGCAGTCCCTTGATTTCAGCCTTGGGACACTCCAAGTGGAGACCTAGCTGTCCCCACCAGAATTCTGACCGGTAAGAATGTAAGATAATAAGTTTGTGTGGTTTTAAGCCTCTACATATGGGGTACTTTGTTCTGGCAGCAGTAGAAAGTACAGCAGACTTGAAGTTTTGCTTCTGAGGCCCCAGACATCACGGAGCAGAGGCAAACTTCCCCATTCCTGTGAGCAAATGCTTGTTCTATGGCACTGTGTTTGAGGGCACGTTGTTATCACGCAGCCGTAGTAACTGGAACAGAATCTCCCCCACCCGCTACCCAGAGGGGTCTGCGCTCTTCTCTGAACTCCCCAAGCTGCAGTTTCTTCATCTGAAACATGAGAATAGTGACAATAAAGAGGCAGCTGGTATGTACTGCCATAGAAAGGTACCATGCTGTGTTTCTAAGTGAACAATCGATGACCAATTTGCATTGCATGTCACCATTTTTGTGAAACTAAAACTTACGGATGCCACAATGAGATATCTTGTCACACCCATTAGAGTGGCTATTATCCAAAAAAACAAAGCCAGAAAATGGGTTAGGAAGGATGTGGAGAAATTGGAACCCTTATGCATTGCTGGTGAGAATGTAAAATGGTGCAGCCACTGTGGGAAATGATACGGCCGTTCCTCAAAAAATTAAACATAGAACTACCAAATGATTCACCAGTTCCACTTCTGGGTAGATACCCAAGAGAACTGAAAGAGGGGTTTGAACAGATGCTTGTAGAGCCATGTTCATGGCAGCATTATTCACAAGAGCTAAAACCTGGAAGCAACCCAAGTGTCCATAGGTGGATGAATGGATAAACAAGATACGGTCTATACATACAATGGAATACTACTCAGCCTTAAAACGGAAGGAAATTCTGACACACGCTACAACACGGATGAACCTCAGACATTATGCTAAGTGAAATAAGCTAGTCACAAAAATACACATACACTATGATTCCATTTAAATGAATTGCCTGTAATAGGTATAATATAGCAGGAATAATACTAGTCAAATTCAGAGAGACAGAAAGTAGAATGATGGTTGCCAGGGCCTAGAGGGAGGGGGCGAGGGGAGTTACCATGGAGTGGAATGGGTACGGAGTTTCTGTTTGGGATGAAAAAGTTCTGGAAATGGATGGTGGTGATAGTTGCACAGCAATGTGAAAGGATTAATGTCACTGAAGTGTACACTCAAAAATGGTTAAAATGGCAAATTTTATGTTACATATATTCTGCCAAAATTTTTTTAAACGCCCTATGTGTGTATGTTTGTACCTGTATTATGGAAAGCTTAAGAGGATGCATTCTGTATTGTCAAGGACGGGAGCATAGAATGGGAGGCATCTTTTGCTTTATATACCTATATGTTGTTGTTTAACCAAGTTATATAAGAAATAAGCGTTAAATCTGCAATAATAACACAAACAAATATGCATTTTTAAAACGGTGACAGAAACACCCACTTCAAAGACATGATGTGAGGATTAACAACCTCGCTGCAGGAAAAGCACCTGCCCTGGGCCTGGCATGGAGTTCCCACTCAAGGAACATAAAATCCTCTCCCTTCCTTTTCCCTGTCCTGAGCCTCTCCGGGCAATCAGAACAGCCGCCAGAGGGTTGACACTGGAGCTGAAAGACTTGAGCCTGACACAGCTCCGTGTCCGTCTCACTGTCCACAGCAGCCAAGACTGAGGAAGGGTCCACCCCAGGAAGCGCACCCCAAGCCTGGTGATCCCATCTGATCACGACTCTGGGAAACCATCTCCACCTCTGGAATTTAGCAGGAGGGTTGAGTCCTGAGAATTGGAAGGAGAACATGATCCTTTCTAGGGGCCACATCATTAAGTGTAAAAGTTGCTGCCGTCTGGATCATTCTCAGAGACGGCCCTCTGGGTACCTGTTTTCTGTTAGAATCAGAGTCTGTTTCTGGGCCTGTGCAGACTCAACCTCCCTCTGTAGCTACGTGCCCAGTGGTTGCGAGCATGGGCTCCAGAGCAGGGGGAGGTGCAGATTTGGAAGCCAGTTCTGCCACTTAACTTCTTTGTAATCTTAAGGTACTTAACCGCGCTCTACCTCAGTTTCCTTATCTATAAATTGGGAATAATAATGGTACCACGTCACAGAATGTTTTGAAAGGTCAGTGAATAGTACATGTGTAGTTCTTTGGAAACTGATAAACAGCAAGGCCTGAATAAATATTTACAGAATGAATTACATTATTTTTGAAGTGGTCCTAACACGCCATAGTGGATTGGTGACTACTGACAGTTTTACATAACAAACCCAGAAGTACACTATTCCATTGATCTTTTGAACCACTCCAGAATTAAATATAGGTGATCTTCTGAAGTCTAAAAGCCCCAAAGCTATAAAAGAAAAGTAATTTTTTATCATCAAAATTTTTTTGATGATACGAAAATTAAAACTTGTTTTTTGGCATCAGATAAACAAAATCAATTTAGACAAATAATAGATTTGGGGAAATATTTGCAATACAGAAAATTGAAGGTTAATATTTATAATATACCAATGAGCTGTTAAAAGGAATTATTTTTCAATTTTAAATTGGGATAAGTACATGAATAAGCAAATCACAGAAGAGCGAGTCCAAAAGGTCAACAAACATATGAAAAGATGTTCAAACTCTGGGCTATGTAAATTGAAATAACAAGAGGATATTATCTTTCAACCCTCAGACTGGATTATATATTTTAAGTGATGTAACATCTACTTCCAGGAAGTTGTGAGAAAATGGGTTCTCTTGTTCAAATCTAGAAAATGAGAATTATTTCAGGCTTTATGAGAATTATTTCCAGAAAAGCCATAATAATGTAAAAATACATATATTCTTTGATGTGGCACTCTCTCTTCAAGAAATATACCTTGTAAAATAAAAACACTGGTACCTAAGAATATATATGTGTTTGTCACACAATTGTTCACCATGACAAGACACTAGTTGCCCATCAAATCATCAATGGATGGACATATCCATCTTATGGGGCCATTAAAATGAATGGATTAGAGACGTGGCAAAATTAGAGGGATTTCTTCAAGATACTGAAGAGTAAGGAAAACAAAAAGCAGGAAAATACGTATAAAAATAATCCCAGGGGCTTCCCTGGTGGCGCAGTGGTTGGGAGCCCGCCTGCCGATGCAGGGGACACGGGTTCATGCCCCGGTCCGGGAAGATCCCACATGCCGCGGAGCGGCTGGGCCCGTGAGCCATGGCCGCTGAGCCTGTGAGTCCGGAGCCTGTGCTCTGCAACGGGAGAGGCCACAACAGTGAGAGGCCCGCGTACCGCAAAAAAAAAAAAAAAAAAATCCCATTTTTGGTAAAATAAATACAAACTCCAAATTCATACAGCTATGTATGTGTTTATGAAATAAAAATTATTGAAAACATAAATGCAAAAAAGTATATGCTATTTTTAGATACATATTTACACATAGAAAAGTATAAACAAGTTCTGTCTAGAAGACTAACCACCAAAATAGTGAGAATCCTGGTCTCTGAGGAGTTGGGGAAGGGGCGGTTAAATGATATTTAGCTTTATTTGTAATATCTTATTTCTTTGATGAAAAGCAAACTATAGGCATATATGAGAAATGCTAACAGCTGAGTGGTGAGGGTAGGGATGTTTGTTACATCATTCTTTAAAATAAAAACAAGTGAAATAAATCTAACTGTACATTCTCAGTCGATTCAGGCTGCTGTAACAGAATACCATAAACTGGATGACTTATTAAAAATACAAATTTATTTCTTACAGTTCCGGAGGCTGAAAGTCCAAGATCAAAGCACCAGCAGATTCAGAGTCTGGTAAAAGTCCACTTCCTGGTTCATTTACCACTGTAATCTCACGTGGCAGAGGGACATGAGAGTTCTCTGGGGCCTCTTTTATAAGGGCACGATTTCCATTCATAAGGGCTCCAATCTCGTGACCTAATCACTTCCCAAAGGCCTCACCTCCTAAAATCATTACCTTGGGAGTTAGGATTTCAACGTATAGATTTGTGGGGGACATAAACATTCAGTCCACTCCACATTCATTATATAATGAGATGTCATCAAAAGCATCTGTTATGAAGGCAGTCCATAGATCCACCACATACAGTTTCCCCATCTATACAATGGGCATAGTGATAATACGTATAACAGGTTGTTGAGAAGGTCAAATGAAAGTATACTTGTAAGAGGGCCCAGCACTCAGCCAATGTCAGTGAGCCCTATCTTCCCAGGCACTTGTGTAGATGTTTGCAAAGATACTTTGGTGCCCCTCCCAGGGGCCAGCTGATAATTTGGCCCAAGCATGGGGGCCTTGATGGTTAATCTGAACTCTGGGGTATTCTCAGAAGGCTAGAGGAAGAAAGAACATACAGGAAAGCAAAACTACAGATATCATCTCTGACAAACACGAATCTAAAAACCCTCAATAAAGATATTAGCAAACTGAACACAGTAACATATAAAAAGAATTATACACCATGACCAAGTGGGAGTTATCACAGGAATGCAAGGTTGGTTCAGCATCTGAAAATCAATTAATGTAATACAGCGTATCAATAGAATAAAAAACAAAAATCACATGATCATCCCAATTGACATAAAATAAGCTTTTGACAAAATCCCATAGCTTTTCCTGGTAAAAACTTTCAACAAACTAGTAATAGACGGGAACTTCCTCAACCTATTAAAGGGGATCTACAAAAAAACCCACTGTTTAACATTATACTTAATCATAAAATATTGGATGCATTCCCTCTAAGATCAAGAACAAGGCAAGGATGTCTGTTCTCACTACTTCTATTCAGTATTGTACTGGAGGCTCCGGCCAAGGCAATTAGGCAAGTAAAAGAAATAAAAGGCATTCAGATTAGAAAGGAAGAAGTAAAAAATAACTCTATTCACTGACGACATCATCTTGAATGTAGTAAATCCTAGGGGATCCCCTAAAAACTATTAGAACTAATAAAAGAGTTCATTAGGTTGCAGGAAATAAGATCAATACATAAATATCAATTGTATTACTATATACTTGCAATGAACAATCCAAAATGAAATTTTTAAAACAATTATATTAACAATAGCATTAAAATGAATAAACTAACAAAAGAAGTACAAGACTTGCACACTGAAAACTACAAAATATTGTTGAAAGACATTTTAAAAGATCTAAATAATTGGAAAAACAACCCATGTTCATGGTTTGGAAGACTTAATATTGTTAAGACAGCAATTAACCAACCTGATCTACAGATTAAATGCAATCCCCAGCAGAATCCCAGATGACTTCTTTATAGAAACTGACAAACTGATTCTAAAATTTATATAGAATTGCAAGGGACCATGGTGGATAGCAAAAACAATCTTGAAAAAGAACAAAACAGGAAGACTCACACTTCTTGATTTCAAAACTTACTACAAAGCTACAGTAATCAGGACAGCATGGTACTGGCACAAAGATAGACACATACAAGTCAAACGGAATAGAACTGAGAGTCCAGAAATAAACCAACATATCTATGGTCAACTGATATTTAACATGGGTGCCAAGACCATCCAATGAAGAAAGAATAGTCTTTTCCACAAATGGTGCTAGAACAACTGGACAGCCACCGGCAAAAGAATGAAGTTAGACCCTTACCTCACACTATATATATAAATTAATTCAAAATGGATCAAAATCTTAATGTAAGGGCAAAACTATCAATACAAAACTCAGAAGAAAACAAGGGGTAAATACTCATGACTTTGGATTTAGCAATTCCTGCCCTTTCTCATTCTCTCCTCTCTGATGTGCCTTGGTACAGTGCATGGCATGGGGTAAGTACCAAGAGAATTAACGTTGAATGACAGCGTTTCCCTCCAGGAGCAAGATGAATAATTAGAACCCACAGCCCCCGCCCTGACCTGTGCTCTGCATGTATGAACTCAGACAGTCTTCACAAGAGCCTCTAAGATAGGGGCTACTGTTAGACCCACTTTACAGATAAGGATACTGAGGATCAGAGGAGTTCAGCAACTTGCCCTGAGTTACACAGCTTTGACAGCTGGAATTTGACTCCAGGCCATCTGGCTCTGGAGCCCATGCTCTCCAACATCATACTCTACTACCTCTCACAAAAATATGAATCTGCACAGCCTGTCTAGATGCTTGTCCTCCAAGCAAAGAGAGGAGATCAGGGTTCTGGTCTCAGGCTGCCCTTCACACACTAGGCATTCAGAGGAAGTCCTGTCTCCTCACTGGACCTCGGTTTCCCCATCCCAACAGTGAGCAGGTTGGACTGGATAGTCTCAGAAGGCCTTTCCAACTCTGACCTTCTGTGAAGTGGACAGGAGCCCACGTGAGCCTTCAGGGCCACAAAGATCCCTGTTAGCAGCACTGTCCCACCTAGATGCTGACTTAAGAGAAACAAAGCTTTGTTGGCAGGATGGCCCAAAGGGGAACAAAGAGGTGCAGGCTAGGTGGAAGTTTGGGCAAACAGGCCCTCTGGGTGTAGGAGGAAATTAGGGCAGTCTGTTTGGAGTGCAGTTTTCAGCATGTATCAAAATGCAAGACTGATTCCCCTTCTAAGTCTCCATCCTACCAGAATGCACTCATCCGCCCACCAAGACACACCCAAGGATGCTCACCGCTGCGACATCATCTGTGACCTTGACAGGCTGGAAACAGACGGAAGGTCCCTCCGTGGGGAAGTGGTTAAATCCATCACAGACATCCCTCCTCTGAAATCCTCTGCAGCATTTCACAAGAAAGGGTGGTTGTGTATGTCCTGACATGAAAAGGAGGTCATCAACATATTGTTGAGTGAAAAAAAGGAAGAGCAATACGTTTAGTATAATCACATTTGTGTTGGGAAAAAAACTTAAAGACATGCATGTGTATATGGATATTGATATAAATGCAGAGAGAAAGGTTTGGAAGGACGGACACCTAACCTCTGGGGCAGGGAGCAGGTCAGAGCAGGTTGCTGGTGGACTCTTTCCTTTGATGGCCTCTACACTATTCCTGTATTGTATGAATTTCTTACTGTGCAAAGGTATTCATTTTTTTCCTGTATAACTTTTTTAAACAAACTAAAATGCAAAAAGAAAGCAAGGAGTGAGAGCATGGCTGGGGCCTGCTGCACTTTCTCCACAGCATTTTTCCTCACTTCACATGCTCTGTGCAGAACTTTTTCTTGCCTTGGTTATGGTCTGTTCCCCAACGAGAACATCAGCCTCATGTGGGCTGGAATTTTTGTCTAGGATAAAGCCAGGTACGTATTACACACTTAAATAATGTTTGATGAATGAATGAATGATCTCTCTCTATCCAACCTCAAATGGAACTGAAACCAACACACACACACACACACACACACACACACACACACACACATCCATCAGTGCTGTGGGCTGAACAAGGTCCTTACTGAAAGCTCTTTCTCTCTTCATCGTTTCTCCATTCCATGGACTCCACCTGACAAGAACCAGTGCAGATGCCCCTCTCTCTGGAAGCCTTCTCCTCTCATCCAATGATTTATTCTGCAATCCAGCATTGAGCACTGGCTGCAGGCCAGGCCTTGAGCTGGGTGCTGGGGACACAGCAGACGGCAGGACTGACAGCTGTGCCGGCCTCACCCTTTCCCGCCGCGATGTGGATCCTGCTCTGCACGTTCAGGACAGCACCTCACACCACCTTCTACCGGAGTAAGCGGCCGGGAGCCACAAAGTGGCTGACTTGCCATTTGGCGGGGACACAAAGAGGCCTCCTGTGTCACCCAGCACACGGAGCAGAAGGGAGCAGAGTGAATGCCCGGCCCCCCCAGGACACTCATCCTGGTTTGCTTGCTACTCATTTACCCATACAGGCTAATTGTAGTGAAAAGATAAAAGCTCATTTCTCCATAACAAAAAGTCCCAAGGTAAAAAGCCGGCTGCTAATGCTGGGGTGGGAATGAAGACCAAGAAGCAGTTTAAGAAAGAAAAACATGGGGTAAGTTAAAAGGCACAATGTTACATGAACCGAGCAGGAAGCAGTGTTGAGTCCACCATTGCTCCAAATGGAGATGGGAAATAGCAAATCACAAGACTCTTTGGGTGAAGGGCTCCAAAGATGGGGAAACAGCTCATCAAATAAGAAAGAAAACTTGAGGCAGAATTTGCTTCAATACCATTATTCAATCATCTGGTGACTGAACAGTCACTGAAATGACTCCATTATATTTTTCTTATGGGGGGTGGCACATAATGTGCCAGAATGTTGTGCTCAGATGACGCATCCTTCCTGAAGGTGTAGGGGGTGAGAGGGAAGAGCCCATAGAAAAGACGTTCATAGCACTATTGTCTGAAACCGCAAAGAATTGGAGAATGTTTAAATGTCAAAAAAACCTAAAGCCCCTGTAAGCCACGGGGCTTCATCCACTCCATGGAATATATGCAATCTCTAGAATAAAGGTCTCATACACTGTGGAAATGTGTTCTCCTGATAGTATTCTAAGTGGAGAAAAAAGCAGGATACAAAAGGCTATCTGGTTGAAAGAGCAACTTTAAAAACCATACATTCACAAGGATAGACGAGAGATAGCCTGGAAAGACCCTTAAAATTTGAGAGACTGTAAATGACTTTTTTATCTTTTATTTCTACAACTGTTGCTACAATATTGTTTGTGCAATTAGAAATGCTGAAACCAAAGTCAAGCCGGTTAAGGCTACCCATAACTCAGATTTAAACAGTCACGCACTGAACCCTGAGCAGCAAGTCTCTGACTGGTCCTGAGCTAGGATTTTAGGACCCTGGAGACAGACATGGAGCCTGTGCTTGAGAAACTCACAGTCAGGGATGGGAAGGGGTAGCTAGAACCTAAACAGATCATCATAACATAGTAGCAAGGCTTTGAGCATGATGGGCACAAGAAATAATAATGATAATATTAAGAAGAATAATGATGGGGATGATGTCCAACATCCATGTATTAGTCAGGATAAACTAGAATGTGCTGCAGTAACAAACAGACCTACAATCTCAGTGGCCAAGGTCTATTGCTTGCTCATGCTTGTTCATTGCACGTTGGCATGGGGAGGAGGGGGAGGCAAGAAGGAGGAGTTGCTGCTTATTAAGTTACTAAAAGACCTGGTTACTAAAGGACCCAGGCAAGTGAAGCAGCCTCCATCTCAAAAGTTGCTGGCCACGGGCTTCCCTGGTGGCGCAGTGGTTGGGAGTCCACCTGCCGATGCAGGGGACACGGGTTCGTGCCCCGGTCCGGGAAGATCCCACATGCCGCGGAACGGCTGGGCCTGTGAGCCATGGTCGCTGAGCCTGCGCGTCCAGAGCCTGTGCTCTGCAACGGGAGAGGCCACAACAGCGAGAGGCCCGCGTACCGCAAAAAAAAAAAAAAAATGTTGCTGGTCACTGTGCTGGAGAGAAAGAGAGTTCAGGGGAGTCTTACATCTGCAATTAAATACTCTAGCCCAGGAAGTGACACCCATCACTCCTGCAAATAATTCAATGGCCAGAGCTACTTCCATGCACTCATCTTCGGGGGCAGGGGCAGGAAGTATAATTCTACCATGCTTCCACAAGGCAGGGGCCAGAAACCTTTACTAAACTACCTTAATAACTGCCATAAACACTATTTCTGGTACTGTTCAAATGCGTTGCATATATTAGCATATTTAATTCAGATAACAGGCATAAGAGGTATGGACTATAATCCCCATTATAAAGTCGAGGAAAGTGATGCCCATAGAGATGCAGTAATACACCCAAGGTCACAGTGTAAACGTTAGAACTGGACTTTGAGCCCAGGACTCTGGCTCTAGAATAGGGCCTCTTAACCACATCACTCTGCTAATGAACTCAAAGGAAGAAAAGTTCTTGGGGGACAGGGGCCGGAAGGTGGTCTGGGGGAGTGACGCTTGAGACGATGATCAAAAAGCCTTGTCATTGCCAACACTCCACAGTCTTGAAGGATGCTCTCACACCATATCGGGTATCCAGCATTCTTGCCAAAAGTGCATAACCTGAATATAATCAGGAGGAAATGATCAGACAGACCCAAATGGAGGGATGTTCTACAAAGCAGCTGCCCTGAATGCCTCAATATCACCGTTGTGAAAGACAAAAAGGGGAGGGAGGGCGGGGGCTGAGGCACTGTCTGGATTAAAGGAGACACACGGGTGAGTACAACCCTTGCTTCTCAGCCGGACACTGTATTTGGGGGGAAAATGCTTTAAAGACCTTTACTGAGACAATGGGTGAACTTCGAATATGGACAGTATGTTAGATAACAGTATGCTGTCAGCATTAACTTTCCTAAATTTGATTATTATAGTTGGATATGTAAGGGGAAGTGCCTGGTTTTAGATATTCCCTGAAATATGCAGGTGTGTGAAGGGTCATAATACCTGTACTTTCTCTCAAAGGAGCCAGCAGTAATCTTAAGAATACTATACACACACAGAAGGAGAGAGCAAACGTAGCAACATGCTAGCAATTGGTAAGTAAATATGGGTGACAGTAAACAGGCATTCACTGTATATTCTTGCAACCTTATACAGGCAGGAAACTCTTCCCCCCAAATGTATTTTTAAATAAAAATTGCCATCTGCCTTCTGTCCTGTGCATGCTCTGTGTGTGCGTGCATGTGTGTGTTGTGTTCACCATCCGGTTGGTGACATGGGCAATCCTCACCCACTGGCTACCCCTTTGAGGACTGACTCACCCTATCCCAGTCGGTCTGAGCAGGTGCTCAGGGCTGTGGCCACCCAGCTCTGACCTTGTTACTTGTTAGATTGACAGGAGGGGTTGCAAAAATCACATTGCCCAGAATGGAGGAGAACGGGGACCAATTTTGCAAGCAATTTATCCAAAAGTGTGCGTGCCCCTGGGCCTGCCCTTACGTGCGTGTTTGAAGGCATGGGCTTATGTGAAGTGCATGTACGTGAGAAAAAAACAAACTCTTTGTACTGCATGGTGGGCTTCCCACACTCAGGAATTGTTAATGCTGCCTCTTCTGTCCTCCCAAAACCCTCTGAGAGGCAGAGTCCTGTCACTGGTGGCAGCTCTATCCGGAAACTCCTTGCCCGGACCCAGTGCTTAGCGGGGTTGTAGAATAAATTAACCTCCAGTAACCCTGCCTGCAGGGTTGGTTCCATAATCTCTGGAGCCCTGTGCAAAATGCAACTGCAGAGTCCCTTATTCAAGACAGTGACAGCAGAGCATTAAACCAAGCATGGAGCCCTGCTGAGCATGGGCCCTGCACAAGTCACATGCTCATGACGGCAGCCCTGCCAGCCAAGCCTCCTCACTTGGCCTGACCCTGGCCACCCACCACAGTGCTGGGCCCACCTTCATTCATTCATTCATTCAGTACAGGTTTATTGAGTGTCCACTCCATCCCAGGGACTGTTCTACATGCTGGGGATGTAGCAGTGAACGGATCAGTCCCTGCCCGCATGGAGCTTACATTCCGGAGTGGGAGACGGACAAGTCAGAAAAATCAATATGTCCTATGTCAGACACTGAGCAGGGCTAAGAAGCAGAAACAAAGCAGGAAGAGACACATGAAGTATGAGGCAGGGCCGGGGAACGGGAATGTTGGTAAAGAGGCAGGATAGAGTGGGCAAGGAAAGCTTCACCACATAGGTGACTCCTGATTAAGGATCTGAAGGAAGTGAGGGACTGACCCAGGCCCGTGGAACTGGGGGTGGGGGGACATTCCAGGGAAGGAGAACAGGCAGTGCAAAGGCCCTGAGGCAGGAGCATGGCTGGAGTGTTCGAAGAACGACAGGAGGCCGTGTAATTGTGGAGGAAGGAGCCAGGTGGGTAAAGTAGGAGGTGAAGTCAGAGAGGAAAGCGGGAGTGGGACAGATGAGCAGGGCCCTGTTGGTCATGGCTAGGAGTCTGGTTTTTACTCCAAAGAGAAAAGGGAAGCCAGAGGAAGGTTTTGAGCAGAGGAATGACCTGGCCTGACTAATGTTTCAAAAGGATGGAACTCACTGCTGAGTGGAGGAGAGTGGATGGGGGCAGGGGAAGCAGGTTAGGGGGTGCTGCCCTTCCCCTACCATGCAAGGTTCTAGTCCAGGCTGTTGGCTCAGTGACCACACCTGTGACTCTTTGTGGCTTCTGCAGCCAGCACTTAGAGGGCAGGAGGTACTGGGAATTACCCAAAAAGCAGCCCTCAGTCAGTGACAAATGAAGCTGTAGATAAATACGCCAGCTTCCTCATCTATGGGTGAGACACTCTGGAAGCTCCCCCTACAGCTCTGCCCCCCCTCCCCGTGCCCCAGCAGGACTGCACCCCAGTCAGGTGAAGGTCACCTGCTTGATAACGTACCCCTAGGGTCTTCCTTCTCGTCCCTGCCATCGCTTCCTGGGTCACCTCCCAAAGAAACCACTTGCCCCCAAACCCTTGTCTCTGGGAGACCCTTCACTAAGACGGAAGGACGGCAGGACCGTGGTGAGAGCGGAAGGTGGCCGTGGAAGGGAGGGCATCACAGATGCTGAGAAGGGGTCAGACTCCGGCTCCACCGCGGACAGATTTAAGACTAACAGGGCGTGGGTCTATAGGCGCAAGGCACCTGTCTTCACCCCTGCCTGTGTGTCTTTGCCCCCCAAAACAGGCGCCCAGGCCTGAGGGGGGCTCAGCCTCTGGGGAACCAGGAGGCCGGACTGTGGCCTGGACACAGGCCCTCAGTGCCCAGCCGCCAGCCCGTGTCCTGCGGGGCGGAGGGGCTGAGGCTTCGGGAGTTAATGAGGTCCCAGGCTGCAGCACATCCCGCTGAAAATGACAAACGAACAGCATTACAGCCCGTTCCCACAATTACTATCAGTTGGCTGTAATATAAATATGCAAATTCCCTGGGCTTGAACTTTAACACCCTCTGTAGAGACCATTCATCTCTTTAAAGTATTAATTTAAGTTGTAAAAGGGCCCATACATCACCGCGTGTCATTTTGAAAACAAATATTAATCAATTTTACCCTCGGAATTGCTGCGGCGGAGGCGGTCCCCATTACTGCGGAACAAGGCGGCGGCGGGGAAAGATTTACATATTCATCCGAGCTTAAGGAAGCCGGTGATAATGCAAGAACAACCCCGAAACTTGGGCCTCCAGACCTTATCTGCCTGGCCCCGCCGGCCGGCTCCGCTCGAGCATTCGCAGCACCGCCCCGCCATGCAAATGAGGCCCCGAGCTATCTGGATAACCTTGAACGCCGGACCGCACGCAAAGGCCTCTCCCCACTTCTCTCCTCCCAGAAATGACAAAGTATTGGAAAAGGTTGGGTTCGCCCGCGCGCCCTCCCCAAACGGTAGAGGGACAACTCTGGCTTCTGGGGTCCTGAGCAGCCGCCAGCCTTCAGAACCAGGGAACGAGGGTGGCAGATCCCTGGGAGGACGCCCCAGCCTTCAGCGGTGGGGGGTATCGAAGGTGGTTCTTCTGGGGACAGAAAAGGGCTTTGGGGTCATGGAGTTCTGACTTTAAAAACTGATTCTGCATGTCCACGCTGTGTAAACTTGCATGCGTTGATTTGGCGTCTCTGAGCCTGTTAACATCATCTGAAAAATGGACCTAGGTGTTAACGATATCGACTCATAGAGTCGTTGTCAGGATTAGAAATTATCTATGAGAAGCACCTAGCACAGAAATGTATACAGTCAGTGCTCAAATTGCATTTATCCACAAGTATTATTGTCCCCTTGTCATCAGCCCCTGCTTCCACTTCTCCATGCTTGCCTTGGACGTGGGTATAGAGAGACAGGAGCCCCCTCATCCCCAACCCTGCCAACTTCCACAGTCCGAGTCTAATAAAATCTCCTGCCACAAGCCTGGATATCAGCCACTTCTTTACAAAAAGACAGGTCCTCCACAAAGTCCCTGGAATGAAATGCCAGTCTCGGTGAAAGGATAATGGCCCCCAGTCCACAAGGCTCTGACCCTCCTCGGCTTCCCCAGGAAGATAACACCATTCTCAAACCAGCCTCTTGAAGTGGGGTTCGCAGGCAGGTGTGAACCCCTGTTCAGCACGAGGCTGCCACTGTTCCCTGGTCAAGCCAGCAGAGGGCACATCACACCTGTCCAGGGGGACCCTCCTTCTTTCCCAAGGTGTCCCATAGTGGCCTGCACACGTGTGTGGGCACCCACTGCATCGCGTGAGTTTACACGCACCCTCGGGCACAGAGGACACCCCCTGTGTCATCCACCTCTACATCACACCACAGAAAACCCCGCCTCCTTTCATCTGCCCTCCTACAAGGTGGGGACAGGTCTTCCCTGATGGACTCACTGGGTGGAACTGTGTACAGCCGAAGGGTTCTCCGGGAAATGTTACACCGGCCAGGAAATATTTTCCACTGCCCTCTGGGAATGTTGCATATCAGCCAACATCAGACATTCGCTGGGGGAGCCACAGATGCTGGCTCAGGTGAGGAACAGGGAGAACTCCCTACCCTCTCCCCTGTGCAAGAGAAGCTTATTGCATCACTTCTAAGCCTGGGCAGGATTCGGGATCACTCACGGATACAATGAAACTGCCACCTCACAGGTGTCTCTGAACCACTCCAAGCATGTAACACACATGGATGTCGAATCACATGTAAGCACGTGCACACCGACATGTTGAACCACGTGTGTGCATGTGTATATCGAACCACACATACATACGTGGATTTGCACATGTATGTGTTGGGCCACATGTAAGTGTGCACACATTTGTGTTGGACTACATGAATGTGTGTGCACGTGTATACATCCGTCCCCATGTAAGCACCGCGCGTGCTAGGGTGTGTGTTGAATCACAGGTAAGTGAATGTACACGTGTACGTTGGTCTGTGAGAATAAGTGCCAAAAATGACAACCAGAGATAACGGGAAAAAATGAAGCACGGTCAGAGGCCAAAAAATAAAAAGAAAGTAATCCTTATTCAAAACACCCTACATTCAGATTTTTAATTCACCAAACATCCATCCCGCAAATGTTTATTAAGGATCTAATAAGTTTCAGGTAAACGTCCAGTCACGATTTCCAAGGGCTGTGTTACGAGGAGTAGAGCAAGCAACTGGAGTTTTCATCAAACCTAAGAAGGAGCTCTAGGCTATGAATAAGAGTATGTTTTGATAAAGTCAAGAAATCATAAGCACATCCTTTAGCCTCTGCCCTGCAACTTCGAAACTAACATGCTTATTCCCTGATACTTAAGGAAATCCCAGGATTCTGAAGGACAGTGATAACATAGAGGTGGAAAATTTCAGAAAAGAGGTGTTTTTTTAAAAAAGGACAGCGTGGGGTTTTTTTTTTCTAAATAGAACACTGAAATAAGTTGGCCTCTACCAGGAGATCTATCTTCAGGCACAATCCATATTTCCACACAGGCCCAGAGTCCCTTGTCAGTACATCTCCAAGTTCCAGGAAGTAAATTACCTGATAAGCTGGACGGCGAGGACAGTTACCTTGGACGAGTTACTTACTGTGCTTCCACTTCCTCACCTGTAAAGCAGGGATAGCATCACTACCTGTCTCACAGCATTATCGTGAGCATAAAACCTGTCTAAGACAGTCGCTGGTACGTGACAGGCACTCAGCAATGTTGGCTGTCATTCACCGTCTCATCAAACTTAATCAAAGCCAGCAGACACTTTATTTTATCGACAGAGCGGGGTTTAAAGTTTTTTTTTAATTCAACGCCAACACTAAAAGTTAAAACAGTTGACATAAAAATTCAGAATTCCGGTTCCTCTTAAAAAATCTAAACCTCTAAGTCTGCCAGGCTTTCATTCACCCCTGGCAACATTCAGCTGCAGGTGAGCAGCGGTAGTGCCCTCCAGCTTGCCACAGTTCCCGGCCTACTCACTCATCTCCACTGCTGCCCGGCCCCAGTACGAGAGCCTTAACGTCCTACTCACTCCCCTCGTAAACAGATAAGAAGACGGAGGCCACAGCTGGGCCCCAGCAGCCAAGTGCACCCACCCAACCCCTGGCTGAGAACCCTTTCCACCCTCCCCTCCTAAATTCTTCTGGGTCACAAGACCAGAGGGAGGCTGAAACCTCAGCTCCAATTTTTCCAAGCTCTAGGAGACCGATTCCCTCCCTCCGTTACTCATTATAATGGGATTTCTAAAGATGGATGGGGCCACGAGTTTAGGGTGGAGCTGGGGTTGTTGCAGGACTGTATGGCTCATCTGGAGTTTAACGTTTTAGCCTCTCTTCCGCGTTCTTTTGCATTTAACGTATTACCAGTATTAAGGCAAAGTCGACCTATTAGACGATTACACAGGGGAGCCCAGCTGCTACCATAAAGCCAATGAAGTTATGACAGCAGAGCCCGAGAGGAATCAAAGCTGAGTAAAACCCGTCGAGGTTGCTGACAAATGATGATAAAGTGATCTCTCGTGCCAGCGCTTGATGGAAATTGACAAGGTGAGCCTCCTCCCCTAATGAACAGATGCAACCCTTGCTCCCAATGAAATGCACGGCAAGTTTAATCTCCATGAGCATCAAAAGAAATTTGCTCCCACGTTTAGAAAGGGACACAGACACGTGGGCAGGAGGCACGGCGTTCATAGAAGGGACCCTGGTGTGTGGTGTGGGGTGACAGCAAAGGTGCTGGGGGCATCCCCATATACAGTATCGCCGATGCACCTGCCTAAAAATACATCCATTGCCCACCTGTCCGGCTCCCAGAACAGAAACTGAGGCTCAGATGGCACCTACGTCACAGGGACCCAAACTGCTCAGAGAGCAACTGTCTCCACGACTCCTGTTAAACGTACGGAGCTCTGGATTCTTACAATGTCAGTTACAGAACAATACCAGCCTGCCAGACAAGACGCATTAGAGGGACAAGGCGGATGGGGTGGGGGAGGGGAGACCCCCCCACACCCCTCGGAATACAATGCACCAGCTGCACATTAATAAATATGTAATGTTTGATTAGAAATATGTATAGTATTTTTCCCTCCCCAAATGCCGGCTCGCCCTTAAGCGGAAGACGGGATCTGGCCCACACTGACGGGTTTCTTTCTTGCTTGCTTTGAAAATACAAACTCAAATGTTTTCCTGTCCCAGCTGTTTCCCATTGTTGCTGTTTATCAGCTTGAAGGATGAACAGTGGAATAAAAAAAAACAGGCTTGCATTTCAAATGTGCCAGTCAGTCACTCCATTGTTCAAAGAAGAAAGCTTAATTGTCTCTGCTGGCAAACTTCTTTTTGGTGAATGTCCAGGTTTTAAGAAAAGCTATTCAGCTGTGCAATTTGTCTAATACATGCAGAGAAAAGCATATAAAATCACACGTTTTCTGGAAAAAAATTAAATAAGGGGAAAAGAGGAATTTGGGGAAAAGAACGAGTCGCACATTGAAGTTTTCCAACTTGCCTGCACTGGGCACAGTTTTCTGCTTCCTCTGGGGAAGTCTTAACTTCCCCAGAGACACTCCAGGGAGTCCCACCCCGTGGTCAGGCTTGGTGCAGACAAGCGGCACCAGCAGAAGCTGGTCCAAAACCCCACCTTCCCTGCCGATTGCACCAACTTCTGTTTGAACGGCTTCTGCTTTCTAGGAATGAAGTGCAGACACGGCCAGCAATGCTCCTAACTTATCTGGGAACATTTATTCTGGAGCCGTCTCCAGATTTAAAACTATGGAGAGAAAAGGTTCTAGGGATAAGGTTAGTTATGCCCAAAGCAGACAAGGCCCTGTCACCACAGATCAGCCAGATCTGGGTGGACACACAGGTGCAGGCCCGGGTGCCCCCCACAGACACCCACCTAGGGGTTGGCGGAATCTGTGGTTGCCTGAGAGGGGAACCCACGCTGTCTAGAACAGAAATGCCGTTTACAAGGCGGCACGGCCTTCGGCTTGGGTTGAAATTGCTCAGCTTATCTTCCAAAGGAACCCAGCCCCGAGAGGCTTCCACGTTAAAGGAGGATGCCAGGGACAGGAGAACGATTAGAGCATCAGTATCAGTAGGAAGACCCTCTGTGTCCCTTCCAGACCCAAGTGTCTAAGAAAATGCCCTGAAGATGTAGATGACTGATCTGTAAGTAGAGGAAGGAAGAATTGGACATGATGGAGTTGAGGGGACACTAAGGAATTAGGGGAAAGTGACTCAGAGTAGGTGGAAATAAGAGTCAGTGTCACAGTTTAACCAGAGGGCAACATTATTACCCATTGCTATCTGGCTTTTCCCAGATTCAACCTCAGCAATGTTTTTTATACTAGAAAGGAATGCTACGGCTATAAGTGTCATTACAGCCAAATTCACTACAATGTCCCCCGAATTTTTGAATATGCCATGCCATGCCCTGTGTCATTCACAGCCACCCCATGAGGTCAATGTCACCATGACCTCGAAACAGCAGCGAACAAGAAGGGGGACAATGTTCCCAGTGTCTCACAGCTTCCAAGAGGTAACAGGAGGACTTGAAACCAGACCTTCTGCGTCCTGGTCCGCCTGGGTCTGTGAAGAGAAACACAGGTGGAAAAGGTTAACCAGTTCCCTCCCAAGTTCTCCAGCTTCCAAACCTGCACCCTCCTCAGAGTGACTGAGGACTGGATGGGGGCAGCGCCTCTGGGCTGGACCTCCGATCCGAGGGCTAGTTCCCAGCACAATCCAGGAAGCCTGTTTCCCCATTCGACTACCTCTCACGCTTTGCACAGTGACGATTTCAAACATTCCCTTCTCCCAGAACCCCTTGGCTGCTCTCTGCAACCCTCTCCCTCTCCCCACGATAACCTCACGTCCTGGCCCTCAAGAAACGCAGAAGGAACCAATGAGAACACAGTTCATGTTCTGCCATCAAACCTGAGGGCACACCTATACCTGTGGCTGCCCTTGACCCACCCTGCATGTCCGAAACCAACCCCGACCTTCGAGCTCAGCCCCTCAAACTCCCCAGGGGACCACACCATATCATGTATCACCTCTCCCCTGCATCTTCATCTTTCCTTGCTCTGTCGGCCTCTGTGCCACCAAGAAAGCACATCTCAGATTCTCCTGACTTAGGAAAAACGAACCCACCAAACAAGATGATTCAGAAGACAAGTTAAGCATTCCCATCTCCCTGTCCTCCTGCCCCAAATTCCTGAAAAGAAAAGTCGTATTTTAAAAAGAAAGAGTGGGGCTTCCCTGGTGGCGCAGTGGTTGAGGATCCGCCTGCCGATGCAGGGGACACCGGTTCGTGCCCCGGTCCGGGAAGATCCCACATGCCGCAGAGCGGCTGGGCCTGTGAGCCATGGCCGCTGAGCCTGTGTGTCCGGAGCCTGTGCTCCACAACGGGAGAGGCCACAGCAGTGAGAGGCCCCCGTGCCACAAAAAAATAAATAAATAAATAAAAGAAGAGTGAATCCGTCACCAGGCTGGAGAAACAAGAACTTGTCCACGGTTCCTGGAAGATGGGAAGCAGGTGGGGTGGGGTTGACAGGAGCCGAACAGGAGAGAACGAGAGGCTCAGAAGCAGCCGACGAAACCACAGTGAAAACCACCAGAGCTAGAGCCACTGAGAAAGGAAAAAAGACCCCAAATAACCTTGGGTTCAGAGGAAACAAACACAGAAAGCAAGGGGTGAAGCAATCGGGAGAGAAATTAGTAAAATAACCGTGTTCAGAATTGGTCTTCACTGGAGCCGATGGAGCCTGCCTGTCCCTTTACATCAGACAGGAGGCTGCAGTGACATTTCAGGTCAAAAGCCAAGGACTGCACACTAAAGAAAGTGAACCCACTTCTACGGGCAATCTCACCCTCTAATTTGCCAAGTGGAGGTACAGCCCCTTTCACTCGGAGCTAGAGACATTTCACCAAACCTAAAGAATTCTGTGGTGACGTAAGTACAATCCCAGAGACCCTCCAGGTTCGTTCACAATGCAAACAAAAAATATAAAATACCTGGGAATAAACCTACCAAGAAATGTTCAGGACTATGAGAAGAAAACTATAAAAATTTACTGTGGGACATAAAAGAAGACCTGAATAAATGGAAAGGCACAACCATAGACCTGGATGGAAATAGTCAATATTGTAAAAATGTCAGATCTTCTCAAATTAAACTATAAATTCACTACCATCCCAATCACTATCCTTACAGGAGTTTTTAAAGGAACTGGACAAGCCCAAGCTAAATTTCATTTGAAAAAGAAAATGCAAGAGAATAACCAGGAACAATTTGAAAAAGAAACAAAATAGTTTGGGCATTTGTTCTACCAAATATGAAAACAGACCAGGAAGTATTTAAAAGAGCATGAAGCAGATGGGATTACACAAAGAAACCAAAGAAACAGAATAGAAAGTCCAGAAATAGACACACGTATATAGAGAAAAGTCAGGAAAATGATGGAGTTTTCAATACATGAGATCGTGACGTCTGGCTCTTCATTTGGAAAGAAAAAAAGTCAAATCCCTACCTCACATTGTGTATAGAAATAAACTCCTACCAGATTAAGAAGCTAAACATGAAAGACAAATCTAGAAAAGTATTAGACAATGTCACGTGTCGTATTTGAAATAAATTAGAATGATGTGGTTTTGAAATCACGTAATATGAAAAACAATAACGTCTCAGTGTTACATACAAAGTTTGAAACTCCCCTCAAGTAAAACAACCGTGTGGTCAGGCCACTCACGATGACTGTTCTCTTGTTCTCTGTACATCCCCTGCTGGACCAGGCCCTGCTTCACTCACAGGACTCTCCAATCTTCTTAATTATAGGGCTTAATCAGTAACTGCCTGCACGCTTGCCCCTGCCCCAGCCTCTGGTTTCCATGGCAACTGATGAGCCAACCTGATGTCAATTCCCCCTATAAACGGTAGCCTCCTTCTCCCTCATGTAGTGAAGATTGCTGCCGTGTCCTGCCTGCTGTCTGCTGTACATGGTGTCACCCCGGGACCTTGCTTCAGATGCCCTGTCCAATAAACCATTGCTGTCTCTCTCACTGTTCCTGGGCTCTTTCTTAGGTCTCCAGGCTGGACAACTACAAGGCTTGCAGGCCTGCAGCCCAACAGCAACAATTAATCAAGAATTGTGGAATTTCAAGGGACTTCCCTGGTGGTCCAGTAGCTAAGACGCCTCGCTCCCAATGCAGGGGGCCCGCGTTCTATCCCTGGTCAGGGAACGAGATTCCTCACACATGCCGCAACTAAAAAAGATCCCACACTCAGCAACGAAGATCCCAGGTGCTGCAATGAAGACCTGGGAGAACCAAATAGATAAATATTTTTTAAAAAAAGAATTGTGGAATTTCAAAACTAGGGCAAAGTGAGCTGGAACTACATTTATATTAATGCCACGTGGTGATGACTCTTTAGCAGGTAGAAACAAGGGCCTGCTGTCCTTTGTTATTACTTGAGCAGTGGTTCTCCAGTCACAACTTCCAACAGTAAGTTTGATGACTAATGTGCATTATCATTGACATTAGCTGATCTTATGATTCAAAATATAGTTTAATCTTTTAACAACACCCTCCAAGCATTTATTAGAGTGGTAGTGCTAGGTTTGCGCTAAAACACCCCCCCACACACACACACACATCTAAACATCAATAACTCTGGGCTAGAGAATGGAGGGGATAAAATTATTTTGAAGACCAAACAATCACCATGGTGTGCTGTTAATTTAGGAGTGCGTGCTCTGTAACTATCAGAAACATTGCTGGAAAAATTTCATCATCATTATAGAGTTGTGCGTTCCAAGAATACAATAGACGCCACCTCGTGGAACAATTAGTCTTAAATGATGCTAGCTTTGAATTAGCTGAGATCTCTGGGATGCAGATTTCTGGACCCCAGCTGCTATGAGGTAGGCTGGTAATGGCCCCCAGTGGCCCCCTTTTCTGGAGAATTGCCTTCAGCTGATGGGAGGTCCTTGCCCTGGAAGTTGAACCCCAGCACGCGGCAAGGGCAGCCCATAGCAAATGACCGGCCGAACAGGAGGTGCAAAAGACTCTGGTCTTGAGGGAGGCCAGCTGCAGTGTGATCTATGGGCTAGAGCTCCATCGCTGTGGCTCAGACAAGACTGAGCTATACTGAGGTTACCTCCTTGTCCCGCTCCTTCTCCACAATTATCCTGCTCGATTCCCTCCCTTACAGGTTTTTCTGGAAGAGAACCCTCTTCGTTAATCCTGTGCTCCTGAATTCTCATCTCAGGCTCTGCTTCTAGCGAACCTGAGCCTGCAGAGTTGGGACCAGGAGTGGTCCTCAGAAACAGGCTCAGGGAATGGAATTCTGCAGTCGCGAGCCGACTAGCATGATGACCCCATCGTTGGCGGGAGTGGAGAATCGTCTGGAGCATGCGGTAGCAGCGCGGTTACCAGGACTCCCGCCTGTGGGTCCCCTGGGGCATGGAACACATGTGGATGGGGTACACTGCCTCATGCAAGAGCCCTGATGTTGGAGCAGTATGGGAGGAAAAGGACTTAGACTGTGGGACCGGGAGCCCATTGATGAGCACCACTGATGCTCAAAAAGCCAGGCTCGGGGTGATCAGTCACAAGGTGGAACAAACATGAAAGACTGGGAGCCCCAGTGACAGCATTATGGGCAGAGGAAGCTGACCACCAGGAACTGAACCGCAGAGAAATCTCAGCTCCCAGCCCAGGCAAGTTTTCTACACCAAAGTCGGGACCCTGAAAACGAAGATTCAGGACTCCGAAACTTGGGCTAGGGTCCTCTGAGTCTATGCACTGGAGAACTTTGAAGCCTTGGCAGCTGCAGAAGTGGCCCACTCCCCCTGGTGTGGAGACTATTGGAAAAGCCTCAGAAGGGGCTTATAAGACAGTGCTGGTCTTCCTAACGATCTGCTGACCGTCAGATTTGCTAGGGTCAAATCTCAGCATGACTTAACTGTGCCAGGCCTGCAAAGGGAACGTGGGGTTGAAAAGCCAGGGGAGTTGAAAGACCCCATGAACGGGTCCCAGCAGGACTGGCAAAGTGAGCCCAGGGGTGGATCCTGAGGATGTTGGTTACAATGCTGGATGACATACACAGAATACAATGCTGGTTAAGGGATCGTTTGTTGATAAGGGACGTAGGATCCTTAGGATCTAACACCCTGCGTCTAATACACAGCTGAGATGGCTCTTAAAAGCTTGGAAAAAGTGATGTCTCACATTAAATGAAGTACAGATGCCAGAACTATCCTTGCAGGTGGTGGGGGAAAGGCCCAAGCAGGCAGTAGCTGAAGTGTAGTTCCTGGGCCAAGTGGGGTATATTTACTAGGGCAGCTTAACACAACCTCGGGTATGTGGTTTGCAGTCTCTGATCTAGCAAATCCACACTGTGTTAGTTTTAGTTTCCTGGGGCTGCCCTAACAAATTATCACAAACTTGGTGGCTTAAGACAATAGAGACGTATTCTCTCACAGTTCTGGAGGAGAGAAGTCTGAAACCAAGGTGTGCACAGGGCGCTGCTCCCTCTGTAAACTTCAGGGCAGCATCCTTCCTTGCGTCTTCCGGCTTCTGGTGCCTGACGGCATCCTTGGCGCTCCTTGGCTTGTAGACACATCACTCCAGTCTCTGCCTCCGTCTTCACGTCACCTTCTCCCCGTGTGTCTTCCCTTCTCTTCTTAGGACACTTATCATTGGATTTAGGGCCCACCTGAACCCAAGATGATCTTATCTTGAAACATTAATTACATCTGCAAAGACCCTTATACCAAATGGGGTCAAGTTTATAGGTTCCAAGTGGACATATCTTTTGGGCAGGGGCAAGGAGGGACCACCATTCAACACATTACACCTACCCATCACAAAGGAGGATGCCTTTACATCCAATGAACAATAGCATACGTTTACGGCCTGGCCCTGGAATATAGTAATTCTGATTTCCATCATAATACAGTCTAAAGTGACTTAAATCATCAGGACACTTCCCAGAACCTGACATTAGTTCCCTGTCTCAATGATGTCATGTCAACTGGATCGGGTAAGAAAGAAGAGGCAAGTCTTCTGGATGCCTCATAAGATACATGCTTTCCAAAGGATGAGAAGGAAAGGATTCAGAGGTATGCATCTGCAAAGTTTTTAAGGGTTATCTGGAGCAGTGGAACATTCCCTCTAAAGTAAAGGAAAAAGGATGGTACCGTGTACCTCCTGTCACTGAGAAAGTAGCCCGATGCTTGGAGGACCTGTTTGGATATTGGAGGCAGCATACTCCCACACTTGGGAAGATGGCTCCTGCCCATCCATTGGGTTATGTGGAAGGATGCTGGTCTTAAGTGAGGTCCAAAGCAAGAAGGGGCTCTACCCCAAGTCTGGGTTGTGCTACAAGTCCTGCATCTTGTGCCATATGACTTGATGGACCCCAGGGTGCTGACATTAGAAAAAAAGAAAGGTCTCAAATGAATGACCTTAGCTTCTACCTTAAAAAAACTAGAAAAAGGAGAGAAAATTAAACCAAAGTAGAAGAAAGGAAATAATAAAGATTAAGGCAGAAATCAATACAATAGAAAACAGAAAAACAATTTTTAAAAAATTAAGGAAACGTAAATCTTAAAAAGATCCATAAAACGAATAAACCTCTAGGCAGAATGATCAAGAACAAAGAAACTACAAATTACCAATATTAGGAATGAAAGCAGGTACCTCACTAGAGATCCTATGGAAATTAAAATGATAAACTGATATTAAGAGTGAATTTGTGGCAATAAAGTTGATAACTCAGATGAAATGGACAAATGCCTTAAAAGACACAAACTACCAAAGCTTATATGAAAAGAAATAGATAATGTTCCATAAAGGAACTTGATTTATAGTTTTAAATCTTTCCATAAGCAAAACTCCAGGCCCAGATGGCTTCACCGGTGAATTGTGCTAAACATTTAAGGAAGAAATAATACTCCTTCAGAAAATAGAAGAGCAAACACTTTCCAATTCCTTTTCTGAAGCCAGCAGTACCCTGATACCAAAACCAGACAAAAATCTAACAAGAAAAGAAAACTATAGATCAATGTCCCTCATGAACATAACCTCAAAAATACTTTTTAAAGTATGAGCAAATAAAATTCAGCAATATATAAAAGGAACACTGCATGATGACTATGTGGGGTTTATCCCAGAGATTCAAGATTTGATTAGCATTCAAAAATTCACCACATCAACAGGCTGAAAAAAGAAAAATGGTCATTTCAATCGATCTAACAACAGAGATTCAAAGAATGCCCACGCGTACCGCCTCTATTCAACATTGTACTGGAGGTCCTAGCCAGTGCAGTAAGGAAAGCAAAAGAAATAAAAAGCATATATATTGGAAAGGAAGAAATTCAATATGATCATCTACATTAAAAAAAATCTACCATAAGCTCTACCAAGTAGCTATTAGAACTAGTATGTGACTTTAGCAGGGTCACAGGATACAAGATTGGTATACAAAAATCAATTATATTTCTATGTGCTAGCAATGAACAATTGGAAAGTGAAATTTTAAAATACCACGTACATGGGAGGGAGGGAGACGCAAGAGGGAAGAGATATGGGAACATATGTATATGTATAACTGATTCACTAAAGCAGCAAAAATTGGTTCTCAGGAGACTAAAAAACATTTAAATATCACAATGGTATATGTCCCTCCAAAGAGCAATAGTGCATAAACAGATATGCAGTATATCTGTGGCATTAAATTTCTTGGGCAGGGGTAGTGCAGGCATTAGGGGAAAATGTCTAAAAAGGCTCAGGGGTTGGGGGAAGGGTAGTATTCAAAAATATGTCTTGATAAACACTGGATAAAAAGTTTGTATCTAGAATACATAAAAACTCTCTTACAACTCAATAATAAGACAAAGAATCCAATTTTTAAAATGGGCAAAAATCAGAACAGATACTACATCAAGAAGATATACGGATGGCAAATAAACACATGAAAAGATGCTCAACATTATTAGTCATTAAAGAAATGCAAATTAAAACCACAAGAAGATACTGATACACCCGTACAAGAATAGCTAAAATTTTAAAAAAGACTGACAATCCAAGTGATGGTGAAAATGGGGAGCAACCAGAACTCTCTTGGAGGGTATTTTGTGAGTC
Source organism: Monodon monoceros (assembly GCF_005190385.1). Taxonomy (NCBI): domain Eukaryota; kingdom Metazoa; phylum Chordata; class Mammalia; order Artiodactyla; family Monodontidae; genus Monodon; species Monodon monoceros. The sequence goes on from NW_021703766.1 coordinate 32,977,694, forward strand.
TTCGGTAAAGTCATAATATGTACGCCTGGTTATGAGGTTTCTGCTCCAACCTTACTAGTTACAGATATGAACAAGAGACAGTCAAGTAGTTAATTTCTGGGCGCCCAGTTTCCTCAGCTGTAAAATGATGTTAATCATACCTGGCTCATAGAATTATTATTCCTACTAAATGAGAATTATGTATAAAGCATTATTAATAGGGCAAAATTTTATCTACTTACAGCTTCTTCACTGGACAGGAATCAGAGTTTCCACTTGTCTGAATCTATCCCCAACGCTTTAAACTTGCACAGTAGAAGGCGCCCCTGAAAAGCCAGAAGACACCACCCTCTAAAATGCAAACCCATCAGCTGGCAGAGGACCCAGGAAGCCAGGATCACCCGTTGACACCTCAGCAACATCAGGTTATCTGACAACCCACCATGGCCCAAGGAGGGCGGGACGCCAGTAGGGGGAGAGGGCTCTTTGGGTGGGTGGGTCTCTGATTCAGGCTCAAGAGCAAACTTGCCCACTCCACATGGTACACCCCCACCCCATGCACAGACTTCAGCCCATCTTTGATAGTCACTCGTTCAACTACCACATGATTCACACTCTCACTCACTCAGGAATTTGTTCATTCATTCATCCTGGGAAGTATTTATTAAAGGGCCAGACATTGTGCCAGACGTCAGGTATGCAGTACTGATCTCTCTGAGCCTTTGTTTTCCCATCTGTAAAATGGGCTGTTGGCAGAATAAGTTGTGTGTCCATGAAGTGCCCTGTATGGTGCCTGGCTCAGAAAATGTCCCTTCTCTTCCCGTTAGCACACCAGGCTCTGAGATTTCCTTTCCATTAAAATGAGACCAGTGTTAGCCTTTCCTGGGAAATAGGATACGTGGACCCTGGCAACCCCTCTCTTTATGTCAGGGGTTGCAAACTCAATTATCTCTGGTGTCCAGGCCTTGGGGAAGGTGACCAGGTGCAAGCAGAGCACAGAGCTTGTCTTCAGTGGTCAGCTTCAGCCCCTGGTTGCCCTTCCAGAAAACAGCCCCCAACATGCCAGATTTCCCAGTGTTTCAAGAAAAGCTGGAGGTCCAGATTTCTTGTAAAAGCTTCTAGTTTTTAAACAAGGGCAGCTTTTCACATTTATTCCAAACACCATGCAGACTTTGAGTCTGCAACCTCTACACAGCGAAGAAAAGGCTGTGGTTCACAGCTTTCATCGCTTCCCCTCACAGGGGTAGAATTTTCAGAGACACAGACCAACCTCATCCTTAAAGGCCAGCCCATCCTCACAGCCCCCTGGGCCCACAGTCCACACCAACCAGAGCCTCTTCAGTTCTCAATATATGCTTGTTATATCCACTGCCACTCCCCATACCCTCACTCCTGGGTAAGGAAATGTCAGATCCCAGCTCTTTCTGCCTCTGGAGTATGTTGACCAAGTGCCCTTTCTTCACTGCAGACACAGATGAATACAGGGCTGCAAGGTGCCTGCCACGTGCAGGGGCCACTTACAACAAACAGGACTCCCCTCCCTCCCTGAGGCCCCACTGCCCTGCCAGCCGCCCGCCTGCATGGCCACTGCTCTCCCAGCCACGCTCTTCCCCACCTTGGCCACCTCTGCTCAAAGCGACACACGTGTCCCCCCAGTGACAGAACTGTGCGGTATGAAAAGACTCAGAGTTGATAAAAAAGACTTTTCCCCTTGATGACCATTTGGCCTCTGGACAGGCTTTCCAGACAGCCTGGAGAGAGCTTATTACATTATCAAACACCTAGAAAAGCAGTTCCTCTCTTGCCATATTCCAATCCTTAAAAAAAAAGAAGAAAAAGCTACAATCTGGAAACAACCTAAGTGGCTACATTAACCAGGGCGCAACCAGACAACAGAGCATTACGCAGCCGTGTGAAAAGCTAAGGAGCTCTGTTATGTGGTTACATGAAGAGAACAAAGCACAGAACCAAGTGCAGAGTGTGTCCCATTTCTGTCCACAAAATGGTGATATTTAATTGCCTGAGTTGATTCATGAAAAGAATATTTCCGGAAGGAAATGAGAAACTGGTAAAAATGCTAAACTCTAAGGAAGGGAATTGGGAACAGGGAGGCACAGGTAGGAGGGAGGTTTGCCTTTCACTTTTATACTGTTTGACATCTTTCTAACCTTACTGTTATATTAGTGATTTTTTCACAAACTTCTTTTGTTTGGGAATATTTTTTAGGCTTACAGAAGATTTGCAAGGATGACACAGTTCGCATGTACCCTTCATCCAGTTCCCCTTAAGGTCAGCCTAACAGTGATACATTTGTCAAAGCTAAAAAGCTGACAATGGTACCGTCTTACAGACTTTATCCAGGTCCTACTGGTTTTTACACAAATTTCCTCTTTCTGTTCCAGGCACCCATCCAGGGTCCCCCGTCGCAATGAGGTATCATGTCTCCTTAGTCTAAGTCTGTGACAGTTTCTCAGACTTTCCCTGTTTTTCATGAACTTGAACACCTTTGAAGAGTAGTGGTCAGATGTTTCATCCGGTGCCCCTCAGTTTGGGTTTCTCCTGTTTCCTCGTGGTTAGTCTGGACCGTAGGTGTGAGGCACAAACAGCCCGAAGGTGATGCGCTCTCCTTGCCATACCACATCGGGGGCCGTGCTGCCACGCTTACCCCTGGTAAGGTTAACCTAGGTCAGCTGGTTAGTCTGTTTTGTCAGTTTCCCCGCTAACATGGCTGTTCTTTCCTGTCCACACTCTGTTCTTCTGACGGGAGTCCCGGAGTCCAGCCCGCAGGCAGGGAGAAGGGTTGCTCCCCCTCCAGACGCGGCAACAGCTACATGTGTTATTTGTACTTTTCTAAAAGAGATATTTGTCCTTTTCCCCCATTTTTTAATGTATTCAATCATTTCTTTATATTAATATGGGTATTTGGGGTGTTACAATCCAAGACGACAGCTGTTCGTTTTGTCATCCAAATTATTCCAGCTTTGGTTACATTTTTTTGTTTTGTTTTGTTTTTTTTGCGGTACGCGGGCTTCTCACTGTTGTGGCCCCTCCCATTGCGGAGCACAGGCTCCGGATGCGCAGGCTCAGCAGCCATGGCTCACGGGCCCAGCCGCTCCGCGGCATGTGGGATCTTCCCGGACCGGGCACGAACCCGTGTCCCCTGCATCGGCAGGCGGACTCTCAACCACTGCGCCACCAGGGAAGCCCTACCTTTGTTTTTTAATGGTTTTTGATGATAAAAACCTACAGTCATTTAAGAAGGCTGTGATCAAAGATAAGATTGCTTGAGATCATCAGAAGTTATTCCCGGGCTTCAATCTTCCATACCAGAGGAGGAAGTACTGGGGAGGGATGACAAGCTCAGGCCCCAGAGTGAGAACCAGGGTTCAAATCCCAGCTCTGCCACTTAGGAGCTGTGCAGCTTTGGGCAAGGGGTAACCTCTCTGTGCCTTAGGTGAAACATTTAAAAATGGGATGATTATGGTACATAATAATACTTCCTACCCCCCAGTTTTTGTGAGAAACAATTACAACAGCATCTGGGAAGCATTCAGAACGCTGCTTGGCACCAGGACAGCACCCAGCAACCATAAGCCGTGGTTGTCATTGGCATGGTGTGGGGTGCTGGGCGCCGGGTGCAGTTGGGGGCCCCTGCATACTCATCTCCCCCCATCAGTCCTGGTCGTCAGCAAGAGTGGGCAGAGGGCCAGCCACACGCAGGAGGAAGGGAAGGCTTGGCAGAGATGGAAGGGCCAGAGGCAGGAGGTCTGACTTCCAGTGCAGCCCACCTCTGGCTCTGCCGCCGCAGGGGGCTTGGGTGGAAGCTGCGTCAGCCCCCCTGGGCCTGAGTTTTCTCACCTGTGGGGAGGGGGCTCATGAAGCTGGGCTGCCTTTCTCAAGAATGGATACATGAGAGCTTTGGAAACTGCCAAGTTCAGGGGACCCAAAGAAGTCGTATTCGGTTGATTCTCAAAGCTGTCTCCCCAGGCAGGGGGTCCAGATGCTTTTCCTAGCCTGTTCAGGGGGTCCTCTTTCAGGCTTCAGCAGCCTTGAAAATCTCCAGCCCGCCTGCCTCCTCTGCTCTGCCCCCAGGGTCCCAAGCAGAAGCTAAATAAAGTGTGAGATCCCCATTGCCCACACCTAATTCACTTGACCTGCCAGGCCAGGGTGACAGTAGCTGGGCTGCCCTCAAGGCCCTTCCCCTGAGTGTTGAATGCCTGGGAGCCCATTTTACAGCCCTAGAAACTGAGGCCAGAGTGAACCACCCAAGTCAACATGGTGAATAATTTTCCGATCCAGGACTCAACCCAGGTCTAGACTTCCCCCAGGGATTCTGCTCTGCCCACCATCCCACCGCAGTCATCGTCCCTCTGGGCTGGGGAAGTAGCAGGAGGCCACTGGAGCGAACCATCTCTTTCCTCCACATCTGCTCTTCTTTCATCCACATCAACCGACCAGATGAAAATTCCAGAAAGGGCTCTGGATTCTCTTGGACCCGAGTTTGAATTTTGGCTCCCTATTGCTTAGCTGAGACATCTTGCGAGAATTACCTACTTCCCGAGCTGAGACATCTTGGATGAATTACCTACTTCGTGAAATGGAGGTACCCACCTTGTGGGAATGTCACAAAAACTAGCTGAATATATATAAAGCACTTGGCCTTGGTAAACGTTTAGAAAGTGGTAGACGGTACACTCTTCTCCTTGCAGCAGAACTCACGGAATAGCACAACCTCATCCTGCATCATCCATCCCTCCGTTCATCCATCAAGTCCTCATGGAGTTCCTGTTCTGGGTCAGAATCCGGGAACCCAGTGCTAAGTAAAGCAATACGGTGGCTCCCACAGAGCTTGCAAGGAGCCAGATGCCATCAGAGTGTCACATGATGCAAAATGACAGCTGGGAGGGTGAACCTTGTTGCTCTGAGAGCCCATACTTGGGGGACTTGGTGGAGTCTGGGGTGGGTCAAGTGAGGCTCCCCCATGAGCCAGTGATGCTTAAGTGAAACCTGACAGGTGATGAGGGGTGAGGAGGTGTGGACCAGACCAAAGACCAGCATCTCAGCTCCTGGAGGAAGGCCCATGTGCCTGAGAGAGGGAAGCGAAGGGGCTGGGCCAGGTGAGCTCCAGGGAATGGGGAGCCCTGTGTTCTGGCCGGGGAAAGGGAAGCCATCGGGAGGTGAGCAGCCACTTGTGTCCAGAACATCCTACCCCTGTCCACCCCAGCTGCCAGAGGGGAGTCCCCATGCTCCCTATTCATTACCTGACATAACTAATTGCCTGGTGACATTTCCCATATTATAGACAAATGTGAATTATGGGCCCAGCTGTTCCCCCGCTCATCACCAAGAATCGGTTGATAAATATGTTTATTCGAGGTCAGCCCGGCCTCATCCATTAGAAATATTGTTTTTCTAAACATTACATTGATTTAATTTAACTCTAATCAATTTAAAATGGTTCTGACAATGAACAAAAGCTTCAAATATGACCTTAAAGTAATAGGATTCATTAGCTATGTTTCGGATTAAACTTACCCTAATAGGGCAATTTTTCTTCCGAGGGTATTTGGTAAGCGACTAGTGGTCAGTCAAAATGAAATCAATTATTATAAATTATACAGTTAAAGTTGATTATGTATCCCCTGCTAATTTGTATAAATAAGGGTCTCTGACAATGGGAGTAATTTATTAATAACTATCTCTACCCCAGCCCGGTATCACACTTCATGTAACAGCTGTCAGGGCATCTGTAGCCCATGAAGTATTATTTTCCATGGCTGCTCTCGATGTATGCTAATTAAACCCATAATTAATTGGAACAGTTATAGTTAAGACACAATGCTGGCGCCCTTTGCCCTATTATTCATTACAGTCAACTCATTCAAAAGGCAATCTGATCAAAAATTCATATGCTAGCTCTGGCGCCCCTAAAGTAAGGCGATCTTCCTACAAAGGGTGCCTGTGATGTGACAGCTGGCGTGCTGGGGGTGGAGGAGACGTAGTCAGAATCCCAGCCCCGAGAGCTTCTGTGCTTCCCACCCCGCCAGTGCCAGCCAAAGCCCGGTGCAGAAGGAACGGAGGCTCAGAGCGGCAGAATAGAGGGCCTGGGACAGAATGCCTAGGCCAGAGCTCATGAACTGGTGGTCCATACAGTGTTTAAAAACAAACTAGCTAAAAACAACTCATGTTTTGGTCAGAATTGTACAAATTTGGGAAATCTCACATCTCCTGGAAATTCCTGACTTTGAAAAATCAGAATCCTCTGGGCCTGCTTCTCCCATTCCCTGTAACACCCCCATGCCTTTCCTTCCCTTCTTCCATTACCTGCCTGGTCCCTATAGGCAGTGAGCTTGAGAGCCAAGGTCTAGGACGCCTCCCCATTTTATAGGTGAAGAAACTGAGGCCCTGAGAGACAGTCTCGTCAAGGAGCATGTGGTGACCAGGCTCCAAGCAGTCTGGGTATGGCTGGTTTCACAAGTATCTAGGTGGAGCTGGGGGCCCGAAGGGAGGTGGGCCTGTCCGTGAGTGGACCCTCTCCCTGCTGTAGACTAGATGGACCAACATCACCGTGTTGGATGTTTGCAGTTGGAAACCACAGACTGAGTCCCTCTAATGGCAGATTCTTTGAGTTGGGCTGGCGAAGGATGGGGGAAATTCTTCCTTACCCCCACGTGGGCTCTCTGAGGCATGTGGCTGAAGGAGGGGACCGGAAGAGAAAAGCCCTGACAACTAAAATGGCATGGGCAAAAGAGAATATTCAGCTTGGAAATGCCCATGAAAATGACCTTCATGTGAGCCGTCCAGTCCTCCAGTGGACATGGTGCGCTTCCCATTGGGTTGTCCTGGGATGGGTCCTGAGGCAGCAGGGACCATGCAGCTCTCGCCCTCTGATCGCCCTCCTACCAGAGCCAGCAGATGAATATAAAGCTTTGTGGAAGTCCCAGGAGTCTTGGGAGTGCCTGGGGAGGGGTCCCCTTGAGGATAAGGGAGGCAGAAGCTCTAGAGGTGAGGCTGGGCCTTTCTCTGCACTCAGGCAAGTGAGAGGAGCATTCCTCTAGGGAAAGTCTTGAATTCTTCCTGCAGGTAGTGGCAGGTTGGTGAGTAGCGAGAGGTAGGGATGATGGAGCAGGTCTGAGGCCCCAGAGGCTTTGCTGGCAAGGAAACTGGGAAGCTTCAGTTGACTGTGAGAGCCCTACAGAGCCGTGAACTAGAACCACGGATATACACAAATGAGTGAAAATCACAGACACCGCACGGAGTGTACAGGAGCCTGTCCCCCTTTACATGGAGTCACAAACCTGGCAAAATGAATCATGGGGACAGGAGTCAAAATAGTGGTTATTGCTGGCGGAGGGGAAGGAGCTGCCTGGGAGGGGCAAAGGGAGACGGACCAGGTGCTGGAAAAGCCCCGGAAGTTGACCTGTGGGCTGTACGGACACGTGAAATTCACGGAACTCTGCACAGAAAACAAGCGTGCTTAAACAAGGTACATCTCAATAAGAAAGGCCGCAGCCCCACACAGTCATGCCCGCGGTGGGCGGGGCGTCCCCCAGGCTCCGGGCACCTTGTGGGCCTGGGCTCCCTCCCGCGGATCCCTGAATAGATCCCAGTTCAGCGCCCCTAAGCGCTGGCGCCCTTCCCTGGCCGGGTGATGGCTTGCTGTCTGCAGGCGGGCCAGAGCACGACTCCAAACGCAGGGCCACAACCACAGAGCATCAGACTGAGACCTTACCTGGTTGGCACGGAAACCCTGCCAAGGGCCCTCTGTCAGAGGGGGACCTGGATCGGGCAGGGTCCTGCAGACGTGTCCAGAAGAATGGCAGAAACAAGTGGGACCAGAGAGAACCATCTTGAGCAGAAGTCCCTCAACCCTACCTCCTTTTAGAGTCAATGCTAGGCCTCTGGAGCCAGGCAGCCCTGAATTTAAGTCCCACTGGCTCTGCCTGGGCCTCAGTTTCCTCATCTGGGAAGTGGGGTGAGGTTCTTGTAAGAATGGGAGAGTACATATAGGAAGCACCTAACCCAGGGCCAGATGTTCACCAGATGGGAAAACTGAGACCCAGGGAACAGACAGACATGCTTCCTTCCATGTGTCAGGACCCTGTGGCTGCAGAGCTCCGAGCTGGCTCCCCCTGCAGCCCCAGTTCCCCCCAGGCTGTTCTGCCACCAGCAGGAACACATTCAATCCTGCGGTTCCTCCCTGGTCCCCTCCTCTGGGTGTCGGGACACCCAGTCCTGCCCACCACTGTCCTTTGCGTTGGCCCCAGCTACCCCATCTCTTGGCCTCCTCCATCCTCGCGTGTCCCTGATGCCCAGCACGCCTCCCCAGCCCTGCCTGTCCAGACTCCTAGCATGCAAGGCCGGAAGGGGAGTGACATTTGGGGGCAGCAGGGCCCCCCTGGGTCTCCCCTCCCACTTTTCCGCAGTGAGCAAGCAGCAGGCTCTGTGCCCATGGCCTCTGGGGAGGAGCTCAGCCTGCCGCTTCTGGTCCTGCCTGCCCGGGAGAGGCCGGCTTATATGCTCGGGAGCACCACAGTAGAAGTCTGCTTAACCTGTAACTCCTGCCAAATCCCCAGCTCCTTCGGCCTCAGTTTCTCCAAAGCGCACCTCTCCATTCTGTGAGGTCAGAGGGTGAGGGTGAAGGCTGTGAGCTCTGGCAGTCACACGAAGGCTTGAACAGTGAGCAGAGACTGGAGCGGAAAGGGCCGGGCGCAGCCGAGTCTGTTTACGCCAAACCACCCTGAACACAGCTCTCTTCCTTGGCCACCTCACGCCTGATGGGCTGCCTCAGTCTCCCCAGTGTGATCCTGGCGGTTCCTGCTGTCCCTTCAAGACCCCCTCACCCAGAACGGTCGTCGTGGCCTGGGAATAGCTTCTGTCTTGATCGGGTCATTGGCAGCACCCCCGAGCCCTCGCTGACTCACCCTTCATGCCAGCTGCAATCCCCTCCCTCCCTGGGGTCCTAAACGCCCTCTGACCTCCGAGGCCCCTCCAACCTCCCTTCCCTTTCCCCAGGAGCCGTCTTTTCTCCCCAGGACTGCCAGGAGAGAACTTGAAAACTGGTGGACGTGCACCTGTCTTCATCATGCCAAATGACCTCCAAAATGACCGCCCAAACTCCCAAACATCCTAGCAGTATTTGATTTACAGCTCACAGACTTTCCCACATGCATTATCTCCTTCTGATACATGGCCCCTGCCCAGCCACCTCCCTGCATATCCCGTCATTCAGTCAGACACGGGTTTTGATTTGGATGATACTGACAAAGGGAAAAAACGGGAACGTCAAGATCATTTGCCGTCTCTGTAATCTCTTCAGTCAGTATATTCACTGCAAACTTTTCAGTACACGCGCACAAAACTTTGTAGAAACAAAATCAGACAGATCTATTATGAGACGTGTTTTATAATCTGCTTCTTTTCACCTAATATATTGTGGAACTTGGCTCATGTCATTAAAAAAAAAATGATGCTCTGGAAGCATCTTCAACGGCTGCCGAGTACTCCGTAGTCTAGCTATACCAGACATTGATCAGGGTCCTGCACCCTTAAGCTTCTCAAGTGTAGCCACGTTGTGAACAATGTTGCCTGTGGTCTTACAGCTAATCTTGGGCATCCTTGTGATCATGTCCTCAGAAAGATGTCCTAGCAATAGAATTGCCAGGTAGAAGAAAAACATCAAGGCTTTTGAAGAAATAAGCACACGTGGATTGAACCCCACATGTGGATTGACTCACAACCTGTGTGTGATTGTTTAGGGTCAGGGGGCTGAGGAAGAACCAAAGCAAGAGAAGTCAGTGGTCTGAGGAGGGGTCTGAGCACATACCAGGCCAAAGCACCCTCAGATGTGAACATGGGGAAGGGGGCTTAGAAAGCAGTGGGGCCCCTGAGTGTCAGAGGACAGCGGAGAGGCTAGCCCCAATCCCCCTATATTAAGAGGTGGAGAAACAGGCCAGAGAGACACCACCCAGAAAGGTGGCGACCTCCAGTTCTGGAGTCTTTCCAACAGAGCCCTGTGCTTTCTGTAAAGCGAGCCCTGCTGGGGAAGAGCAGGCTGCACCTCGGTGTGGGAGTGTGGACTGGTCGTATCCAACCTGCCAAGCAGAGCCAGGGAGAGATGGTGGGTATGAGCCGGGGTCACAGATATACAGTGGCTATAATCAGCATGAGCGCCTGTGATGTGCCAGGCGCTGGTCCAGGCGTTTGGGTCTGTGATGACAAAGTGAGTGAAGGTAGGAGCTATGGCTGTGCAAGAGATTCCAGCTCTCGCTCACACAGAAAGCAGTTTATGTGAGCCTTCATCCACATGCAAATCCTTCCCGGATTTTGCTGAAAAAACGTCTTTGCCACAGTGGCAGAGTCTAGGGTAGTGGTTCTCAAACACACACAAAGAGTGTACAAGACTCACTTGGTGGGGGGAGGGGGAGGGGTTCAAAGTGCAGATTCCAGGGCCCCATGCTGAGAGTATGATTCTGTAGCTTTAGGTGGGGCACTTGAGCCTGCATTATTTCTTTTTTTTTTAAGTGACGGATGTGTCAGCCCCATCACATATTTTTTAAAGTCTTTATTGAATTTGTTATAATATTGCTTCTGTTTTAGGTTTTAGTTTCTTGGCCGCGAGGCACGTGAGATCTTAGCTCCCCGACCAGGAATCGAACCCGCACGCCCGCCTGCATTGGAAGGCGAAGTTTTGACCGCTGGACGGCCAGGAAAGTCCCTGAGCCTGCATCCTGAAGGGTCCCAGATGACTCAGATGCAGGTGGGCCACAGATCACTCTTTAGGAAACACTGATGAGAGTGTGGTTGATTTTCATACGGAGACCCTGACAACTTTAGCTGTAGTAAAGTTAGTAGATATTAGGCTCACCCTGACAGTCTTTTCCCACACCCTGTTCCCACCCCGCCCCCAGAAAAGCATGTTTCTAATGAAGGGAGAAATGCATACCAGTTTAGGGGCTCGACATCAGGATCCCATGATTTACCTACTTTCTTCTCATAAAGCTAGGGATTAGTACTCCATTCTTCAGCAGATCCCTGAGAGAAGCGCTCACACCCGACCTTACGGCATTCACCCAGCAGATGGCACTAACTCATTCTAAATACCATTTGTAAAAGGAGACAAAGCTCAAGATAGATGGAGAGACAGAGAAAGGGCAAGACAGACAGACAGTGAGAGGACAGTCACAGGCAGAAACGTCCTGAAGTGACACAGAGGGAGCTTAAACCCTCCTGGATGTAATTTGTAATCTGGTGTGCAGCCTTGACTCATTGCCACACTTGTTTTCAAAAATCACCTGCTGCTTCCCAAACCTGGGATCTGGCTGCATAGCCTATTATCACCACAAGATGGCGATGCTGTGCCAGGAGGACCAGAAACACAGGAAAATCTGTGTCTTAAAAGGCAATATGAGGGCTTGAGAATATGTCTTGAAAATAAGATCATGGAGGGAGAAGAGAGGGGGAACGAGACATGTTGATTAGATTTGCAGCCTGTCTCTCAGAGTTCACGATTATGCTATTACCACGACAGCTGCTGCCACCAGCGGCTGCCATGACTGAGGGGTTACCACGTACCAGGCTGTGATAAGCACTCTACATACATACACGGTTTCATTTCAAGTTCATCAAACCTTATGAGGGAAGTTCCACGATGTCTCCACTTCTGAGAGGAAGCATTATGTGGGACACCAGAGGCTGGGACCTCTTGTATTTTCTCAAAAGAAATGGGGACAGTGATCTAATTCTGGCCACATCAACAATAGTGAATGGGGTGACTTATATGCATAAAAGGCTGAGGGTTTCTTCTTTCACTGAGCAGATATTTGAGTGCCTACTCATGCCTGGCCCTGTTCAAGGTGCTAAGGAAAGAGAACTGAAGGAACTAGAGAAAAATCCCTGCTTCTAGTGCAAAGAGACCACAGTAAACCACCAGGTTCCAGGAGGGGTGCCATGGAGAAATTGAAGAACCCCAGGGCCAGAAAGTGCCTGCAGGGGCATTTTAGAGGATGTTGGTGGTGAGCTGGAGCTAGTCCCACCGACCCTCAGAACCAACTGTTTAATTTTCAAGAATTCTGTGAGCCCGGTCTTAAACACATCCATTATTAATGTTAAATTATATGAACTTACAATTGTTATATTTAAAAGTTATCATTAAATAAGTCATATTTAAAACTTATTCCTTCCTAATTATTTTACATTTTACAATTATCCAATGAGAAGCACACTTCTTCCGTAAAGGACCGGATAGTAAATATTTTAGGCTGTGCGGAGCATACAGTTTCTGTCATTAACTACTCAACTCTGCCCTTGTATCTTGAAAGCAGCCACAGATATGTAATATGAATGGGCGTGACTGTCTTTCAGTAAAACGTTATCTACAAAAACAGGCAAACAGGCGGTGGGCTGGGTTTGGTCCCCCAGCCGTAGCCAGCAGCCCCCGGTCTGTACTCAGCTATTCCCGTCTGTCGTATCTGGTTGGTGGATATGCTATATATTGATACTTGTGTGCTAATCCTAGCTACATCTCTTCCCGGTGCCACCTTCAGGGATGTCACACTGGCAGCTTGCAGTCAGCCGCTGTGAAAGTATTTACATCTCAAAATTGGCAAACGCTGCAGATCAGGGCTTTTTTTTCTCCCTGGAGAGCTGGCTGTTAAACATTTACCAGCACACCAGCGGCTAATGTGGTCTGAGAAGGCCTCTCTGGGGACGTGAACTCTGCACGGGAACCTGAAACTGCACTTAAGTCTTTCTGTCCTGCAGCTGCCCATCCCACCCACCAGAGGTAACATACAGAACATAGCTTGGAAACAGATCTGAACAAAACAGTCTAAAGTTCGCAGACATGGCCAGAAAGAGTAAAACACACACTTGTTTAAAACGTAGAGATTCCAGTATCATAACCCCACCACGACACACTCCACGGAGCAGCCTTGCTTGTCTGTATTCAGCCATGTAGGACGCACAGCTAAGAAGCCATGCATCATGCCCCAAGGCCTGGCCTCATTTATTCCACAGGCTGGTGAGACTCTGCCTGCTGTCAAATGGGATTCAATAGGTACAACCTCGGAGGTCACATTCAACGTCTCACAAAGTAGGGAGGGGTGGCAGAGAGGGACTCAGGAGGCCTCCCTGGGGAAGTCAATTTCAATCCAACTCTTCAAACCTGAGTTCAGACTGCTTTGGGAAAGGCAGTATTTGAAACAGACCTGGGTGTTATTTGTAAGGGGATGGTCTGATGTATAAAATTTAAGAGTTTTCATAAACTCCTAGCAAAGGGATTAGGTCAAAGCAGTGGATGCAACTTGCAAATTTCTGTGGCGCTTTTGTAATGGAGGTCACTGCTGGGTAAATTACTCTACCTTTATGATGTCCAGTGCAGTCTTCACTCACCTAATTACTTCAATGAGACCTCAAACTACTCCCTCTTCCAATAAAATTCAGCATTGCGCAACTGCCCTCCAAAAGTCGCAACTTGCACAAACCTGACTGTCCACAGTTCAGTGTAAAGACTGCCCCCCAAAACACTGAGCCCCTTCCTAAGAGCTTTCCCACCTTCTTACCTAATCAGCCTGGTGGGTTTTCTTTTCTGTTTATGACATCTAAGTTTCTACACACCTTGGAATATTTCCTGAACAGGATAGCATCTTCATTATGCCCCTTGAAGGCTATCTTCATTCAAGCCCTCTTCAGAAGTAGTGACATTCACCCTGTTTCCAAATCCTTTCTCTGGCCTCTAGAATACATCCCACATAGATTTCCAAGGCTCTTTCTCAATAGTCTGGGCCATGAGCTTTACAACAGATTTTCTACTTCCCCTTTGGAGCCTGTCCAAGTCCATAGTCCTCTTTATCAGAGCAGAAGTTCCACCAGGGAACGACAGGTGGATTATGTTTCCCTCAGAAAACTCCATTCCCCCTGACAAGTGTCCCCCGAACCCGGCTGCATGTTGGACTAATGAAAGGAGCTGTGAAAAATGCCACGTGCCTGTGGCCCCGTTGTCACCGAGCAGGACCCTGTGGAACCTTCCTGGGACAGATGCCTCCCCTATATCCTCTTCTCTAGCTCCTCTCTGAAGCACCTCGGTAATAGTATCTGATGCTCATTTCCTGAGTTTTTCAGATGCTAAAACCACCACCGAATGGAGGAAATTTACTACTTGGTGATCAGTAGCCCCCAGACCTTCTGGCACCTATGGATTGATGACGTTAACCCCTGTGACAACACCTTGTTACCTCACCATCAACCAATCAGAATTGTGCATGAGCTGATCACATACCCTGGGACCCTCCCCCCTCACCTGGCCTTTAAAAGTGTTTGCCGAAACTCTTTGAGGAGTTGGGGGCTTTGGGGGCACGAGCCACCAGCTCTCCTTGCATGGCCCTGCAATAAACCTTTCTCTGCTCTGAACTCTGTTTCAGTATGTTTGGCCTCACCGTGCATCAGGCACAGGAACTTGCGTTTCGTAGCACCATCTGCAGACTCCAGTGGGTTCGGATGGGCACAGGCATGAGTTATCTTAAAAGCCTCCATCCGTGAATTCAGTGCGCGGCCAGGATTGAGAACTGCTGCTGTAGGCAGCACAGCCCTTCTCAGGAAAGTGAGGGACAAGAGGCCTCAGCAAGTCAGGAAAGGAGCAGGGAGCCAGGACCCAGGAGAAGAGGCCTAGAGAGGCCATGGTCCTCTGCCAATCGGGTAGCCTGCCTCCAGCAAGGTCTGGCTTTGACTGTCCACATCCACAGGTGGACACAAGCGTATAAACTATCACTGTCTCACTGACACACCCACAAAGAGAAAGAATGGATCTATGAAAAATCATGAAAACCCTTGAGTCTGAACAAAGGAAAATCTGAGTGATGTTAAAATGGCAAAGTTTCATTATCACCAATGTGTCATTCAGCTATGCATTTCTGAAACAGGAAAGTTCTTGAAGGTTCTATATTCACACGAATATTGCCAACTCAGACCATTCTGGCTTTCTTACCTTGGCATAACAAGTGACTTAAAATCCAAGTAGTAATTCCTGTAGAAGGCTTGTTATATCAGTTACCTAAAAGAAGGTAAAAGTTTCGGTCCTTATAGCATCATGTAATCATGCCTCTGGATTATACAGAAAAGTAAACTGTTTAACTGCCTCCTCGGCAGCTGTGAGGGACCAGGACACACTATTCTATAGTGTGTCAACAGTTTTGTGCCCACGTTTAGAGATGAACAACTTCTGGCTGGATTAAAGACTGGTGGATCAGAGCTTGGAGGTACTAGGTTATTTCAAGAAACTACAAGGAGTCATGATGTCAGGAGGTGACCCAGAGGCCACTGGCATATCTCCCAGAACAGGAAAAGTCTGTAAGGTTTTCTAAAACAATTGTGATGATGGCAGAGACTTGAGGAAGACACAGGTGTGCCCGGTACAGCATTTTCCTAAAGCAGTCTTCTTTCCCGGCAGCACTGCAAAAACTTATGAAGTTGTACTCAATTCTAGTCTTCCCATAACCCAAAACCCTTCCCCAAAGAAATCAAGGAAAAGGAACCATACAAATTTAATTTTAATGATACAGAAATAGTATATAGTACATTTCTTTCCACAGCTGCACTTCAATCTCTAAAAAATTTAACAAAATTAAGGCTAAATCAGAGCAATCTGATAGTAAAGGGATATTTTATGTGGTTTTATTTTTAAAAGAATGTCTTCATAAATATAGAATGTTCATCAGGCCAAAAAAAAAATATGTTGAACGAGATACCAAATATGGGAAATGCAATACAAAATGTGCTCCTTTATACCAATTTCCTAATAACCACGACTTCCCTGGGAGGTTCCAAATGGGATTTTTTTTTTTTAATGAATGTTTCTGACAGGATACTATGACTTTCTGAAGTACTATAGGCCATTTTAGAAAATAAAACCAAGGACAGTTGAGTCTCCAACACAATCTCTATTGAAAAAATGAAAAGCAAAAGTGGACAGGGTTTAAAAGTGCAGGAGAATTCCATCTGAGACTGCGATGCCCCCAAGGATGATCCCACCATACCTGGCCTTTCCCCCAACCTGTGTTATAGAAAGACTTTAAAATACAGTGAAAATACAGTGAAAATAACTGGCATCACTGACAAGACAGAGAGTCAGGAAAGCAAAGTGACCTGCTCCAAATACTGATGTTTATTGTGAACAGGAAGAAGGAATGTCCTTCTTTCCCCCTTTTTCATTATCCTTGGCCATATTTGCTGGTTAGCTTTTTACCACCACTTTCTGACTCAAGAAAGACCCTTCGGCTGTTCCAGGATTTAGGGTAAGATGAAGAGTCTTTTTTCCTCTCTTTCCCCTCCAATGAAGCTTCTGAAAGGAAACTAGACAATGCAGTGCTGACTCCCTGCAGGAAGCCTCGCTCTCTGCGGTCCCAGTCTCTGAGCAGCGACATAAGCCTGCGAGCAGAGAACCCACCTTCACAGGCTGGGTACCACACTTGGCGGCCTTCCCTCCTCCACCACCCCAACTCGCCTTGGGAAATTCCAGTATCGTTTTCACTGAAGGAGAATTGTGGGTGTGTTAACATCACTGACCCCTAGAAAAGGTAGTTTTATTCCTTCATTATAAGCCTTAGAGTCCCCCTGCTTTAACAAGGGCAGTTTGCGGCCAGAATCTTCTCGTACAGGGTTAACGTTTCCATTATAAAGTATCAGCTAGTTTGCTTACATTTTTTTCCTTTAACTTCGCATAAGAATTTTGTTTTTCCATTTCTTTGGTTCCCAGAGCCTCAATTTCCCCTAAAGAAATTAAATGGAATGCAAATAGCCAGGTAAATCGCACCCAATACCCTCTTTAAGTCTTAAGTGTGTTCCAAAGATGGCTAAAACCTCCAGGAAACAGCGGGCTGAGGCACAGATCCTAAAATGCATTTCTTATATAAATTCACATGTAAACACAGAGAAACAATATGACAAACATACAATTACCCACGTGAATGTAGAGTAATTAACACATCTTTCAGTTCAGTGCTTCTCAAATCTGGCTGATCATCAGGGTCACCTGGTTGGGCCTTTGACATTTCCTAGACCCCATCTGTGAGGAGTCAGATCCAGCATGCATAGCCAGGGACCCAGAAATTTCTTTTTTTCCTATAAAATTCAACAGTCCCACCCTCTTGCTATATAGAGGAGGACACTAAGGCCCAGAGAAGTCAAGACGTTGCCCAAGACTAACAGAGCAAGCGACAGAGAAAGGGCTAGCACCAGCTCTCTTGTGCCCTTGTCCACCACTTTTTCTGTCACACCTCACTGCGTCCCAGAGCTTTCCCCCGACTTGGTACCCTTACACTTAGGCTAAGCAGCCTTTAGTAGACATTCTGTTGTTAGAAGTAGGTGGTAAGCTGCCTGAGGGCAGGGACCATGTCTCATGTTCCTTCTGACACAATCCTAGGTTATAAGTGTCTAAGAAATACTTGTTGGCAGGCAGTCCCTCAGCTAAGGCCTCATTCTGTATTTTCCACTCACATCTCTGCCTGCGATCATCCACATAGATGCAAAATCATCTAGCTGGATATCGAGATCCACCTGAGGAGGGCAGTAACGCCTCTGAATTTATGATGGTGCCATGTTCACACAACAGGAATTTGAATGACTATGCAAGTTTCATAAGGATTACCATGTCTTCCCCTTGTTCCTGAATTATGTGAATTATGAAAAAATAATAATAATATTAAATGAATCCATGGGATAGAAAGAAGTTATTTACCTATAACATTTGGCAAATATGAATTATAAAGATCCTCAACTAGTCCAGGGAGATAATCCTTAGCAACTGTAACAACTATATTTTATTGAGTTTTGTTACTGTTTCTCTTGGTTTGCAATGTGTATCCCTAGTCTTATAAAACATTCTTTTGTGGATGGAGTCAAACTCCTTCATAAAGCTGAGAGCGAGGGACTGAACACATTACGGCATGGTTGCTCTCCCTCCCCACCCCACATGTATAAACTCTCACGCACAAACACACACACACTTACACGTGTGTACTTAATGGAGGTGGGGGAACATGACTTGTTTTATAAATAAGATGATTCTACTATATTGCCATCTTGATTGTAGATATGATACGGAAGAAAGGATAACAAAAACATTTGAAAAGCCAACAGGAAAATATTAAAGAAAATTTAAGGCTGAAAAGTAAATAAATCAACAGGCACATGGGCCACTGGTGCCACACAGCCCAGCCCTGCCTGTGACCACCTGACACACGGGCCTCTGCTGGACCAGGAACAAGACAGGACTGCGGGGGGGCAGGGAGGACACCCAGGGCCGGAAAGGACCCCGCTTCCCCAGGAACCACCACAGCAGGCCCTGCCTCCCTTTACTGGGTACTCCCTCCCCAGCTAATGCTAAAAGAACTGTCAGCATTCTTCAGCTAATGCTTGAAGAGTCTGTCCTTAGAAATCATTTACGGATGAGGCCCCTCACACTTGAAAGCGCCTCCACCCGCTCGGGACACGGCACAGGCACCCTCACAAGTCCTCTTCAAGTCTTCCGCCGCGAGGGGCCGGGCACGACAGAGCTTCCTCAACTTGTACTTTGTTGTAATTTTTACAGGAAAGGCACTGTCTTCTCTTTTTTAACTGTTAAGTCCAGTCCTACCCAGATATAGAGTCCTAGTCACTCCTCCAGACAGCCTTTTCAAATCACATTGACAAGCTCCTTCATCCATTTCCTCCCCAGCACGCACTGATTACGCGGTGACTGGACTTCCGGAAGGTCAGGACTGGGTGGGACCGCAGACATCCTGTGTCCCATGCTCCTCACCTGCCCCGGGGTGACAGGGTGGGGTCACCCCCGCCCCCCGATCTAGGAACCATCTCACCCCCCACCCAGGCACTGAGCAAAACTTCACGCACAAGTTGCGAACTTCTTCATTCCAAAACTGAAAAAATCACGAGATGAAAGAACTTTTTGTACCTTATTATGATTTATAAAGCTAATAAATATTAGGAAAATGGAATGACAGAACCAAAAAGTAAACATGACTTGAAAAAGAAACAATTGCAGGGTTTGCAAGGATTCTTTCCCTTTTTTTGGACATTCAATGCTTTATGAAGTCATATGCTAGACACACGACAGCCTCTGCCTTTCCGCGCGGTTGGGAAGTCATTCCAGAGAGACGATGACGCCATACAACACGTCCCACGGCACTTACATTTACAGCCTATGCTTCTAGTCTACAACAGAGACACACTACGGATATTAGCTACAAAAACATTCATCTTCTACTTATCTAATCAGGAGGAAGGCAAAGCTGCTGCTAACATTTCAATAAAATATCTGATTCGTAATGGTCATTATCTCAAGGAAAATCAGATGGAATTTAATGCGGGTACTGATCTAAGTTCTGGACAGTCTTATCTAAAATAGTAGAGGTTTAGATATCCAATACATCTCTTCAGGGAAATTTTAATGAGTGATTCTATATGCCAAATTAATTTTCTTATGAACCATATATATTTGTGTAGGAATATATTTATCACCCCAACGCTTTAATAAAACTTACTGTGCCCTGTTGCATACAATAGAGAGCCTTAAAAAAAAAGCTGTTAGCTGACAGTTACTACTATGAATGTAGAGCTTCAATTGCTGTATACGCTAATCCTCCAGGAAAACTACATCCAAAATGGACATTTTATGACAAAATCACTCATTTATATCAAAACCAGAACAAATAGAAAACACCACTAAGGGAATTTAAATACTTTTCTGACCACTATTGCAGAAACACAGAAACTCAGCAGATTTCAGACATGCAGGAATCAGCACTATACAGGGAAGAATTAACAAATCAAACTCAGTACAACTTTAATAACTGGATTGAAAGTAGACTCTTAATAAAACCAAAATATATCCTCCTCAAGGCAACCATCAGCTACAAAGGAAAAATGATTTCATATCCTTGGTCCATAAAGAAGACACATTTATTTACATTCTTAATGGACTAAAAGAGGTTTTAAACTGTCACAATTAAAATTTTATGCTTCCAAAAATATCTTATGATCAATGCACTTAACTTAAAGCTTCAGGTATTAATAACTTCATTTAGGCATCTTAAAAAACCAACACAAACATACTTTCTAGAGTGCAAAATGCTTCTTATTAAATACTTTAGTAACACAAAAGCAATTTGTTTTTAAACGCAGGAATCTTCTTCTGAAGGATCATCACCACAAAGACATCCATTGCCGGCAATGGACGTTGAACAAATCTGCCAGCTCGCGTGAAATGCAACATTAAAATTGTGCATTGGGTTTCTGCACCTGTCCAGATGACCCCGTTTATTTGTACAAACTCATTGTTGGACTCTGGTACATGCACATGTATGCATCACAAAGAAGTCTTCGTGCACAGCCTTGGATTCTTCTGGAGTCCAAGGAATGCAGATCTTCTAGAGACATTTTCAAGTACTCTCCTACTTCTGGGCATGGGGTAACCTGAGGAATGTTGAAGCCATTCTGACCACCTATGGAAAAGAGGAAGAGCTGTATTTAGGGCAGTCAAGTTCTAAACCCTTTTGCTGTCCTGCCCCACCAAAGTAATTTTACAATTCCATAATTTAGTTAAGGCTAATTCCCAGGACCTGAAAGACCTTATTTTACTTCTGATTTCTAGAAGTTAAATCCTCTTGTTAACTCCTGACAGTCTCATTTCTTGGTTTCTGAAAGGATTCCGGGACCAACAGCGAATACTATTGATAAAAGGACACATATCCTGAGCAAAGTCCAAAACCTACTTCCCAGGCTTCTCTGTGTATTCAATCAGGGAATAATGTTACATACACATACACACACACACTCAACTCTTCACATTCCCAAATCCCTTCCCAGATGCAAGCACCCCTCCCTGTATGCTTTACCATGAGCCTGTCCAGTTTAGGGCAGATCTAGTAAAATGAATACCATTTTATCCCGCTAAATTTAAAATATGTATTTGTGTGATTCTCGCAAGGTTTTGTTCTACATTTCGTTAGACTGAATGAAGATGCTATGAGGCGTGGTCTTAGGGATTCCAGGAAAGGCTTTAGCCTCCCAGTGGCTTTTCTAAAATTGCCTGGAACCCTTGTGCTTTTGAGTTACATGGCTAAATGCAAATTTTAACTGGGGTAAGGACCTGTTTACAGTTGGGGCTGTGCTATATCCCTCAACCGTCTGAGAGCTGAGAAAACGTTGAGAACCCTTGGGGTACAGCTTGGGCATCTGATCAAGAGGCTGCCACAAGGTGGCGTCCTAGGTCACCAGAGGGCCACACCAGAAGACTCGGGGTCTGGAGCGTGAGAGTGACTAAAGGAAAAACGGGGTATCAGAAAACTGGAGGTACGTGTAAGTCATACTTCACAACCTGGCCTAGGACCAGTCCTAATCTGTAAACTCTATACAGGCAGGGGTACAGCTGTTTTGACAACTGTTTCGTTTTTGAAACCTACTAGAGCCCCAGGCACTTCACACGCACTCATTAGGTATTTGTTAAATAATGACTAAACATCCTAGAAAGCAGCCTAGAAGGTGCAGTATATTCCCCACTTAAGGAAGACACATTACACACAGAATAAGCTTATTTTTCCAAAGGAGACATTTACTTCTATTCTTAGCTTTGTCATCTAGAAGACAACAGAAAAAACATAAGCACTGAGGTCAGAAAGACTGAATTAAATACAAGCTCTGAGACCTTAGGCACCTTAAATCTCAGCTTTAGTAAGAGAAAAATAGGAATCATTCCTATCTTGCAAGGATTTAGGTATAATGACGTAAGGTACCTCCCTGACAGTTTGGCACGTAGGTATTTAGGAAATGGTGACTATGGTACAGAAAATAAGAGAAGGTGAAAGTCAAAGACGACAAAGCTGAAAATAAAACCTTTCAGCCCTAAAGAAAGAAATTTCCGGTTCATGTTTTTTCTTTTTTTTTTAAAAGACTCTATGCATGTCAAAATATCACAACAATATTATCCCTTCGTTTAGTAGCAGGGCTGTTAATGCATTTCAAGATTTCGGACTACGTCACCAAGATATTCCTGAACGGCTTTTCTCAACACTATTTTATTACTCAGACCAGGCTAGCCCACTATGGTTATCCCACTACAAACTCAAATGTCGCCACATGTAGAAAAGGTCTGGAAAGTACCATCCCGATCAGCCATGCTGTCAAAGAAGAGCCAGGCAGAGTCGTCTTTCCCGTACTTCACAAAAGCGACATAGTGGCTTGTTTCTATGCAGAGGACAGCAAATAACTCCATCTTCTGACGGGGGATGCAGCCGTGTCTCCAATCCCAGTCAGGTAAATCTTTGGGAAGTGACACTGGGTTATATTTATGATTCAGCCTCTTGGGATGAAGGTGGACCTGAAAGGGAACATGAAGAGAATGCCATTAAGAAGCCAAACTCAATGTTTGACGGGAATGAATGCCACTTACTCTAATTGAATACATCCTCACAAAGAGAAACTGAGTACTTGACAGAAGTCCATCAAATCAGCAGAGGAGGCATAAACAATACCATTTAATTATGGAATTTTTAAAGTTAATTATGATTCTGAAAACTTTTCAAAACCTGAAATCTGTTTAAACTACAAATGATTCACTGTTTATTAAGAGAATATCCATTAAATGAAGTCAAACTTACTTGAGTGTTGCAGGTTTTACAAAACTGCTTGATTTTTCCAGCTGAGATGTCAGGGTCATCGTAGCATTCTCTACACTCATACATTGCGAGCCCTCCACATATCCGGCACTGCCTAGGGGCTGAAAACGTTGGGGGTGGTGGGGAGTTAAGGGGTCTTTAAAAATGCATTCTTTCATTAAAAAGATTAAAAAGAAAAGTTAAGCTTTAAAAAGGATAATGCTCATGGACTCAGTGAAGTCCACCCCTCCCCATCCCCATCAACTTACTGGATTTTCTTGGATTCAGCATATCTTTAAAAACATTTTCTCTGACCAAATGACAATTTTTTAAAAATAATATATTCTAGAGTGTTTCCCCCATAATAAAATTTCTATTGATGAATATGCAAAGATACAAGAGAGTATAAATAAGAAAACCGAAAGCATCTACAATTTCAGTTAGCAAGAGACAACCACTGTCAATACAACTGTGAATTTTCTCAGATTTTATATCTGCACACTCATATAACTCGGCGCACGTGTGTGTGTGTGTGTGTGTGTAGCTCCTCTTATAGAAAATATCAGCATACTCTCCTTTTCACTTATCATTACATCATGACCACTTTCATATAACATTGGTCTTCAAAAACATGAATTTTAATGGCAGTAGTTTTGTTGTAGAGATACACCATAATTCACTTAACTACTCTCATTAACATATAGAGTGCTTCTAATTTCTTACTCATAAACAATTTACATATGAAATATTGATTTACATGTCTGATTATTTTTTCAGAATAAATTTTTTTTTTTTTTTTTTTGCGGTACGCGGGCCTCTCACTGTTGTGGCCTCTCCCGTTGCGGAGCACAGGCTCCGAACGTGCAGGCTCAGTGGCCATGGCTCACGGGCCCAGCCGCTTCGCGGCATGTGGGATCTTCCCAGACCGGGGCACGAACCCGTGTCCCCTGCATCGGCAGGCGGACTCTCAGCCACTGCGCCACCAGGGAAGCCCCCAGAATAAATTTTAGTGTAGTATTTCCAGGCTCTTCAGATACCAAACTGTCCTTTAGGAAACTCGTATCCTGTTAGACTCACATTCACAATTAACGTGAATGACCTGACAGACTATTTCTGAAAAACAAACAAAAAAATCTTATACTTACTGTCTTCAAGTAAATCTGTTATATTTAATTCCAGAGAAGGAAAAATTTTTTTAAATAGTTTAAAGTCTTTTCCAAATCGAGGCATCTGAATAATCAGACATGATGGTGCCTAAAAAAAAAAAAAAAAAGATACATAATTTTAGAATCAAAACGCTGAAAAAAAATTTCCCTGAAATAGTTGATTGTCAAACCAAGCAGTGGTTCCGCCATAACATGGATGGCTACTCCGTGTTCACAAATGGGATCCACATGTGAAATGGACTGTGAAGGCAGAGCACCACGGAGCCACAAGCCTCAAGTAGTCCAAGATCTATGGACACGTGGACACGGAAGTCAGGCAGTTCAACAACCTTGGGTCTCAAATAATATGATGACCATGCAGAGTCATCTACTTTGGGTTTATATTTTGAAAAGGCTTTGGAAAAACCTGAAGGACACTATTCCTTATATTTCAACAAATAAATAATGGTAGCTGTTAAGGTTTTACCAGAACATCCCTTCAGAGATGGATACAATGAAAATGAACCACAAGCATGTACTACTAAGATCATGAAGATACTCAGTAAACAGTAAAAGAAAAGTAATTTAAATCACTTGTTCATTTACAGTAAGTAATTTTGTTTTTTATTGAAGGAGGAAAAGTAAACATTTTTTTTGATATATTTGGATAATATGCTTGGGTAAAACTTTTAATTGGGTAAAATGTTAAGCTGGGTGAAAGGACAACAACAACGAAAAAACACAAATCTTCTTTGCTTTAAGCTACTTAAAAGTTTTCAAGTTACAAATTAGAATGATATTTTCTATGGCACCAAAAATCTAAAAAGTTCAATCAATTCTAAGGTATTTTCTACATGGACAAAGTTGAAGCATGGCATATTTTTTAAAAATTTGTGTTTTGTTAACAATTTGTGCTCCTAACTCTTCTCAGTGGGTTAAAAGTAATAGTTATAGAAGCTATAGTTGTCTGGAGAACCCTAATGACTTGCATAAAAAATACAATAAGTAATTATCACTAACCTCAGCAAATTTCAGGTTGCTGTTGATAAAAGACCATTCTAATAATTGCTGAATTGTAGGAACTCCAACTTTCTCATTTTTTTCCATAAAAATCTGATAGAAGTAACAATCTTGAACTTTCTGGCCTGCTGATCTAAAAATATGCAGAAAAAAGCCAGATAATTTATTTATGAAATGCATCAAAAAGTGAAGTGGTTCCAGAGGCATTTGAGAACAGAAAAACTGTTGAGAACAGAAACCGATGGTGCAACTCTGACCATAAAACCAATGGTGCAACTCTGACACTCAGAACAACAGGGGCAGAGACAATCATTTAGATAAAATAATTAAATGTACTTATGCATAAGACCTTGCAAATGATTTCTTGTTTAAGTTCTCATATTGAAAAGCTGCCTTACTGATTAGAAGAAAAATAATGCAATAACATCCACAGTCAAGAAGCACTGTGTGAACAATAAAAACCAGAAGCTAACATCACTTGGTTCAACTTAACCACCGAAGCTAGAAAGGAGCAAACTGCATTTCATGCTTGAAACAGGAAAGTTAATTTGTACATGCCTGAATGGGACAGACCCTAAGAGACCTTCCAGATGCAACTTTTCATTTCTAAAATAAAGGCCCTGAGATCTGGGGAAGGATAATCCTTCCCAGTAACTCAAAATCAGAGCCAGGTATAAAACCCAGGTGTCCTAACAACTGCTTACTATTCTTTGCAGTAAAGCATGCTGTCTCTTTAGATGGTCACTCACTTATTCAACAAACACCAAGTTAGGGCCCACTATATGCCAATCACAGTGTTACCCTTATATTGAACATTTTCCCTTCTAAATATTTTACTTCAGAATGCATGAAAATTCAAGACTAACTCTACTAAAAGAATCAATAATCTTTCAATTTACTATTTACCCTTTTTAGCAGAATTTCTGCATATAGAATCAGACTGTTTACAATTAGATTTATAAGTACAGTTCAAGATTTTGAGGGAAAAATATTAACATAGTTTTCACAATAAAATCTCAGCTATTGAGAGGCCCACCTCAGAAACCCTCAGTTTCCCAAAGCAACTTATAGCCTGAAATAAACACAACTTATTTGGTAACAAAGCAAAGACTCTTGAGAAGCTACAACGAAAAAAGAAAAAAATGATAACCAAAAAACCTGAAGGTTATGCTGTACCAATATTTTAATTGGTTACTGATGACAATAAAAGGCCAGCATTTTTCTGGCCAAAAAGCAAAAAAGCATTACCAAAAAAAGCCATTAAAAAAAGCCAAAAAGCATTAAAAAAAATTAATAGGTAAGAGAAAAAATAAGACTGGAAACTAAGAAAGCAGAAAGTAGTAGAGGTCAGTAGTTGCAAAAATTAGAAATAATACTAGTGATGGGGGAGGGGGATGGTGGTTGGAGGGAGCATGGAGTGGCAAACACGAGAGATGGGAACCAGAAATGAGGATGTAATACCAAAAGCTTTGGGATACTGGGACAGAAAAACTGGAGGCGGTGAGGGGGGCAGCAACCACTCAAACCTCATACTAAAGTTTTAGAAGGCTAATATCCTAGGGTAATTAGCTGGGCATTAAGACACACATATAAAAGAATCACAACAAAACTGGTGCTGTTGTACAAACCCATGAAATTTACATTGCTGTTTATCACCAAAAACATCTAAGAGCAGAAGGGTACAAATGTTGTGTTAACCTTAAAAGAAAACAGACGTCTACAGAGAAGATGAAAGTATCCATGGGTTTGCATAATATTGGTCTATCTACCTTTGTAACAGAGACCATAATGGGTAGTCAACTAAAACTTTTTACAGATTCTGGATTATCTAGTACTATGGAATACAGCATATCCATGTAATAAGAATCGCCAGTTCTATTGTTCTATAATGAGAGGTACTCAGTAATACAACCTGAATATTCCCTTGTATCTGCTTCCTGATGCTGATCTTGTTCCGTTATTCTTCTTGTAATGCTTTACCTCCATCCATTAGCCTCTCGCATTAGTGGCTATGACTTTAGCTTCACCTTAGCACCCCATACACAGTCATTATTATTACTACTACCATCGTTGTTACTGTTTTTAAGTATGAAGGCTTGACTTACCCACATTTACCAATTTCTTGCTTGGCTTTCTTGTTTCTTGCATACCACTCCTTTATTCTAAATTCAGTTTTATGTTATTAAAGTACACCCTGTCATAAGTCTCTGACTGGTAATTTAGTCTTGGTTCTTCCAGCTCAGGAATTTTGTGCATCTTTATTCTTAGAAATTAAGTCTGTCAAAAATTCCAAAAAATCTTCAGCTATTATCTCTTGAAATATTGCTTCTTCCCTATTCTCTCTAGTGTCTCCTCCTACAATGACAATTAGAATTTGTCTTCCATGTCTCTTATCTCCTCTCTCTTGTTTTCTAACTCTTTATCGCTTTGGGCTACATTCTGGGTAATTTCTTCAGATCTATCTTTCAAGTAAGCAATTCTCTCTTTAGCTGTGCATACTGCATTCAGTGAGGTACCCTCTCCCAGCCATATATACATATATGGCTATATATATATAACTACATATATAGTTTTTTATTCTATTTTGGGGAGTTTTATTTTTGTTTATTTTTCTTTGTTATCAAATCTGCATTTATCCTCCACAGGTATCTAAGTTCTTCTTTTTTCTCTTAAGCTATTTAAGAATATTCATATTAAGAATATCATTTTAGAATAGTCTCTTTTAGACTACTTTACTATTTCAAGGTTTTAAGGTACTCATCCTCCTATTTGTTGCACCAGCTGACGCTCCCTCAGTCAGGAAGACAGGCTCATGGAGGGGAAGAATGACACTTGGGAAAAAACTGCTAACTTTTAAAGTATTTTTTTTTTAATCTTTTTATAATCTTCAAACTAGTGATTCTCAATATGAAGAGGCTGCTGAATGGGGAGGAGAGGCAGAGCTTCCCAGGGCCCTCTTCAAACTCCACAAGACCTTCAGACACTGAGACATATTCCTATATGTGACTGACCCTTCTTCACCCACTCTGAGAATCACTGCAGTATTCATCCTATGTAACACACCAGGAGCGTATTACAACCCAAGGTGTGTTGGGCTATGCAAAAAAAGAATGAAAACTGTTTTAATCATCTGAAATTTATCTCTTCAAGATGAAAAACAGAAGTGATTTTTTTCCTCCCAAATTGCCTGGCAGATTTCCTACATCATGTATTCAATATATATTTCCTTCCTCCTTTGTGCTTGAAGGTCGACTTATAAAATACTGAAATACCACATATAGTTAATTCTATATCTGGGCTTTCTATTCAATTCTATCTATCCAATTTGTAATTGTATGCCAGTATCACACGGTTTTAAATGTCTGTTGTTTTGTCTTTATAGCTTATAATAGAGTTCTTAAGAAAAAAAAACTGCAATGTTTTCACCCATTTCATCTTGTAGAGAATTCTAAAATCATTTTACTAAGTTCCAAAGGAGAAAAAAAACGTTAAGATCTTGATTATGTACAAGTTATTTTGTAAACATTAACATCCTTAAGTTATTTAATCTTCCTACCTGGAACACAATCTTTCTCATTAATTAGTTAAATCACCTTTTAGCTCTGTGCAAGTCTTCTTTAAAAACCTATCTCAGTAAAATTGATTTCTTAGCATTTTATACTTTCATGAAGTATGAAATTATCTCTTTTTCATATTTGCTAGTGGGGATACCAGAATATGACTGATTTCTCCATGGTTTTTTCCTGCATGGTCAAATTACAAATTCTTGCGTTAATACTAGTAGTTTCTAAACAATTCTCTAGGATTTTCTGGGTATACATATAGCTATGACCTTATTTGAATAGATAATAAATATATCCTATCTTATTTCATTAGCTAGAACTTCCAAAATAATATCAAACTATAACTTCAGTACTGTCCACCCTTCCCTCCATCCTTCTTACTCATCAATTTGACACTGGCATCAAAGAACATCACTTAAGACACTGAGATGAGTAAGAATACTTGTCCGTGATTAGGTTTTAGGGAAGTAAATAGTATATAAGCAAGATTTTTCAACAAAGAAACCCAGACTAAAATGTAAAAAGGCCCAGCATTCAATCTGGAAAGTTCATCAATTTAGAACATCTCACTAAGAACTTCACTGTGTTAGATTCAAGGCTTTCATTGAAGATGGGGGGAAAAAAGACCAAGTTATAAAACTGAGAACAAGAGAGCTAATTTAGGGCTAAATTAATTCTTTGACTAATGGGTAGTCAAAAACAGTGCTCCCACGGTGTTTGATTGAGTTTGAATAATATTCTCTTAAAAGGATTCATTAATTTAAATTACAAAAATATTTACAGGGCTTCCCTGGTGGCGCAGTGGTTGAGAGTCCGCCTGCCGATGCAGGGGACACGGGTTCGTGCCCCGGTACGGGAAGATCCCACATGCGGTGGAGCGGCTGGGCCCGTGAGCCATGGCCACTGGGCCTGAGTGTCCAGAGCCTGCGCTCCGCAACGGGAGAGGCCACAACAGTGAGAGGCCCGCATACCGCGAAAAAATATATATATATATATTTATATACAGTTTTATAAGAAAACGATTTGCAATAGTGCTTATTACTGGGGTTAAAATTAAAAGCACAAATTTACACTGGATTTGTTCCTCAAGTTAAGTATGATACTATGGCAAAGATAATGATTTAAATTAATTTGCATTGCAGGAACCTAACATATTGAGATCCCTAAATAAATACAATATTAAGTAATCATTAAGGAAATCATTTCTAGTGAATGATGGCAGTGGAAATGAGGACTATTTTTTCCAATGCTTCTGTAACAGTTTAAAATTACCTTATCTTTAACAATGGTTCTACCCTTAAAATATGATGAAACAGAATATTCAAGAATTCTTCAGGATCTAGGAGAAAATAAAAAATCAAATAAGTCACAGACAGGATTTTTAAATCATTCTATCTTTTCTTCATAACAGTCATATTCCTATACAGAATTCAATTTCATAATCAATATTATTTCCATTAAAAGCATAGTTCTCAAGTTTTCCTAACAAACTACAAAGGATATTTAAATGATATGATAAAGTATTACGTGACAATTTTGTTACAACTTTATTATATTTCAAAGGGTATAATAATTCACATATAGGGAAATAATTTTAATTTCTTTGGGAGGGGCTTAAGATAAGTGTAATAAAACCTGATGTATGATCTTATCTTTCCTGTTATTTAAATAATTATCAAGTCTGTAACTATTATAGCTAGTATGCTGTTAATACAGTCAAAGTCAGGAGTTGAATCTCTGAGTAAATTCATTAGCTATGAATAGATTAAAACACTGTCTCTGACCATAAACTTAATCCTAATCAGCCATTTGTAACTCCCTTTATAACAAGGAAAGCTAAGTGAGAAATGTGGATGACTCAGTGCAGCACTTCACCCCTGAAAAGAAAACAACTCCAAATATCATCGCTGGACGGAAAGCTCTCCTTATTTATTCATAATATACTACAACCAGCCAGCTTCTTAAAGGGGTTCATTATTCCATATATCACTCACTTTTAGAAGAGAGAAAGCATTTACAAAAAGAAAATTGTACATCACATAGAAAAAAATTGTATTTTAAAATATAATCCCCAAAACTACACAGATATAACATTTCAGCCAACTATTTAGCATTTATGCTTTCAAGTTATTTTTAATGCCTATCCTATAAATTAAAACAGTCACCTTGGGCTTCCCTGGTGGCGCAGTGGTTGAGAATCTGCCTGCTAATGCAGGGGACACGGGTTCGAGCCCTGGTCTGGGAGGATCCCACATGCCGTGGAGCAACTAGGCCCGTTAGCCACAACTACTGAGCCTGCGCGTCTGGAGCCTGTGCTCCGCAACAAGAGAGGCCGCGATAGTGAGAGGCCCGCGCACCGCGATGAAGAGTGGCCCCCGCTTGCCACGACTAGAGAAAGCCCTCGCACAGAAACGAAGACCCAACACAGCAAAAATAAATTAATTAATTAATAAACTCCTACCCCCAACATCTTCTTTAAAAAAAAAAAAAAAAGTCACCTTTTTCCTCAGAGGTAAATCCTGATGCAGCCTCAACTTTTTCAAGTATTTTCCTCAGTTTCATAATCTTTGTTGCACATACGTATCCATATCTATGTTAGTAAAAAACTATTAATATTAGCAAATATATTAAATTAATATAACACATTTTTTATTGAAGGACAGTTGGCTTACAATGAACATAACACATTTTGATAACCAAATATTTCTTATGTAACTCCAGTGTGTCATAAATTAGTAAGCTTAATAAGTATTTCAGAAAATACAATTATAAGCTTCTTCTTGAGGTTTGAAAATTTTTAAATCTATAATCAGAATTATCTCAGACACTATGATAACCTAAAAATAACTATCATATACTAATAAAAGAAAAAAATATTTTTCATTTATGATGACTTTTTTAATACTTAAGGAATTAAAACATGTACTTTACAAAACAGGATATACAATTTTGAGAGAGAATCCTTTTAATGTTGTACTAAAGGATGAAATAGCTACCAAGGGGGATGGAAAAGGGCAGTGATAAGAAACTGAAATTCTAAAATCTGCAATCAAACCAGTCATCATAACTATGACACTTTCTCTTATCTTTCTCTGAATACAGGATACATTCAATAAGCTTCCTGTCAATCCTTGACAAAATTCTAATTCTAAAAATGGCTTCAGAAGACAGCTTAGAGGCCACCATGGGCTTCATAAGAGCAAGTCAGAACCACCTAATCTTATATCCATTTTTCATATCGGCTATCCACTCACTCATTAGCTCTTTGCAGCCAACATATATTGAGCATCTACCACTTACATAGTAATCTAACCTTTCAGTCACTGGGAATACAAAAATGAATAAGGTGAAAAAACAGGGTCTCTGCCTGCGAGAAGCTTGAAATGGAGAAAGCACGCGTTTCAGTACCAAGTAAAACCAGTCAGCTATAATCTAGATATGACTGCTGCAGACACAGGGAATCTTGATCAAAACAGGGCATCTGACAAGCTTCTTGCTGTGGACAGGGTGACAAAGTCTGACGAACCATGATTCTTGACTGGTTGGACAACAGTATTCAAAGAACGTTTATTAACGGACTTATGGTGTTTTGGAAGGAAAGAAGGAAGTGGTAACATGCCTTAGAATTTTGGATTTAATCTGTCTTGTTCTAGTATCAATCACTTGGGGGGAAAATAGACAGTATGTTTAAATTTTGCATTTGTACAAATACAATACAAAATAACTGATGTAAAACTCAAGATTCATAATTATCTTAAGGGGGTAAAAACTACAGTTATTTTCATCATTACAGAATTCAAAGAAAACAAAAGATACAAGTGGGAAATTTATTCACCTATAATATACTTTCCTAGTCATGTTATATAGTAGGTCATTCCAAATGCTCATTATATTTCAGTGTTCTGCATTTTGGGGTCAAAATCT